>NC_045428.1:572431574-572776574 GCF_902635505.1 Sarcophilus harrisii | reverse complement strand
ACAAAAAGATTTCAATTTGATCTAATTTTTAAAAATTAAAATTTCAGCTGATTTCAGAAAAGTCTGGAAAGACTTACATGAGCTGATGCTGAGGGAAGCGAGCAGAACCAAGAGAACATTGTACACAGTAACAACAAGATTATGGATGTCAACTTATGGATTCGTTCTTTCCAGCAATGGGAAATTAAGGTACCAATAGACTTGAGATGAAAAATGTCATTTGTTGATTTCAGAAAGGCCTAGAGAGATTTGTATGAACTGATGCTAAGTGAAGTGAGTGGAAGCAAGAAAACATTGTTCACGGCAACAACGAAATTATATAATGATCAATTCTCATGAACTTGGCTCTTTTCAACAATGAGGTGATTCATGCCAGTTCCAACAGACTTGTGATGGAGAGAACCATCTGCACCCAGAGAGGACTGTGGTAACTGAATGTGGGCCACAACATAGTTTTTTCATCTTTTTTGTTTTCTGCTTCTGTTTTCTTTTCTTTCTCATTTTTTTTTCTTTTTGATCTGATATTTCTTGTGCAGCATGATAAATATGGAAATATATGTAGAAGAATTTTAACATATATTAGATTACTTGCTGTCTCAGGGAGGAGTGGGAAGAAGGGAAGGAGAAAAATTTGGAACAAGGTTTTGCAAGAGTGTTTGTTGAAAAGTAACTTTGCATGTATTTTGAAAATAAAAAGCTATTATTTTGAAATAAAAGAAAAGAAAATGTCATCCATATCTAGAGCGAGATCTGTGGAGAATGAATATGGATTTAAAGCATAGTATTTTCACCATTTTTATTGTTTGTTTTTTTCTTTCTCATGGCTTTTTCCCTTTTTGTCTGATTTTCCTTGCACAACATGACAAATATGGAAAAATGTTTAAAAGCATTGCACATATTTAACCTATTATCTTGGGGATGGGTGAGATAAGGGATGGAGGGAGAAAAACTTGGAACACAAAGTCTTAAAAATATGAGTGTTGAAAACTATCTTTACATGTGTTTGGGAAAATTAAATAATATTGAAAAAAATTTTTAAAACATAAAAAATAATTAAAACTTTACAGATTCACAAAATCATAGAATCTCAGAGTTGAAAGACATCTCAGAGGCTATTTATCTCAACTTAGATCTAGACTTAGAATATTTACTAAAACCCAATAAATACCCATGTTTAAAAATATACGGCATATAGTTATCTAACCTTTGTATGAAGACTTCTAGTGGGGAGAAACCCACTGCCTCCTGCAGGAGCACATTGCACTTAAACTTGTTGTGAAAGTTGTTCTATTATCAAATTTAAATGTGTCTATTTGCAACTTTCCCCAAAAGTCTTCTTACCTTCAGGCTAACCATCCCCAGTTCTTTTAATCAATCTTCACATGGTATGAATTCAAGGTCTTTCACCATTTTTTTTTTTTTGCCCCTTTTCTAGACACTCTGTACAGAGTATCAAAATTCTTCCTAAAATGTGGGGCCAAGAACTAAACAAAATATTCTAGATTTGGTCTGATCAAAAGCTATCACTTCCTGAATTCTGGGTATATGATTACCTTTTTTATTTATTTTTTTATTATAGCTTTTTATTTACAAGATATATGCATGGGTAATTTTTCAGCATTGACCCTTGTGAAACCTTCTGTTCTAACTTTTCCCCTCCTTCCCCCCGCCCCTTCCCCCAGATGGCAGGTTGACCAATACATGTTAAATACGTTAAAGCATATGTTAAATACAATATATGTATACATGTATATGATTATCTTAATATCAAAGATTACATTGATTTCATTGATTGCTTTATTGCTGCCTACTGAGATTCTGAGGCAAACAGGGTTAAGTGACTTGACAAGGGTCACACATCTAATGTTTGAGGCTAAATTTTAACTGAGGAAGACGACATTCAATTTCATCTTATTCGATTCTCCTCACTATTCTGGCCTCTCAAGATCTTTATGGATCCTGATTATGGGATGTTCATCTTCTCTCTTTGGGAGCTACAATTCAGCCAGTTCTGTATCTATTAAACTGTTCTCTCATCCAACCCACATGTTTTCAATAAGAATAGAATAAGAGATATCAAATCCTTGGTAAACTATATCTATGGCATTTCCTGATGGGTTACCAATTTAGTAATCTTGTCAAAGAAGTTTAGTCTGGCATGACCAATTTTTGATGAAGAATTGCTGGCTTTTTGTGATCACTGCTTCCCTTTCTACATGCTTATCAGTCATAAACATTCTACAATTTTTGCAAGAATTAAACATAAAGCTCACTGTTCTCTTGAATCCATTCTCTTCTCTTCACCATAAACCGGGAACATTTGCCCTTTTTCTAATCCCATGGTACCTCTTTAGTTTTCTGTGATCCTTCAAAGATAACCAACAATGATCCAGCAAACTATATACCAGGGTCTTTGGTACCCTAGTCACACATGTCTTGAACTCATCGAGGTTGACTACATGCTCCATTAATATCCTTATTTTCTTGATTATAGATTCCCTATTAGCTATTTTTAGATGCTTTCCAGATCAAAATACTTTGTTCCTCCCCCCACAAAAAAAAACAACCCAAAAATTCAGAGTTAAGCTGCTCTGCTTTTTCTCTCTCATCAATTATCACTCTTCCATCTACCCCGAGCAGTAATCCAATATCTCCTTTGGTCCTCCTACTATGCTTTTTAAAAATAGACAAACTCCCATTTTCTTATTGGTTTTCTCCCCAAAGTCAGCTTATTCTGAGCTTTAGTACCTTATTCTTATAGAATCCTGAAATACTTTTGTACCTTTCCTTTATTATTTACCCTTGCTTACATGTCCTTTTAAAATCTAAGTCAGTTGGGGAGCTCTCTGTGATCTACATCAGTCTTATGGACTACTTTTTTTCTTATCAAAATAATTTCTCTTTGTGTCTTCAGGATTTTATTCTTCAGAATTTCTTATTCTTCTCGAGTTGACTTTCCTTGCAAAATTTTAGTCATTGAGATCTCCTTTTTCGAAATCCTTTGAAATATGCTTCCCTTCATTTGAGATGTATATCAGATGATTTCCAGCCTTCCTCTCCTCTATCACAAATTCTGAGATGGAGTGGTTGCTTCCCATTCACACCATAGTAACCAGTTCTCCTTACTGGTGAAAATCAGATTTCCCCTCTCTCCCCCCCAAAAAAGAAAATCAGGCCCCCAAACAGAATTTCCCCTTGTTGGTTCCTCCACTTTTGAAGAATGAGATTAACCTTACAGCTAGTCAAGAAATTATAAGTTGCTCTGTTCTTGGCAGAGAGTTCCAAAAAAGCTAATGCAATTAGCTGCATTAAGAGAAGCAAAGCTTCTAGGAACAGGGAAGTAATAACCCGCTGGCCTCTGCCCCTATCAGCCCTCATTTGGAACATGGTGCTCACTTCTGGGTACCACCAATTACAGAAGACATTGACAAGCTGTAGAGGGTCCAGAAGGGAGCACCAAGATGGCTCAGGACCTCGAGTCCAGAAGCAATTCATGGAAGTTGCCAACAGACCAATTTAAGCTCAGGAAAAACTTCCTAAAAATTGGAGCTGTCCAAAACTGAAACGAGCAGCCTGGAGGGACGGTGGATGCCTCCTCTTTAGAAATCTGCAAGCAAGGCTGGATGGCCATCATTGGGTACGTGATGGTGGAGAGTTCGTTCAAATTGGGGGGGGGGGGACTCGAAGGCCCCTGCCAACTCTCAGATTTTGTCTGGATAATAAAGACCCTTTTATATCCTATCTGTGCCAGGCTTCTGATCGGTTCCCCAAATTTCCTACCGATTTCCCTTTATTTTCCAGGTGGCTAAAAACGTGCTGATGGCAATAACACATATGTTTCTGCCTTAACTGATCTTCTCCAAAATGATCTTCTCCACATTTTCCCCTCTGGTTCCTGGATTTCTTCACACTCCTTCCTCATCTCCACCTCCTGGATTTGCTGACCATCTTCCATGAGAACCCTTCTCTGATCCCCCTCACTGCCCATGTCTTTCCTCTGTTGGTTCTCCGCCTGATACAGCTTACTAGCACAGAATAGTCTGCAGGTTAGACCCAGTTAGATTGTGAACTCCTTGAGACCAGGGACTTCCTATTTTATGGCTCAGAAGGGACCCCAAAAGATTGGGGATCACAGACCAGTGTCGCAAGGTGTCTCAAAAGAATTTACAGGCTGGAACCCATCTCTAAGTCAAGGGGCAACGTTTATTGTACTTGTAACGCCAATTGAAGCGGGCTAAGTTCCAAAAGAATTTAGCAAAGAACCAAGAGCAGGAAGAGAGATTTATAGGACAGTTAGACTCGAGCTTTCAGGTAGGTTCGAGGGGTGGTCTGCTCACTGTCGTCTCAGGAACTTGGTTATCACTGACCAACAGATTATCTATCTGACAATAATGTTTGTAGAACTGTTCTAAGGCCAGAAGACTTTAGAATCATTGACAGACAGACTGTTAGAACAGAAGCACTCTAAGGTCAGAGGGCCTCAAGATCCCTAATATACTTTCCCTAAAGTCTAAGGGAAGAAATATTGTTATATTCCTAGGCCAGAAGATTACTTCAATCATTGACGGACAGATTGTTAGAACAATAGGTCAGGGGGACCGCCGGAAGACTTTAGAATCTTTGACAGATTGTTAGAACAGAAGCACTCTAAGGTCAGGGGACCTTAAAATTGTTGCTATATTTCCCCTCGAAGCTGTACTCTATCGCTATCACCAGCACCAGGCACATAGTGGGGGCTTAATAAATGCTTCTTGACTAATGCTCTAGCTCTCTTCCCAGTCTCGACACAATAGTTGTGCACAGAGGCTCTCTCTCTTTTTATCCCTTGTTCTCACAAAACAGCCTCCCTTTCTCATCCATACCTCTCTCTTAACATCCTTCTTATGCTTATTTCCCCCCTCATTTCTTCATTCAATTCAATTCAATCAACACTTATTAAATATCTGTTATGGTTGAGGCATTGTGTTAAGAGCTAGGGATAGAAAGACAGACATTGGACAGGGCTGAATTTACATACACACACACACACATATATATAAATACACATACACACGAAGAGAGAAATACAAAATAATTTAAAAAGGAAGAGAGTATTAATGTCATAAAACAGACCTAACTCTGACCAGTCCCACAGCCAGGTGGAGGAATGGAAAAAAATAAGACAATTCTAACAGTCAACAAAAGGAAGCTCACTTAGTCAGAACCTGGAGAAGAGGCAGCATGGATTCTGATGGGCCTGGCTTCCCTGCCCTGTTTGGGGCCAGATCCCTTCTGAATCTTCCGGCTGGTTTTTGTACTTAAGCCACCAGGAAGCTACATCAATGGTCCAAGTCTTGGTCCTTTGGGCCATTTTTTAGGTGTCAGGAGCTCTTAATATTTTCTAAGGAAAAACTAGCCTAGTACATACATACATACATACATATATGTGTGTGTATATATATATAAATATATATATATAATATATGTAAATTTAAATATAAATATATATATATATTGCAGTTTTAGGAAAAACCAGGCACCTTCCCAACATAACTAACATCAGAGGGTCCCCAAGCAAGATCTCTATTGGAGGTAGTGGTTGAGCTGAGCTTTAAAGAAAGCCAGGAATTCTAAGAGGCAGAGATAAGAGAAGGGAATAAACTTTTATTAAGCATCTACCTTGGACCAGACACATAAAGGCCAGGAGAGAGTGAATTTCAGCATGGGGGAACCCTATGGACAAAAGCGCGAGTCCATAACACACTTCTCTATTGTCCTTTGATCAGCCACTAAACCTACCTTTTCAACTCTAAAAAATAAAAATAATTAACACTCTAACTAAGGGTATTCTTGATGACTGTGCAGGAAGAGAAGAACATCTTCTGTGAATGATGTTCTATAGCAAAATATATCTATATATAGCCCCAGTAGCCCCACAGTGGACACAAAGGTTCAGGAAACATAAGACCTCACGATGGTTATTGTTTGTGGGCTATGCAGCCAGAGCCCAGACCTTAGGAGGTTTAATAAATGTCTGTCACCTGTAAACAAAGATGTGGGAATCCGGAGAGCAAAATGCCAACTTGAAGATTTTCTTCCCACAAGACATCTCCCATTCCCAGTCAGGATGGTATGAGATTCCTTGAAAGATGTACCCACTGATTAAAAACAAAAACAAATGAAGCCTAAAATAGAGAGATGCAATTCTAGAACATCCAGAACATCCAGAACATGGAGTATGTTCAGCATGTAGCAGTAATGCACAAGAACAAATGGAGCATTTACTGGGCTAGGCCCCGTACCCAGCACTAGGAATACAAATGCAAAAAGGAGGGAGATTTTCTGACCTCAGGGTACTTATAATCCAACAGGAGAACACAATATGGTACCCTGGAAAGCGCATTGGCTCTTAGATAGGAGACTTGGATTCAAATCCTGATGCTGCTACTTACTACAGTTAACCCTTTCATGTTGCAGAGGGTAGTGACGGGGAAATCTAAATGAAAAATTTTGGTTCCCCCCCCCCTTTAAACCAAAGAATTCTGAATTTTTCTTTTTTTTCTTTTATGGGGTGTTTACAGTAGATTATTGTCATTTGGGGGTTAAGTATTTGGTCAAAAGCTCTTTGTGTGTGTTATCTGAGGCTTCCATAAAATTCCAGAAAAATTCCTATTTAATTTCTTAAGCTACCTGTGGTATATCAAGACCTTGTTGGGTAAAGTTGCAATGTAGAGGGGATAACTAGACGTGCATCCTCTGGAGGAAGTTACTTAGCCTCCCTGGACCTCAGTTTCCTCATCTGTATAATGAGAGGGATTGGAATAAATGGTCTCTGAGTCCCCCTCATGCCTCCAGATCTATGATCTGTGGTTCATAAGACAGTCAGTTGACCTGCTCTGTCCAGAAGCGAGGGTGAGATGGATTTAATTAATTGATAATTGGAAAGAGGAAATCTCAAGTTGCCTTCTTAGAGGCATCTTAGCCTGGATCACAAAATTGGATGGAATGGAAAGCTTGACGTGGTCCAGGGCCAGTGAGATATAATGAGTTAGATACATTTTCATTCATTATTCGATAATAATAATGATGATAATGATGGCAATGATAACAACAACAACGCTTATCTAGCACTTTTAGGTTGTAGTTTACTTATTATTATTATAACTGGCTTTTATATAGCACCTGCTATGTGCCGAATACTGTGCTATTGTTGCTGTTCAGTCACGTCTGGCTCTTCAGGACCCCATTTGGGGCTTTCTTGGCAAAGATACTGCAGTGGTTTGCCATTTCCTTCTCCAGTTCACTTTACAGATGGGGAAACTGAGGCAAACTGGGTGAAGTGGCTTGCCCGGGGTCACACCGGCTGGTACCTGATGCTAGATGGAACTCAGGAAGACGTGACAGCCAGTGCTCATGGAGGTAGCTCAAAGTAGCCCTGCCTCCTTGCAGCTGAAAATGGATTTTGTATACCTCCTCAGTTCCACTTCCCAACTCCAGAGTCATCAGTTCTTGCTCCACAGCCAATTAAAAGTTGTTGGGGTTTTATTTTTCCATCAGTACCAGCCTCTCATGCTCTCCCTGTTTCGTGAGCACGGACAGGGATTTTGCAGTGTTAAAGATTAAAGTTACATGTGGTCTACAATTAAAGCAAACTTACAGTCGATTAGGAACCCTCCTCTAGGGAGCTAAGTCAAAGAATGACCCACAGCGATAGCCCCAAAACTGCCTGTCCAAGCTACCCCAGCCACACCTGGACTGATGAGCTCTGAGATCTGGGCCAGAGACTGGAGCCGCTGCTCGGATCCTGGAAATTCAACTGCAAAAAGCAGCCTGAGCATCCCCTTGGGTCCTGATGGTGACGCCCAGACCAGCTGAGGAACGGGACTTGTGACAGACTTGTGCTCCCCGTTCTGGGTTTCAGGTTCTTACTCTGTATGATATGGGGGGGGCAGGGAAAATTTAGGCTGCAAGTTTTCAAAGGTCTCTGCTCTGAATATTCTTACTTCTGAATTCACTTCTTTGTACTAAAGCCCCCTTCCCATATGTGACACTGTCCTAAGACCCATTCTAGGTCTGATTTTCTATGTTCCAAGTAAGCTTCCTCTGAGCTCTTTGTTCTCAGGCCTCCTCTGGAGGTGACATGGTAAATGCTAAGGCTTTACAGGCCCCAACATTTTATTTTCAAGGCCTTCTGAATTCTGTTATTCTAGGTACTAATGTCAAGAGCTCTTCTAGCTCTGATGGTCCATGTTCTAAGACTTATTTCAGCAGTGATGTTCTAAAATCCAAGGTCCTTTCTATTTATGACATTCTAGATTCAAAAATCTGTTCCATTTCCAGTAGTCTGTTTTAAGGGTCCTCCTGGCTCAGAAATTCTTTCTTCTCAAGACCTTCCTACCTCTGACATTGTATGTTCTAAGGGCCCTCCCAGCTCTGATATCCCAGGTTCTAAGCCCTCTCCCAGCTCTGATATCCTGGGTTCTAAGGGCCCTCCCAGCTCTGACCTCCTGGGTTCTAAGGGCCCTCCCCCAGGTTCTAAGGGCCCTCCCAGCTCCAAGATTCCATGATTCTGAGGGTCTCTGAGTCATAATTGCCAGAGCCTAGATCATGGCTCATGTGCCTCACAAACCCCCCAAAGAGCATCCAGTTCCCAACCACAGGAAGGCCCCCTTTTAGCAGCAGAGAGGCCGGCCCCATTATCCCTGCTGCCCAGAGGCCCCTGGGAGGTGTTAGAAGCCCAGAGCTGGAGGGGCTGTGGGAGGAGCGGGGAGTTCCCTCGTGTTCTGAGCTCTCTTGAAACCCTCTCCCGTCTGGCGTCTGCCCCTGCTCGCCCAGGCTGTGAGGAGCTAATTGTGTCTCCCGCTCCCTTCTCAGCCTCAGCTCTCCCGTGCTAATGACTGCAATCTAACCACGGCTGGGGCTGCTCCTGGCCCTGCCCTAAACCGCAGGAGCAGGGAGGCCGGAGCACTCCGGAGCCCCACTGGAGAGCAGGGGAGTGGGTTCCCAGCGGCGGCAGGTGGGACCTCCCTACATTATTGCCAGCCGGTGGGTGGCCTGTGCGGTCACGCCATGGGCAGGAAAACCTCGAAAAAGCTCTGAATCTCTTCCTTTGCAGCAGACGCTGGGTTAACATTAAACAAATCAATGATCAGAAAGCAGAAAGGGAAGAGAAGAAGAAAGAAGGAGGTTTCTCACATTTAGCTCCCTCTCCCGTTGCTCGCACTGACTTTCCCTGCCCTGGCTGAGCTGAGGGATCAGTTGGCAGGGCCAGCAGAGAGGTAGAGCCCTGGGAAGAATAGGGGAGAACCCGGAATGCCAGAGCTGGAAGGGCCCTTAGAACCCAGGAGGTCAGAGCTGGGAGGGCCCTAAGAACCCAGGAGGTTAGAGCTGGGAGGGCCCTAAGAACCCAGGAGGTCAGAGCTGGGAGGGCCCTTAGAACTTAAACTACCAGTGCTAGGACAGATTCTCAGGGACCAAAGAAACTAAGAGTGACGGGCAGCTCCTGTGTGGTGCCTCTCTAGTGGTTCCCCCACAATATATTGTAGATGTTTCCTAACAACTTTGGCCCCAAACAGCCAGGCCAGGCCAGGTGATTTAGGCAGCCGCTGCACAGAACCCTATGAAACAGAGCTGGTTAAGATGGGAATTATCCGACCCAAGAACCAGTTTTAATTCAGGGCCAAGAGAATCCACTTTGGGGATTTACTTGTTCAGAATAGTCCCCAGGGGTAGAGGTTGGGGGAAGAGCGCCATCGATCCTGTCCAACCCAATAAGGTGCCTACTGTGCGCCGGGCACTGCATTGAGCAACTGGGGCTACAATGTCAAAAATGAAGCCGGTCCCTGGTCTTAAAGGATTTATATTCTTCTTACAGACAAACCATTTGATTCAACCCAGCAGATAAGAAGCTCCCATCTTGCACCAGGAAGGCACCGTACCAGGAGCTGAGGGATGAAGGGAAGGTTTCCTGCCCTCCAGAAGCCTCGGGGCTGCTGAGACATGACAATAAGCTGATGGCTCCATGAACTCCAGCCCTCTTCTTGGATAAAGCCTCAACAGCCTGAGTGGAGTCTGGGGTCTGAGGGTCCAGCTTCCCTGTGGCCCAGCAGCAGGACCACAGCTCCCTTTCAGAGCACCCACTTGTCCTGGCAGCTTTAGGAGAAGGGCCCACACCATCATGGCTGCCCCAACATTCTTTGCCATGACAACAGTGCCCATCCCTGTGTATTGGTTTATTCTGTGCCCATTTAGTGCTGCTCAGTAAGTAGAGAGCTGCCATGGAGCTTGGAGCACCTAAATACCCCTTGGGTGACTGTGTGACCCTGGACAAGCCATTTCCCATTCCAGTTTTAGTCCTCCATCCACAAAAACGAGCAGCTGGATGAGATCTTCCAGTTCCAACTCGAACATCCAGGAGCTCCCTGCTGTCTCCGGTTTTGTCTCCCGTGGCTTCCAGGGCCCCAGGAAAAGAGAAGTCCATCTGTTCGGTGTCATGGTGGGGAGCCCCCTGAAGCTTCTGCTGAGGCCTCAGATCTAGTCCCTCTAGCACAGGTAGAAAATTGAGTGGGGGGGAGAAGCAAAAAAAATTATTCTTGTGGTTTAAATGATTTTGGCGTTTTCACGAGGGCACATGTAATATTCAAATTACTTCCACTCTACACTGCTGCGGTTTGCCTGCCTTGACTTCCCAGGTGAATTTGTAGTGTCTGAAATGGTCTAATTTCCCACACAAGCCATGTCAAATATAATTTGGGTGCAAAGTCGGTAATTATACGTAACATCAGTCTGATGTTAAAAACACTGAAAAATTTAGCAAGAAGAGGCAACGGGAGAGACACAAGTCTGAGGCCCCAGCCGAGGCAGCGGCAGGCGCAGGCCCCTCCGAATCCAAAGTCTTTAATTAATTATAGCATGTTTTCAGGGACTCAAAGGACGGGGGTCCCAGAGTGCCTGAAATTCCTTTGTGTCCCAATTATGAGCTTTTGGTGGGGGAGGGATGCGGGCAGGAGGGGAAGGCAGCGTTCAGGGAGTGCTTTAGAGAGGAAGCCGAGCCTCTGGTTGCTCCCTTCCCTTTGGTCCCCTTATCCACCCCCATTCTCCTCACTGCTCTGACCACTCTGCCTTCCTGCTCCCCGCCCAGAACCCAACAGCGGCTGAATAGGAGGAAGAGGAGCTTTTCTCTCCCTCTTCTTCAGGGTTCTAGGAAGATGTGGGAGAAGGGAAAGATTAGCTGAGAGCCTGGACTTGGCTACTGACCAAGAATTCTCTGCAGAGCCCAGGAAGCATGGAATTAGAAGTCACAAGTAACGGGTGCGAGTCCCAGTGTGTGACCTTGGACAAAACATTCAGCCACTCTGTGTCCCAGTTTCTTCATCTGTAAAATGAGAGGGCTGGATGCCAGGGTCTAGTTCTAAATCTGTGAGTTTCTAAGGGAGCTGTGGGATTGCTGTACTCCCTATTTTCTATAAGTCAGTTTAGTTTTATTTTTTTCAGCTGTGTTCTGCTCTTTTTGACCCTATTTGGGGTTTTCTTGGCAGAGAGACTGAAGCATTTTGTTATTTCCTTTTCCGGGTCATTTTACAGATGAGGAAACTGAGGCAAGCAGGGGAAGTGACTTGGTCAGGTCAGATTTGAACTTGGAAAGATGAGTTTTCCTGACTCCAGACTCAGCACTATTCACTATGGCATCCCCAGCTGCCCTGTCTCCTGACCCAACAGGGGCTAAATCCCAGACCCCAGGAAGACCCCACGTGACAATGCAGGTACTCTTTCCATTGTTTCCTTCTCAAGTGTTTCCTCTTAGTCCCGCCAGGAGCTTTTTGTACACGGCTGTTTGTTGCTTCCCCGTCAGGCTGTGGGGTCCTTGAGAGCCGGGACTGACTTGTGCATTTTTTACATCTCCAGTGTCTGGCACATAGTTGGTGCTTAATAAATGCATATTGTTCCCAAATGACTGAGGTTCTCACACAACATCCCCTGCAACCAAGCCTTCTGCCTTTTTGGGAAGAACAGACAACATTCATTTAGCTTGCCGGGCGTTCATTGCTCCGGGCAAATTGTCCGTGCCATGGTCCATCTCAGTAATTTCTCCGTGGCCGCAAGGCAACATGGGAATGCTTATGCAAATTACCCACCTCTATTTGGCTTCAATTACCCCTCAGAAGCCGAACCGCAAGCTGATGCTGCTGCAGCCTCTGGTGGGAGGGGGCTGGGAACCAGCTGCCGCTGCCCCCAAGACCTTCCCCTGGTGGGTAAGACAGAAGGAAAACATCTCTGAGCTTGTAGACCCTCTCACTCCAGGGTCACATCTGGATCCTCTACAACTCTCATTTGGTTCCAATCCCCCTGTTTCCTGCTACTGTCCTGGAGAAGGGGATCAGGGGGCCAAGGTCCCAAAGCCTCCTCCATCCATCCCGGGCCAGGACCTACCTTAACTGCTCTCTGGGGGGGGGGGAGAAATGGATGACCTTCTGTGCTTTCCTCTCCCCCCCCCCCTTTAATGAAGGACCCTCCAATCCCCCAAACCTTCAGGAAACATCACCCAGTGTGTAACATCCCAGCCCTCCGCCAAGCAAGACCTTGGCCAAGTGCTGCCCCTGGAATCAGGGATGGGGGGGGTCTGCTTTCCCGGCCTGGGTCTCTGTTTCCTGATTTGTAAAAATGGGGAGGGACAGTAGGACCAGATGGTCTCTAAGGTCTTTTCCAGCTTTGAATAAGAGCCCAGAAACGAAGAAGCATCTGTAAGATCCAGCCTTGCCGGGTGGGAGGAGGGCTCTAACCGCTGCCCTCCATGGCCAGCATCACAGGATCAGTCTGCACTGATAGGAAGGACCCATGCCCAAACTTTACCAAGAGAGAATTCCACTCCATGCTCAGTCAATCACCAAAGCTGGCCCTTCCATCCCCCACTTCCTCCCTGCCTTCCCCGTGCCTGGAATGCCTTCCCGCCTTACCTTCAAGTCATAGAATCCTTCTCTTCCTTTAAGAGGAGGCTCAAGCTCCATCTTCTGCTGCTCCCCTCCATTGAGTGTGTCCCCTTCCCAAAGTGCCTTGTATTTAGCTGTTTTGTATATATTTGCATGTATTAACAATATTTAGGCTGTATAATTTTTATATTGACTTGTCTCCCTCGCTGGAACATAAGCCCTTTGCAAGTGGGGACTATTTCATTCTTTGAAGTTGAATCCCCTCACACAATGCTGGTATACAGTAGGCGTTTAATGAATATTGGTGGATAGATTAGACAGATTGATGAATGCCTCCCCTTCTCAGCTGGATGGTTGTTGAGGTCACTTTCTATTCATTTCATCCAACCGGGCACTGTAGTAGGCACCGAGGATACAAGGACAAAAATCACGTGGTAATTCTTGCTTACCCATGATGCCCAATGACGACAGGTCCTGGAGCTTGGACCATAGACCACAGCTCATTTTGCCCCGTATCTTAGCCCATGGCCACATTCCTTTTTTTCTTTTTTTTAAATTAAAGCTTTTTATTTTTCACAACTTATTTGTGGACAATTCTTCAACATTAGCCCTTGCAAAACCTTGTGTTCCAATTCCCCCCCCTTTCCCCACGCCCTCCCCTAGATGGCAAGTAAGTAGTCCAATATACGTTAAACACGTTAAATATATGTTAAATCCAATGTATTCATGCCCATTTTCCAAGAGGAAGGAATAGGACGCCCAGACACCAGAGAGACCAAATAGGA
This sequence comes from Sarcophilus harrisii, assembly GCF_902635505.1. NCBI lineage: Eukaryota > Metazoa > Chordata > Mammalia > Dasyuromorphia > Dasyuridae > Sarcophilus > Sarcophilus harrisii. Next base: position 572,762,884 of record NC_045428.1, on the reverse strand, counting down.
ACCTGGACTAACCCGAAGCGTTTGGACTAACTGAAGAGGGAAAAGGATCCAGTTGTATCTAATTGGGTTGTGCAGTGGCTAAAACACCACACCTTGAGTCAGGAGGAGGAATTCAAATCCAGCTTGGACGCTTACTAGCTGTATGACCTTGGGTGAGTCACCTGATCTTAGTTTCCTTACTTGAAGGCATTGTATACAGTAGGAGTCAAATTGATGTTTATGGATCCAGGCTTGAAATAATAACAGGCGATACTTCCATATCTCCTCAGTGGGTCCTTACATCGACTCTGTGAGGTGACGGTCACATCATTTTGAAATTAAGACTCTGAGAGTTCACCCAGGTCTCTTCAGAGGAATCAAACCCAGGTTTCCCCTCTCGATACTATTTCATGCTGCCTCAATTCAGTGGTTTGCCTTGGACATGGTCCCCTCGTAGGATCACGGGAAGGAGCGCACCGGAGCCGGCTCACACCGGGCCCGGCTCACACCGGGCCCCACGAGCTAATGGTTAAATTTTTAGTGTGAGCATTTACGTGTCAGAAATCAGCGAATGCTGCAGATCGGAACCTGATTTGTTGTTATGCTGATTGTCTAGACTTAAGAAAGTAATGGGGAAAAAACTAATGATTAAACATAGAAGGTCTGTAAGAAGGCAAATCAGTATATCCCTGACTCATAGGGATCTCACAGGCATCCAGTCTAACAGCTCCTTTTTACAGATAAGGGAAAAGAAAGGTCTAATGTTTGCCCAAGAGCATCCTGGGACTGGACTAGCTGACTGAAGGGAACTCTCTAGTTCTACGACCTTAGAAATATGGAGTTAGAGTCAGTAAGACCACCCATTTTACAGATAAGAAAACTGATGCTCAGGTAGTGGTCTGGTTGGGAGCTGAATGAAGGTCCTGGTTGGAAATTCATACTGCCTTCAGATCTTAAGCAGGAAGGAACTACAGAACCTCAAAGACCATGTAGACTAAGAAACCTCAAAAACCATTTAGTCTAAGGAACCTCGAGGACCATCTAGACTAAGGAATCTCAAAGACCATCTAGTCAAAGGAAACTTAAGGATCACCTAGACTAAGGAACCTCAAGAACCATCTAGACTAAGGAACCCCAAGGACCATCTAGTCTAAGGAACCTTAAGGACTATCTAGACCACTGGTTCTCAAACTTTTGTTTTCAGTATCTTTATCCTGTTAAAAATGATTGAGGACCTCTCCAAAGCGTTTTTGTTTATCTGGGTTATAGTTATAGACATTGACCATATTGGAAATAAAAACTACTTTTGAATTTGTAGACCCTCTAAAAGAGTTTCAGAGATCCCCAGGATTCTCTAGACCATACTTTGAGAACCACTGGTTTAGACTAAGAAACCTCAAAGACCATCTAGTCAAAGGAACCTCAAGCATCATCTAGACTAAGGAACCTTAAGGATCATCTAGACTAAGGAAGCTCAAGGACCGTCTATTCTACGGAACCCCAAAGACATGTAGATTAAGGAACCTCAAGGAATATCTAGAGTGAGGAACTTCAATGACCATTTAGACTTAGGAACCTCAAAGACCATCTAGTCAAGGAACCTCAAGAATCATCTAGTCTTAGAATCTCAAAGATATGCAGACTAAGGAACCAAAGCCCATCCAATCCTCATTTTACAGATGAGGAAACTGGAGGCTGTCATTTGTCCAGGGTCACACAGGTTGTGATCATTTTAGAAACAGGATTTGAGCCTCCGTCCTCCGGTATCAAAATCAGGACAATGTGCCCGGCTTCAAGCTGCCTCTTCCTTCCCTCCGTTGACTGGCCCAGGGCTAGGCCAGTGAAGAGCGGGGATCACTAGGGCCCCCGTGGCAGGGTGGCGGGACGAGCAGGAGGGCAGGGAGCGAGGAAGCAGGGGGCCCTTCACCAGGCCCCGTTCCAGGGCTCCAGACTTCCACACAGAGCCAGGCAGGAAAGAGAGCGAGGGAGAGGAGGGAGGAGGGATGGGACGGGATGGTGAGGAGTGAGCCCCACCGCTGTTGCTTGGCAAGAAGACAGGGTTTGTTTGCACCTCTTTGAAGCTGGAGATGAAAGGGGGGCCCACATGGGCTGTCTTTGATTTGGGCCCTGTTGCAGCTGCAGCCCCCACTCTCTTCCTCCAGCCCCGCTTCCCTAAATTCAGGCTGTGGCCCCGGGGATGGGGGGGAGGGAGCTTATGTGGAGAAGGGAGGAAAGAAAGGGTCCTAGGGGTTGGAGGGTAGTGGGAAGGCCAGTCCTGGGTTTCCTATGTTTAATCTTCAGTGCTACCCCCCCCCAGGATGGCTTCCAGGGAGCCGGGCATGGGGGGGGAGTGTGTTGGGACCCTCCCCAAATAGGTTCTGGCCTAAGAAACCTGATTAGGGGCTCAGAGGGAAAGAATCGGGAGGCAAACCACAGAGATAGGGTCATCCTCACCCACTGGTAAAAAGTCAGGTAGGTGGTTATCCAATGGTCAGCAGGTTTTACCAACCGATATCTCCCCCACAAATTACCATGTGCATTATGGAAATAGCATGGTATCGTCAGACCCAGAATGAGGGGCCCTGGATTCAAATACTGACTCTGTTCTGATTTCTCCCTATGTTCATTGCACCATGTTCATATTAGGGGGACAGGAGGCCACTATGGATGGAGGATCATCTATCCCTGCCAGAGAATGGCTGTGAGACCCTGGGCTGATCCCCACCCTCTGTGCCCCAGATGGTTTTCTAAGATAAGCTGCTGGTGGAGAAAATTTCTCACTACGAGTTCCCTCTACCAAAGAAATCGTGACCTGGATTAAACCGGCATATTTATAATTAATTGGTTATTAATTGGATAGCCAGGGGGTGTAGAAGATAGAGCATCAGGCCTGGAGTCAAGAAGTCTCATCCTCATGAATTCAAATCCAGCCTCGGACACTTCCTAGCTGGGTGATCCTGGGCAAGTCACTTCACTCTGTTTAATCTCAGTCTCCTCATCTATAAAATGAGCTGGAGAAGAAAATGGTTAATCACTCCAGTATCTCCAATCCCAAATGAGGTCACAGGGAGGCAGATGTGGCTGAACAATAACAGAAAGTTATTATTATTATTTTTTTTCTGAAGCAATTGGGGTTAAGTGACTTGCCCAGGGCCACACAGCCAGGGAAAGTTATCGTTTCATATTTATAGAGAGATTTAAGGCTTGTAAAGCATTTTCCTCACAGCAACTCTAGAGATAGTCTGGGTCAGTAGAAAGAACACTGAGAAGTCAGAGAACCTGGGTTCAAATCTCCAACCTCCAATCTGCCACTTAGTAGCTGTGTGAGCTTCACATCTTTCTGCCTCGGTTTCCCCCTCTGTAAAATGCGCACTGAAGACTTCCTCTAGTTCTAAGTCTATGAATATATAATTAGAACAAGTTTTGATGCCCATTTTACAGATAAGACTGAGACTCTTGACCCATCCATGGTCACATCTCTAGTAATATAGAAACTGGGATTCAGGGCCAAGTCTCCTGGTTTTAGGACACTCTCTATTCGTCACACAAAATTTAGAACCAGAAGCAAGTGTAGAGGTCTTCTCGTTGAAGTGATCAGGGCTCAGAGGTGTGACATAATAACATTATTTTATGTTCAGCATCACACAGACAAAGTCAGAATTCGAATCCGGGTCCTTTGGTTTTTCGACGCCTCCCAGCAAGATGTGTGGCAGGGACCAAAACTTCCTTGGGCCCTCAGGTTTCCCATCAGGTTAAAACAATTCTGTGGCTGTTTTTCAGTCGTGTCTGACTCCATGACCCCACTGAAGGTCTTCTTGGAAAAGATACTGGAGCAGTTTGCCATTTCCTTCTCCAGTTCATTTTACAGATGAGGAAACTGAGGCCAATCGGCTGACAGCTAGAAAGTGTCTGAGGCTGAGGTTTGATTTCAGGAAGAGTTATGTTCCTGGCTCCAGGTCTGGTGCTTTAGCCATTACACCTCCTAAGGGGTAAAAATTGGAAAAGGTGGGGGGGAGGGGTAGGACCCAAAGCACAGAATCTCGTAGAAAGAAATTCTCAGCTACTTCCTAGCAGCGTGACCCTGGGCAAGTCACCTCACCCTGTTTGCCTCAATTTCCCCATCTGTAAGATGAGCTGGAGAAGGACATGGGAAACTACCCCAGTGTCTCTGCCAAGAAAGCCCCAAATAGGGTCATGAAGAGTCTGATATGACTGAAAATTGATGGAAGACCCCCAGCTAGAAGAGGCAGAAACACAGATAAGCTCTGATTGCCCAGTAAGACTTGCTTCTAACTTTCCCTCTTCCTTTCTCTCTCCCTTCATAAAACAACAAAAACACGTGGACATCTGACCTCTATAGAATGACCTCCAAGAAGGGAACCCCTCAAACCTCAGGAGGCAGCCCGCCCAACTTTTGGACAGCTCCCATCATCTTTCCAGGTTTCCTCTCCGGATTAATCTCTGTAATTTCTGCCCAGAATTCCCTCTGCCCCTGCAGCGGTTCCGCCCAAGCCCTCTCTTTTCCGAGCTGAGCATCCCTACATCCTCCAAGTGGCACCGGACCTCCGAGCCATCCTAATCGCCTTTTCCCGAGCCTCTCCAGCTCAACGAGTCCTAGACGGGAAAAAGAACCACAGACCTGGGTTGTGGGTCCGGTGGCAGACCCAGAAGGAACCCCAGGACCCATTCCATGTTACCCAGCAGGCAGCTGGGCTAGGGGACCATCCATTTAGAACTAGAAGGGACTTGGCTCTTCCATTCTGACCCCTCATGTTACAGAGCTGAGCAACTGCCCAGGGACACATATCAAGGAAGTGACAGAGACTCGATTCCTAATTCAGGCTCTGGAGCTCAGTCTCCCACAGACTTGTGGAAGCCCCGGGTGGGTCAGTTCGCTGTCAGCTTTATGCTTGAAGTGAGTGACCGGCTGAAGCTTTCCCAGAAAGTCTCGGGCTTCGTAAGCATTAACTCCCAGCTCTCCTCTCGTCCTGGGGAAGTGTTTGAGGGAACCAGACCCTGGGCTAAGGAGGGCTCACAATTATTATCTCATATGATCTTCAAAAGGGCCCTATGGGGTAGGTGCTGTTCTTCTTCACTTTTCAGCGGAGCAAACTGAGGCGGGCAGGGGTTAGTGACCTGCCCAGGCTCACTAGTTAGTAAATATCTGAGGCTGGATCTGAACTTGTAGGGCCCTGTGTTCATCCCACCATTAAGTTGCCTCTTTCTGGCTTTTGGGGGAGTGAGAAAGATGAGGAGACAGACTTGGAAATGAGGTGTCCTATGTGGCCCCATCAGTCCTGCTGCTTAGCCTTGGGGGGCTCAGAGGGGGTCCCGGGTCAGTCAGGGATCTGCAGACTGTGGCCGTGAGACCCACCTTTTTCTCCCGTAGGGAAGGAGGGGGACTCTGCTCCCCAGCTCAGATACGGATGAAAGGCTAGCACAGAGAAGTGACAGGAGGAGAAAGGGGAAAGGGAGGCAGCTGGCTTGGGGGGCGAGAGGCAAGAGAGAGTGAAATGGGTCTTCCTGGCCTTCGCCTCCTTCCCCCTGCTCCGGGGCCCCACATCGCCGTCTGGGGAGCACCTCCTGGGAAGCCCCCATGGGCCGGGGTGCTGGCTGCCACATTGCGGGCCTCCCCCTCCCTCCCCCAACCCCACCAGGCAGCAGCTGGCTAATGTAAAACGCACATGTTTTGACTGAAGTCTCTCTCCCCCTTCTCCTGAAAAATGCCAACATTAAAGGAAGATTTGCTTTGTAAAACTGAAACTGTAAAACTCGTCTGAAATCCAACCCGAGGGATTAAAAGAACCACATGAAAGGGGCTAAATATGACCTGGACGTCGACTTCCTGTTAAGAAGTTCCCTCAACATGTGCCTCCCAGCCTGCAGGAGAGGAGGGAGACCCCGGGCAGCCGTTTAGCTCCGGGGACAGGAAGGAAGGAGGTCCCCTCCATCCCTTCCATCCTGGCCTTCAGCACCAGCAGGCCCGGCCGTGCTGCTTCCGAGTGTTGTGGGGGGCCAAGAAGGGCTGTTGTCCTCGGGGGGCCGAGATTGCCCCCGACCAGGGGGCCTGAGGTCGGTCCCCGAGCGTCTCGAGAGCTCAATCGGGATCAGGACTAAAGGTGGCCCCTGTTCCGTTCCGCCTCAGACCCTAGCAGCCGGCTGACGGTGGTCTCTGAGACACGCAGGCCAGGTGAGACTTTCCAGAGCTTGTGAACAAGGCGGCTAATTAAGCCCCAGCCCCAGCAGAGCAGTCGGGCTTGGGTGATCTACAACACGGCCCTCCCAGCATCCCCCCGGCCAAAGCTTTGTTATCAGAGTCAAGTTCAGAGTCAATCAAAGCTTGTTAAGTGCCTACTATGTGCCAGGCCCTGGATAAAGCACGTAGGGGGTTTTAAAAAAAGGCTAAGACAGTCCCGTCACTCCTAATGGGAGAACCAGCATGTAAGAAAGAGGCTGGGGGCCGGAGGGTTAATGAGGAGGTGGGAGTTAGAGCGGATTTCATCCTTCAGAATGATGAGTTCTCAGGGTCTGGAGTCCATGCTATCTAGGGGGCCAACCAGGGGGAAATGGGGAGGTGAATCTCCAAAAGTCTCTTTAAATGGTGGAGGATGAGGGAAGGGGTCTCCAATATCCCATACTCACCTACTGCACTCACCTACTACAGCTCTCTTGGTTATATATAACTATAACTCACCCCAAGCATTTATTTTTGTAATAAGATTTTTTCCTGCCCTGGGCGTCGAAATAGCCTTCTTACGGGGCAACACGGACGGGGCCTGTGATGGGGCTCAATGCAGCCGTTCGCCAGGGGCTCAAAGGTTGCCTTACCAAATTTCTTTGGAAGGGTTTGGCCGTCCCCTTTCCCAATGAGAAAGAGAGAAAGGATTCCTGGGACGTTTTGGACATGTTGGTTAGACGGGGTTGGAAGGGATTAGGAAGAAAGTAATTGGTTTTAAGATTTTCGATTCAGAATGAAACCCTTTCAGAGATTTTGTTTTACAAAATTGAGGGAAGGGGGAGGTTTGGGAAAAAAGATTAATACTTTTTAGGAAATGGACCCTTTGGCCCACTATGTTCTTTTTGAGAGAAGGAAGTTGGTTTTTGGGAAGAATGGAGGTTTTTATAGAAGGTGTTTGGGGAAGTTCCTGGTTTTGGTTTTACTTTACTAGGGAGGGATTTTGCCAAGGTGATTCATTTGGCATTACCTTGCAGAAAATGGTTTCAAAGGGTGAGGGGGGCCTTGGGTGATTTGCCTTTTTCCCTTGTGGGTTTGGGTTATGGTGTTTTTTTCTTTTTAGAGAATGGAAAGTTTTGAGGGGGAGGGAAATTCCGTTTGGTTTTGGATTCCTTGGAGTTTTGCATGTTTTTTCCAGACATAGTTGGGACTTAATAAATGTCCGTCAGACTGGAATGAAGGGGATTTTGTGGGGCCAATGTTTTCTTAATGAAGAGAGGGTAAGTTTTGTTAAAAACCCAAAGTTTGTCCCCTTTAAATAAAAAAAAAAAAAAAAAAAAAAAAAATTTTAAGTTTGTTTTGTTTTCCCAAACATTAAATTATGGTTTTTTATTAAATTTAAGTTTCCCTTGGTTTTAATTTTAATATTAGATATTAAAAATATGGCAAGATTTTAAGAGACTTATTAAAATGAATTAGTAGGTGTAGATTTGAGGAATTTTTAAAATGATTGATTGTGTGGGTTGACGATTTTGAGTGTAAATTTGCCAATTAAGGAATTTTTTAAAATTAGAAATTTTTTTTTTTTTCTTTTTCCTTCCTTTCTTTTCTTCCTTTTTTTCCCATTCCTTCCTTTTTTTTTTTATTTTTGGTTTTTATCAAAAGGGGTTGTTTGTAAAGAATTTAGGAAGAGTTTAAGAATAGTTTTAAAAAATTTAACCTAGAAATTGATTAAGGTTTACTTAGGGTGTGTCCGGGCTGCCCAGGTGTTTAAGTAAAATACCGGGAAGGAAAACCTTATGTTTCTTTCTGGGAGGGGTAAAAAGGGTTATATTTGAAAGAAAATTAAAAATTTACCAAGTTTTAGTTCAAAAGGGTATTGCCTTAGGGTGTTAAAGTAAAAAAGACAAGAAGGAAAGACCTTGCCCTTTCCAGAGTTTATGGTTTATAAAACAAACCCAACAGTAAAAGGTGGAGGTGGTAGGGAAGGTTTGGACTTGGAGTCAGAAAGACCCAAATGAAAGTTCCCTGCCATTGAGATTAATTGGAACCTTAAAATTTTTAACTTTGCTTCTCCGTTTTCCCATAGGTGAGTTGGGAATAATAATTATTTTCCAGGGTTGTTGTATAAACTGAAATAATATATAAAACCCCTCACAAACCTTAAATCACTCTATAAATATTATTATAATTAAATAAATAGACATAATATACAGATATATAAAAAATATAAAAAAGTTTAAGAAGAGAAGTTGGAAGGAGTTAGGACAAGAGGAGTTTAAAGAAAGTTGTTGTTTTTAAGAGTTGGAAAGAGGGGGGTTTAGGATGGGAAGGTTTTTGCAGAGACATGAGGAAGAAAGGAAGAATGGTAGGAAGGAAAGTGGGAAATTTCCCATTTGGCTGGGAAGCAAAGGAATAAGGGGAAACCAGGAATAAGTTTGGAAAGATTAATAAGGGAAAAGGGGAAAACAGGAGTTGGTCTTAAAAAGGGGAGGGAGGGGGGGTTTTTTGGAATGGGGAGGGCTAGAGGGTTAGAAGGATTTGTTTTGGTGGTTGGGAGGTGGATTGTGCCAGAGAGAGTGAGGGAGAAGGGGAGATAGTTCCAAAATTTGGGTTTCTAGTGTCCCCAGATACCGAGAGGAAAAGGGCCATCCTCGAGATTGATTAAAATTTAGGGAAATCTTAAAGAAAGACAAAATGGAACAGAAGGAAAAAGGGGCGTGATTCCCAAAGGAGGAAGAGAGGAAGAGAAGAAAGGGAAAGAGAGGAGGAGAAGGGAGGGAGAGTAGGGCAGAGGAGTGGAGAAGATGGAAAAAAGAGAAAAGAAGGGAAAGCAGGAGAGCTGGGGAAAGTGAGAAGAGGAGAAGATATGAGCTGAGAAGAGAGGAGAGAAGAAGAATGGGAAGAAGAGAGGAGAGGAATGAAGGAAAGGGGAGAAGAGAAAAAAAGAGGAAGGGAAGAGGGGAAGTGAAGGAGCAAGGAAGGGAAGAGGAAAAGGGAGGGAAGGAGAGAAGAAGGTAATTTGGTGGAAAGAGCATTGTTCAAAACTCAGCACTCCTAGGTTCAAATTCTAGTTAAAATAAGTGTGTGTCAGGCACCATTTGTGGCTCTCAGTTTCCTTTTCTGTAACATACAAGGCAGGGATCAGCCACCCCTACGGACCTTCCCCCACTCCATCCGGCTTCTTCTGATTCTCTGGCCCATCTCACAGAACCAGAAAGGGAGAAGGTGAGGCTCGAGCCCAAGTTTCCCCGAGGCCGGGTCCAGCCTCGCTGCCGTCCCTCCAGGCCTGCCAAGAAGCCCAAACGCTAATTGTCCCGTGCAGTAACAACCACGGGCAGCATCCTCTGCCGTGATTATCTCATTAGAGCAGCAGCGCTGGGAGGGCGGCACCCCGGGCGCTGTTATCCCCATATTTACAGGAGATGAAACAAGAGCTCAGAGAGGGTCGCAGCTCCCGGAGGGGGAACAGACTCCGGGCCATCTGGTCCCCCCCACCACCACCTGTTTTTCAAAGGAAGAGACTGTGGGAGGTTAAGTGACCGGAGACCACCTGAGCCCAGCCCCCCCTTTCATTTTACAGAGGAGGAAACTGAGGGCGAGAGATTGGGCAACAAGGGATCATGTGAGGACCCCAGAAACCATCCAGTCCCCCTGGTTTTACGGAGGGAAAAATCGGGGCTTTGACTAGCCCAAGATCACACAGGTAGCTTTTGAACCCAAGTCTTCTGACTTTTGAGCCACAACCCCACGAACCCGGGAGCGACCGGACCCGGCCTGTTTCTGGGGAGGCTCAGAAGGTCTGAGCAGAAGCCTCCGTCGGGCAGCTTCTTAGTAATTGGCAGCAGCTGTTATTGCTGCTGCCAGAAGAAAAGCTTTTAACCCCATCTCTCCTGGAATTTTATCAAAATGTGGAGAGCCAATATTTTTCTTGTGCCTTACGAAAATCAGTTTGTGTGTGTGTGTGTGTGTGTGTGTGTGTGTGTGTGTGTGTGTGGGGGGGGGGGTGCGCAGGGATGTGCTGGGGCTCTACACAGTGGGTGAGAAACTCTCCATTTCCCGGCCTGAAAGGCCCAAGGAGAGGGGAGAGGGATGGCGGAGGGAGAACCAGATGGCGACCACCGTCTGGGAGCAAGATTGTGTTTGGGGTCTTCTGCTTCACACCCCCAGCCAGAAGGAACCCGGAGAGAAGACGGAGAAGTGGAAAATGCTGCCCCCTGCTGCCCACTCTGCTCTACAGCATCTGCTCCGCTGGCGGGGTGTCTCCTGGCTTTCCTGTTCCAGGACAATGAGCAAAGGAAGAGAACCGCAGTGCTGCAGGAGCAAGACCCTCTCCCTCTGTCTGCTGTCTCTGCCTCTTTCTTCCTCTCTCTGTCTCTCTCTCTCTCTCTCTGTCTCTGTGTCTCTGTTCTCCTCCTCCTCTTTCCTTTCTCTTTCTGTCTCCCTCTGTCTCTCTCTCTATGTCTCTGCATCTGTCTCTTTCTCCCTTTCTACCAGTCTCTCTGTCTCTCTCTTCTTTTTCTGTCTCTGTGTCTCTGTCTGTCTCTCTCCTCCTCCTCCTTCTCCTCCTCTTTCCTTTCTCTTTCTGTCCCCCTCTGTCTCTCTGTGTCTCTTTGTCTCTGCCTCTCTCTTCCTTTCTCTGTCTCTGTCAGTCTCTCTCTCCTCCTCCTCCTCTTTCCTTTCTCCTTCTGTCCCCCCTGTCTCTCCCTGTCTCTGTCTCCATCCTTCCGTCTGTCTCTCTTTGAAGAAGGACAGCCAGGTTTCCCTTCTGTGAATCGGAGCTTTCCTCTTCTTCCCTCCACCCCCACCAAGAAGTTTATCAAGTATGTGACTTCCTGGCATTAGACTTTCCTGGCATTTTTATTCCAACCATAAAAAGGCTATTTCATTGAGGAATAAAGTCCCATCTCCCTGACATGAAACTCCTTTCAAAGCTCTTTACCCAGCTGCCTCATGGAATTTATGTTTCCTGGATGCCTCCTCTCAAAAGGTGAGGTTGGGAACGGACATTTTCTTGCATATCAATGACTCTTGTTTACTTAGAAAAAGTTAGACCCTTTCTGAGCCAAGCACCCAGAGCTAACAAGTCTGCTTTTTGCCTCTCAGCATCCTCCGAGGTCCCCTTCCTTTGAGAGCTAAGATCTGGGAGGACCAGGGCATTCTGGGAGGAGGCCCTGCCAATGTGAAGACTATGACTCACCTGCTAAGCAAGGCAGGAGGGCCTGGCTTCTGGCTGGGTGGGTGATAAGTATCAATCCCTACGTCAGTCCATCACCCCAGAGAGCTTGACATCACTCAGCATCCCTGGCAGACTTCAGGGGGAACCAGGCCCAGACTGAGTTAGTAGGGATAGGCGGCCAGAAGGTGCAGCCAGGTAGCACTGCAAGGTGCCTCGAGCACAGAGTATCCCCTTAAGGAAATGCAGTTCTCAGCCAAGCACTTGTGAGGACCAAGCTTTGTGTAAGGAAAAGAACCAGAGAATGTAGAACTTAGAATAAAGCGCCAAGTAAGCAAGAAGACTGGACTGAAAGTCAGGAAAATCTGAGTTCAAATCTCACCTTTTTTTTTTTTTTTTTTGTTTATCTTTTTGATTTACAAAGCATATGCATGGATAATTTTTCCAACATGGACCTTCACAAAACCTTTTGTTCCAAATTTTCCCTGCTTTTCCCCCACCCCCTCCCCTAGCTGCCAGGTAATCCAATACATGTTAAACCAAATCTCACTTTAGATGCTTACTAACTGGGCAAGTAAGTTATCCTTTCTAAGTCTCACTTTTCCCATCAGTAAAATGGTGATTTTAATAATAACTACCTCAATAGACTCGTTGTGAGGCTTAAATGAGTGTATATGTGTGTGTATTATGTATGTATGTATGTATGTATGTAAAATGCTAACTATAGAAATACAAATTATTATTAACAAACGTGTCATACTCTAGACAGGGTCCTTAGAACATGGGATGTTAGAATTATAAGAAATCTATTTAATCCCTTTATTTTACAGAGAGGGAAATTGAGTCCCAAAGAAAGAAACGGTTTGCCCAAATTCATGGAGCAAATTAAATATAGAGTGAGGACTTGAACTCATCTCCTGGTTTGAGGTCTGGTACACTTTCCACTGTACCCTACTGCCTCTCTGATAAGGCAATTCAGAGCTGGCTAAGCTAATCAAGATAATTCTAATTTAAGTAATGCTTAAATGTCTGCCATAGAATTGCAGTTAAAGGACAGAGCAATTAAATTAAATGACCTCTAAAGTCCCTCCAAGATTCTAAGACCCTCCTAGTTCTGCCATCCTATGTACTAAGGACTCTCCTGGCTCTGACCTCCTATATTCTAAGGGCCCTCCCAGCTCTGACCTCCTGGGTTCTAAGGGACCTCCCGGCTCTGACATTCTCTTGTACATTTCTAAGACCCCTCCTCAGCTCTGGTGGTCTGTGCTTCTTCAGTTCTATATTCTGTGAGAAGATCCTCATTCTCAGAGGAAACTGAACCCTGACTCTCAACCATAAGCTAACAATCACCCGCCTCAGATGGCGATGGAGGAAAGAAAGAAGCTGCGATTGCCTCCTGGTCGCTGTGGAAAAGTCGGAGAGGAAGCAGGATGGGAGTTTGCTGTAACCTTTTAACTGGGGATGAAGGAAATAAACACATGCCCACACCTGGATCCTGCAGACACACCACAGCTGCTGACAACAAACCGAGAATCCAGACTGGTTCAAGCGTGGCCGTGGAAGGGCCCAGAGCACAATCCTCCCGACTCCCGTTACCGTTTGATGATCACAGCCTGCCCGGGTGCTGCTCCCCGGGGGGAACACGTCACCCTGACGCGATCTCCACTCATCCTCCTCTGGCTCCGGGCCCATATGTCAGTCACACAACAAATGGTTGAGTAAGGCCTGGGAGGTCTAAGCATCGGGGAAGGAACCCAGACACACACACACACACACACACACACACACACACACACACACATCAGAAACATGCTGTGATCCAGCGGCCACCCAGGATCAGACTGAGCTCGTGCCCTTGTCAAAACCCTGGGTGAGGAGTAGGCGGGTGTGGGGATCTCAAAGCACTTCCCAAGAATTCAATCAACAAACATTTATTGAGTACCTACTATGTTCCAGGTACTATAAGAGGGTGCTGGGGAGAAAAAGATGAAAAAAGTGAAATCATTTTTGCTCTCAAGTAATTGAAATTCTCTCAAGGCAGTCAACATATGTATAAATGACTTCAGGATTCACATATCTAGAATAAATTCAGTTAATAAGCAATTATTTTTTATTATAGCTTTTTATTTACAAGATATATGCATGGGTAATTTTTCAGCATTAACTTTTGTGAAACCTTCTGTTCCAACTTTTCCCCTCCTTGTCCCCCACCCCCTCCCCCAGATGGAAGGTTGACCAATACATGTTAAATATGTTAGTCTATTTTAAAAGCAATTATTAAACACCTACTATGTTCTCAAGGTGGTCAACATGTGCATAAATGAGTACATGCAGAATTCACACATGTAGAATAGATACAACTAACAAGAAATTATTAAGCCCTTAACTACGTTCCAGGGACCATGCTAAATGTTGGAATAGAAATTCAAAGATGGGAGATAGGGTGCTGTGCCTAAGGAACAGAGAGAAGACCTGTTTGACTAAACTGTAGGAGTCAGCAAAGCAAGAAATGTGTAATTAGGCTGAAAAAAAATTAGGTTGGGTCCAAAGACTTGGTTTCTAAAGCCAAGAAGAACTTAGATTTGATCCTAGAGGCAACTGGGAGCCACTGAAGTTTATTGAGTAGGTGAATAGTAACATGGCCAGATCTGTGTCTGAGGAAAATCACATTGGCAGTACGTTGCTTTCCTCATTTTAGAGAAGAAATACAATCTAGAGATGAGGGGGAGAGGTGGCTTTTTCCAGATTGCCCATGGAGTAGAACTGGGAAGATTGCCCAAAACATTTAATATTCAGTCTCTTTTAGCCTTGCAAATAGCCACTCATTTGTACCATTTACACAGGGTAAATGGCAATGATTTCATTAAGTCTTTTCCTTTTACTGGTTAAGGTGGGAGAGAAGGTGGTGGCTGTGACTGGCAAATATTTGTAACAAAACTGTCTTTCAAAAGGAAGCCCAGGATCCCACATCTCCCTCCTCATCAGTTTGGTAGAGTTCTGAGTGTCTTTGAAGGCTCCGTTCAAATCCTCACTTCCTGTAGAAACCACGTCCTTCATTCCCCATCCCTGTTGTTAATGCACCCTCCAATTATCATGTCTTTACTATGTATGCTTTTATTTATATACTACGTATGCTTTTATTTCTATAGTATGCTTATTTATTAACAAACGTGTCATACTCTAGACAGGGTCCTTAGAACATAGGATGTTAGAATTATAAGAAATCTATTTAATCCCTTTATTTTATAGAGAGGGAGCATACATAATATAGCATACATAAATAAGGAAGCACATATTCTCCCCATCAAAATGCTGAGGACAGGGACTATTTTTTTTTAAGTCTTTTGTCATTTTACCTCAAATGTCCAGACGTACCTAGAACATGGGAGTTACTTTAGAACTGTAACTTGAACGAAATGTCTGTTGAATGAATACATGAATGAATGAAAAGAGAAAAAAAAAAACAGCGCTAATAGAAAGGCAACGGATCAATTTTCTAAAATAGAAAGTGCTGTATGCCTTCCAGGTGCCTTCCTGGCAAGTACCTGTGACCTTTTAGCACCACTGACCTCCCTCTGCTAACAAAGCAGTCCTGCCTCCTGAACTTTTAAAAAATTTTTCCAATAGTAGAAATAGGTTTGCACTAAGCCATCCATATTCATTCACTGATTCAGAGGCCTCTCTGTCTCTGACTCTATCTCTGTCTCTCTCTCCTTTTCTCTCTCTCTGTCTCTCTCCTCTCTGTCTCTCTGTCTCTTTCTCTGTCTCTCTGTGTGTCTCTCTCTCCTCTCTTTCTCTCTGTCTCTTTCTCTCTCTCTGTGTCTCTCTCTCTCTGTGTCTCTCTCTCTCTGTGTCTCTCTCTCTTCTTCTGTTTCCCTCCCTCCCTCTCTCTCCTTCCTTTCCTCCCTTTCTCCCTCTCTCCCTCCATTCCTCCCTTGCTCCTTCCCTCCCTTTCCGTCCCCCTACTTTGCTAAGATTACCCTAGGTTCTTTTGCACATCAGGATTTCTTCTCTGGATGGTGGATAGGACACTAGACATGGAAACAGAAAGACTTAAAGTTCAAATCCTACCTCAGATGCTCACCGGCTCTATAACCCTGGAAAATCCCTTAACCTCTCGGTGCCTCAGTTTCCTCAACTGTAAAATGAGGTGATCGGACACAGTGGCTTCTAGACCTAAGGCCTGCTCAGGCCTCGCTACAGGGAGATGTTCTGGATTCAGCCCTTGGGACCCCTTTTTCTTGTGACAGTCCCCCCGGACCCAGGGAGCACATGGAGTTTGGGGTCCCCAGCTGGCTCCCCCTCTAGATGTCAGCCTTGTCCCGAACACGGGATTGTCTTCCCAAGGCAGAGCCTGCAGGGGAATCGGCCGCCTGCCAGGGGGTCTGGCCTTGAAGTCACTTCTTCGATTGGAGAAGGGAAATCATCTGAGCTTTTAAAAAATTAAATGGACTCGGTAATTTGATTTCAGAGAGAACCTGAAAACCTCATAATGGGCAGGAGCAGTTCAATTCCGCGGTGAAAAGGGAAAAAAACCACATGCACAACAACACCCTAAATGGGGCTATTAGGCTTAGCCTGGGCTGCGTCTGCCAAGAGACTGAGGAAGGAGGGGAGCGGGCCCGGGGAGGGGGAAGAGCCTTTTGAGGTAGAAACAGTTTATCAGCCAAGACAAGGCTGATTATTTATTTATTTATTTATTTAATGTTGCGCGAGTAATTGACAGTCCTGCTCTCTCCCTTGGCAGTGGTTCAAAACCTACTTCCCATGATGGCCGAGACTGACAGGGAGCCGGGGCTGCTCGAGCATCTCCAAGGACCGGCCGGCCCTCCAGGCTGAAGGCCCAGGCTGTGGCCGCTGGGGCTGGGGAGCCCCAGCCAGGCCGAGACCACCACCCCGGCTACCTCTGAGGCTGAGGGATGGGGATGTCGGGCCTGGGGGTCCCCCAGGGCTCTCCTGGTATGGGAAGGGGGAAAGAGAGAAGAGGGAGACTCTGGTAACAGATTCTCTGCCCCACATCTTCTCCCTTAGCCCCCACACCACCCTTTTCATAGACATCTTTGTTGAGGTTCCATCCCCCCCTCACTCCCACCTTATTGTTTGGAAGCTAGCCTGGCCCGTGTTTTATTGACTCTCAGGGCTAGCTAGTGCAAAGCTAAGTGGAAATCCCCTTTGAATCAACCCATGAAAATGGCCTCTACCGCTTCCTACCTGGATGACTCCATTCCAGAATCACTAAGGGGCTCATCTGTGAAATGAAGGGGCTGGGCTAGACGGGCTCCCGAGTCCCTTCCAGGTTTAGATGTTCTGTGTCCCTACAACCTATGACCTCCAGGGATGTCATATCCCAAGTGGCAGCAACTCCAGTAGGACCTTTCTTCCTTCCAATAGAACCTCAACCTTCTCTGCAAATTCAACCTGTTGCTACTCAAATTAAACCAAACATTAAATGTGGATTCCTTCTTCCTAATGGCTTTTGAATATATCCTTCCCCCAACTCCTCAAGGTTATTCTTGGGTCAATGACCTGTAAAGTCTACATCTCCCCAAGGACCCCAGAGATACTGAACCAGGTCGATGCAGAATAAAAGAAGGAAGGAAGAAGGGAGGGAGGGAGGGAAGGAAAGAGAGAGGAAGGGAAGGAAAAAGGAAGGAAGGGAGGGAAGGAGTGAAGGAAGGAAGGAAGGAAGGAAGGAAGGAAGGAAGGAAGGAAGGAAGGAAGGGAGGGAGGGAGGGAGGGAAGGTTAGGAGGGAGGGAGAGAAGGGAGGAAGGAGGGAGGGAAGGAAGATTAGTCCTAACATCCCTTCAAATGCTTAAAGACAGTTAACACAATAAGCCCTACTGCACCTCCCTCCATGCTCCAACCATCTCTTCTACAATTCCTTCAGCTTATCTTGATATAGCCCAGCCCATCTCCTGAATGTAGCACAATAGAGTGATTGCTAGACTTACCTGTCTCCAACCATCACTAGCCATGTGGCCCTGGGCAAGTAAATTAACCCTGTTCTGCCTTAGTGTCCTCATCTATAAAATGGGGACAATAATAGTATTTGCCTCCCAGAGTTGCTGTGAAAATCAAATGATATCATGTATATAAGGCACTTTGCAAACTTAAAGGCTTATAAAAATGCTAGCTATTAGTGCTTGAAAGTAAGGCTCTCAGAACTGAGTAGTTCAGCTGTGGTTTGAGCTGGACTGAGCTGGGCAAAGTTATCGGCTCCTTTGTTCTGGACACTGAGGGTGTCTCTCTGAATACAGCCTAAAACAATGGTGCTGGTTGGATTGCTCTGTTCCCTAAGATCCCAACTCCTTTTGGGGGCTTCTAAGTCTTATGAGCATGAACTTCAGCATCCAGCTAGTTCCAGTAGCAAAAAGTAACACACCCAGCACAAAGAAGCGGGCCTTGATAATTGTAGAAATATGTAGAAGAACTGCACATGTTTAACATATATTGGATTACTTGTCATCTAGGGGAGGGAGGGAGAGAAAAGGGTGGGGGGAATTTGGAACACAAAGTTTTGCAAGGGTCAATGCTGAAAAATTATCCACGTATATGTTTTGAAAATAAAAAGCTTTAATAAAAAAAACAATAAAAAGAAAAAAAAAAGAAAAAGATACGTGACTTAGATTGTATGATTCGTTCCTTACTGGGCTATATATAACAAAGATATTCTCTTGTCTTTCCTGCTATTAACACCGATGTGACCTTGGGCAAATGCTCTAAACTTTCTAGACCTTAGTCTCTTTATCTGCAGGGGGAGGGAAGGAATAAGCATTTATTAAGTGCCTACTATATGCCAGATACTAGAATATAGTAGCTTAGCACTTTTGAAATATTTTCTCAGTGAAAGCGTTAGATGAGACAAGCTCCCTCTGCAGCAGATAATCCTGGATGTCTGGGTCTTTTCAAATGTGTTTAAAGTCAGCCAGGAAATAAGAATTTATTACACTGTATATCAGCCATTGTTAATTCCTCTTGAAAGGGCTTGGGTTTGATGGTTTTCATGAGGCAATGAGGTCAGATCATCATGCCCAGAGGGCTAGCCTTGGAGTAGAGACCCGAGTTCAAATCCAGCTTCAGATACTAGCTGGGTGACTGGGAATAAGTCCCTTAACTTCTCTCAGCCTCAGTTTCCTCATCAGCAAAATGGGGATTGTCCCAGCACCCAGCTCCCAGGGTTGTGAGGAATAAATGAGATAACATGTGTAAAATGTTTTGGAAACCCTAAAGGGGACTAGAAGTGACGTTAGTGTCCGTATTATTCTGTCTGTTCCCAAGTTTCATGTTCTGGGTCTTTATCAATCTAGAACTGCACTGCTCGGGTGCACCTTGCAGTCATGGAGGGAACAGGAGAATGGGTGACAGAACGATGTGTCGGAGGCTGGACTCAAACTCAGAGCTTCCTCGTTTCTGATTCCAGCTCTATCCACTACAAATGCCCAAGGTCTGTGAGCATCTACACATATACACACACATCCACATCTCCTCTGATAGAATGGAAGCCTCTCGAAGGCAAGGCTTGCTTCATTTTTGCCACTGTACTCCCAACTCCTGGCCCCTGGATGGCTTCCAGTTCAGTTATTTCAGTCGTGTTTGACTCTTGGTGACCTCAATTGAGATTTTCTTAGCAAACGTACTGGAGGGATTGGCCATTTCCTTCTCAAGCTCATTCTACAGATGAGGAAACTGAGACCAACAGGGTTAAGTGACTTGCCCAGGGTCACACAGGTAGGAAGTGTCTGAGGTGGGATTTGAATTCAGGTCTTTCTGACCACTGTCGTATTCCCTGCTCCATCTGGCTGCTTCTGGCTGAGTCAAGAGTTTGGTCAGAAGCAGAGTGGGGAAGGGTGAGGGAGAGATGATTGAATGGGGCAAACTTGGCCTATTTGTACCATGATTTCTCTTCCAATACTCCGAGCAATTCTGCCACTAACGACCACTGTGATCCCAGAAGCACTTGTTGAGGGTAAATGACACACTAGTGGCCTGTGGGGAAAGGGCCTCCAGGCTCCGTTGGGTCAGAAATGGATGGGGAAGCAACTTCAGTGGCTTGTGAGAGGTACACTCCAGGGTGCAGTGTCCAGGAAGGCCACAAACTGGGTGTCCCAGCTGGGGATGACCCTGGATCCTCGGTCCTGACAGCTTCAGAGCTCCCAGACAGCTGCTCCCCGGTCACCTTGGAGGATGCCAGTGTAGATCCTGTAATGCCATTCAGGGCCTTCTTCCGAGGATCTGCCAGCTGTTTCTCTGGCAGCAATCTGGAGAGGACGAGGAAAGGCTGGGTAGCTGCTTGGCCAAAAGCCTGTTGACTTCTGAGCTCGTGTCCTAGAGAGGAAGCAGGTCTGTCGGTCTTTGGCTGCTTTTGGTAAGTGATAGAGCTCTCAGATACAATGTCTTCTGGAAATAAAGTATTTAAGATTCTCCCTCCGTTGGTATGGGCTACATTTCTCCAGGACAAAGGACTGTTACTCTGTGACTCAGCCTGCAGGACTGGCCAGCTCACCTCTTCTGATGCTGACGGAGGCAGATTTGTAACCAAGACCCCCTCAGGCCTGTTTTGGAGAAATTGAGGGTCTCTCTGAGTCATCTCAGTGATTTCTGACATGAAGAAGTGCGTTCCCCGGAGACCTGGACCTTCCCGTGTCCGGTTGTGACCATGACGGGCATCTGTCTTTCCTCCAGCAATTGTGGTGGCCAAGAACTTGCTTGCCAGGTGATCACCATCCTGGAGATCACTGATCCTGCTCCTCTCCCTCTGGAGCTTCATATCTGCCTCTGCCCTGCTTCCCTCCATCAACCTCCTGAGCTGGTTAGAATGTCCTGGCAACTGAGGCAGGTCTTGTCCAGGTCTTGTTTCTCTGTACCTGTCAGTTTGGGTAGTAAATGCCTTTTGAAACTGTACCCCTTTTGCAGACCTAAAGGAGACCAACTGAGGCAGGGCCAGAGCTGTGGCTGGCCCTGAGAAGAGCTGACCAGCTGAAGACCCTGAGCTTACTGGGACTGGGACAGCACCTGTGGCCGCTGAAGGAGATAGAGACTCATCCTGCAGCATGACTGAAGGTGGCAACTGGGCCACGACTTCCTTTGTGAGGTCCTCTGTGTCTTGCTGATCCATCACTGCTCCGGGATTACCAGAAGTGCTAGAGTCCCTTCCGATCCCCACAGACAAAGCCTGTGACTTCATGATAAGTTCTTGCTTCTTCTTTGGAGAGAGGGTAGTTAAAGATGAAATAGGGTGGATGACGCCATCTGAAGAGTTTTTGGAAAGAAGAGCACTTGTTCCTCGGGACCCTGGATGTCTCCTTGGGCTATCATTCTGACCTGTGGCCAAAGTAGTGGACACCTGCAGGAAGGTCGGGCCCTGCGGGTCTGCATCTGATGGTTCAGGGACAATAGCTTCTGAAACATCCTTTGTGATCTTTTCCGTGGCTTCTGGGGGCTTTTTACTCTTAGGGGATCCTCTGTCGGGTGGGACACTCATCAGAACCCCTAATGATCTCATTTTATGGTTATTTGGGGCACGAGAATGAAGCCAGAGACCAGGCAATGGCGTTGTGGACTGGAGACTCCTGGGACTTCCACTGTTCTCCTGGAAAGAAACAAGAGCAGAAGTCCTTGCTCCTGTTGTCGAGCTGGCTGAGTTTGAAGGAGCAGTGGGATTGCTCAGGCATCCCAAACCAAGTGGGGACCTGGAGCTGGCAGGTATCGTGGACTCCTCGGGGGTATCGGAGAAGATTCCCGGACGAAGACGTGGCTTTGGGGTGGAGCCCACTGCCCCGTCGGGTCGCCTGCTGTCCCAGGCAAAGCTCCCCCAAGTCTCATTCTGCAGGCCATCGGATGGAGCTGATCCTGCTGCTGGGAGAGAGAATGAGGAAGCTAACTGCGCGCCCACTGACGGAGTCGATGGTGACAGAGCTGGAGAAGATGGCAGAGGTGAGGGCCCGATAGTCAGGATGGCCGATGAGGGGGGCAAGTTGGATTCCAGCTCTCCCGCAGGGGGCACAAAGTAAGGACTTAAATGGGTGCTGACTGATGGGCCGACTTCTGCCAAAAAGGATCCAGGGTCCATCATTCCCGATGCTGAAGGCTGCTCTTTGAGGGCTAGGAAAATGAGTATCAACAGAAGAAAAAAAAGACAATTCCTCAAAATAAACTCCTTTTCCCTCCTGGTCTAAACATGGAGTCTATATCACAACACTACTTCATGGGGTGGTTGTAAAAAGAGTAATAGAGCTCTGTAAACAGTACCAGTTATTATTGTGTAATTCGGGCAAGCCATTCACTCTCTGGCTTCCAGCTTCTTCATCCAAAAAGCAGAAGCGTTCAGCTGGATGGTCTCTGAGGTCCCTTGCAGACACAGATTAGGGTCCTTACTTCTTATGTGTAGGTGCCTTGTAGCCCGGAGGCAATCTGGTGAAACTGTGGGTCCCTTCTGAGACTCATGTGTTTCAATGTACAAAATAAAATACAGAGAACTACAGAGGAAATCAATTCTATTGAAACACAGGTATCTAAATACACATTTTTAAAAATCAGCCCAGGGCCCCCAGGTTAAGAACCTCTGCTCCAGATCTCTGACCCACCCACGTTGGGAATATTGATGCTTCCTCTCCCAGTGCAGGTCACTTAGAGTCCTGCAATTGATGAACTTGGAGGGATGCCCAAGGCCCTGAGAGGTTCAATGATTTCCTCGGGATCACAATGGAGCCAATATATGTCAGAGGCAGGGCTGGAGCCCGGCTTAATTGACATTTATATAGTGCTTTTGAGGTTGGAAAGTGCTCTACCCATTAACTCCTTGACTCTCCTCACCAACCTGTGAGCCGAGTATGCACGGGGATCATTGTCCCCATTTTATAGATGAGAATAGTAGTGCTCACCAAACCAGAAAGCCTTATGTATAAGAGAAGAAGTGTGATAAGAAGAAAAAGAAAACAAAGAAAAAATTGGGTTTGGAATCAGAGGACCCATGCTTGAGTTTTGGTTCTCCCAGTTAGTATAGGAATAATATTGGGCAAACCCGATCACCTCATTGCATTCTAGTTTTCCCCCTCGAAAAAATGAGAAGTCAAACCAGATGACCTAAAAAACATCCCATCCAGTTCTAAATCTGTGATCCTGTAAACAAAAAGCTATCACTTTTAATTTCCCCAAGAGCCCTCCTAGATAGAGTATAATTTACAGATGGGGAAAGTGAGTTTCAGAGAGATCAATTGTCTATTTGTCCATGGTCACATAAGAATCAGACTCAGTTCTTCTTGGTTCCAGTAGAATGCAAATACTTTGAGGGAAAGGACTATTTGTTAGTTTTTGTCTCATAGCTCAGTCCCTGGCACGCAGTAGTAAGTCCTTCCTTCATCAATGCTCATCTAATTGAATTGAAGATAAACTCCCTTTCCAACAGATTGTATTTGTTTAACTTAGACAGAATTCTGGGTTTAGAATCAAGAAGACCTGAATTTAAATCTGGTCTCAAGTACTTTTAAACTGTGTGACCCTGAGCAAGTCACTTACCTACTGTCTGCCTCAGTTTCCCCAGCTGTAAAATGAGGATAATTATAGCACCCATCTCCGGAGGTTGTTTTGAGAATTGAATGAGATAATTTCTGAGCAAACCTTAAATCACAATATAAAAGCTGGTCATCAGAGAGGTTTAATTATCTGCCCATGGTCAAATAGCACTTAAGTGTCAAAGGCAGAATTTCCAGCTAGATCTCTCCAGACTCGGGGTCTAGCATTTGACAAGGGCCCTTCAGATTCAGGTTGTGTAAATTGACCGTGGTCACAGAACTACCAGGTATCAAAGGCAGGACCCGAACCCGATTCTCTGTAGCACTCTAGCCAGTCCACCCCACTTACTCGAGGTGATAATATTTACTCGACCAAATTGAGGAGGATGAGTTTATTTTCCTCCATGCACATTTCAAGAGATGCACAAATTTTTCTAAAGTCTGTTTTGCTCATTGTATTGATTTTGGCATCGCATTCACTATTGGCTACAAAGCCACAATGAGCATTTTCCCTTTAGTTGAGGGAAAGTTGCCAAAGCCTTCTCGGGCTTCTATTTTCTAGGAAGGAAAAAAACCCACCACAAGCCCAGTGCTCTTGGAACTAATACCAATCTTACAGGGAAGTGTAAAGAAGGGAGCCAAAATGGGCTCCTGAAATGTGTCAAATTGCAAAAGAAATCTTTCCATTTGGGGCAGGGCTTTAGAACCTCCTCCTAATTCCCCATCCCCACGGGGCTTTCCTTTTAAAATCTAAATTTGGGGTCTAGATGTGGAGGCAACTCCCCTTTAATCTTTAAATATGGTTCTGAATATAATTACATTTTTTCTGCGGCACCGAAACATCATATCCTGGTAACCAGGGCATTCCTGTGCCCCAAACATCTGAGTCAAATATACTTCACGGTCTGCCTTCTATTGAGGACAGTGAGGAGCCGGGAGATGAAAGTGGCCACAGCGTTTGTGAATTAGGTACATTTCCTCCCCAAAGATTTTAATAGGTTTTGCTTCTGGTGGTTTTGCGTGTGTTGATACCAGGTTGCTGGGAAGCTGGGTCATGGCAGGGCAAATCCTCTCCCAGCCTTTTCCTCCCCTACACTTACTGGGCCACTGCTCCAGCTCAGGCCCACATCCCATCCCACCAGGACCACTGCAGTAGCCTCCTCTGTGGGGTCTGCCCACTTTCAGGCTCTCCCTCGGCTCCCCGTTCTCCAAACTGCTGCCAAAATGTTCTTCTGAAGCTAGACTTAAGTGTCACTCTCCTGGCCAAAATATCTTCAATGGCTCCCCATTCTGTCTCTAGCGCAAGAGTCTGTGAAAAGAGAATGAGAGAGAGAAACAGAAACAGAGACAGACAGAGACAGAGACAGACAGAGAGACAGAGACAGAAGACGATATGGATGATAGATTGACTAGATAGATGATAGAGTAGATAGAAAGAGAGAGGTGGATAATAGGTGAATGGATGATAGATTTAATAGATAGATTGATAAAGATAGATATTAAATTGGATAGATAGGTGAATAGATAGATGATAAACTGAATAGGTAGATAATAGATTAGATAGACAGATAGCTAGACAGGCAGATGGATAGATCAATGGGTGATAGATTGAATAGGTACATAAATAGAGATAGAGTAGGTAGAAGTTAGATAAAGATGGTAGAAAATATAGATAAATGAATAGAGGATAGAAAGCTAAATATAGGAGAGTAGGTAGAAGAGTTAGAGAGCTACAAATGGTAAATATGGAAAAAGAAGTGATAAAAAGATAGATCGATAGGAGAAGGGGATAGGTAGATAGTCTATCCATAGTTAGACATGGATAGATCACAATATTTTAAGATAACTGGCTTTCTTTATGATCTTCTGCACAGTATTTGAAGCATCATTATGAGAGGGGATTGTGTGCCTCACCGCTCTGCCCACAGGATCTGGGGCACAGAGAAAGGGCAGAATCCTTGATCTAAAATAAGCTCTCAGCCCCTCAGCCTGGCACCGACAGTCCCCACAATCTGGCTCCAATTCCCTTTTTCATACTTATTTCATGGTACTCTCCTTCATGTCCTCCATATTCCAGCCCCGCTGGCTTGCCAGCTATTTCCCAAATTCCACATGCTAGTTTCATTTCCAGGCCTGGAAAAGCTCTCACCTCTGCCCCTCAGAATCTTTAAGATCACAGATTTAGAGCTGGAAGGGACTTTCGACATGATCAGATCCAGACCTCCCTCACACCCCATGTTAGAGATGAGCAAACGAAGCCTCGAGAGGCTGTGACCGGCCCAAGGTCACACAGTCTAATGAGTGGCTGAGGAGCAATTCAGCAAGCACTAATTAGGGGCCTACTATGAGACAAGTCATTGTGCTAAGTGCTGGGACAGACAAAAATCAGCAATGCAAACCCTGCAGAAGCTGCCATTCTCTGGGAAAGACCTACCTCGGAGCCCTTTTCACCAGTTACTGAACCAACCTCTTTTATCAGATAGGAAACCTGTCCACAGGAAAGGAAGTCTCAGAGACACTATATGGTGAGAGGAGATTCTGAGAATCATTCATTTCCTTCAAAGCACACACAGCTCATGTGCTCTTTCTGTCTCTGTGTCTCTCTGTCTGTCTCTGTCTCTCTCTCTCTGTCTCTGTCTGTCTGTCTGTCTGTCTCTGTTTCTCTTCCTCCCTCCCTCTCTCTATGTATGTATATATGTATATATATATATATATGTCTCTTTCTCCCTGTCTCTCTATCAATCTTCTTTTTCTCTCTCTGTCTCTGTCTCTTTCTCTCTCTCTCTTTTTTCTCAGTCTCTCTGTTTCTGTCTTTCTGTCTCTCTGTCTCTCTGTGTCTCACTTTCTCTCTCAATCTCTCTCTTTCTCTCATTCTGTCTCTCTCTCTTTGTTGCCCTGCGTCGCTTTGTGTCTTTCTGTGTATGACTTTTGTCTCTCTCCCTCCTTCCTTCTCTCCCTCCCCCCTTCCCTGCCTTTCTCTCCCTCCTTCTCTGCCTCCTTCTTTCTCACTCTTCTTCCCCTTCTCTCTCACCCTCCCCCCTCCCTCTTCTTTTCCCTCTTTCTCCTTCTCCTTTCCTTTTCCTTCCCTCCTCTTGAAATCATTTGAACACATTTTCTGATTGTTTATAGATACTCGGCTTTACTAATCTAAGGATGGTATCACCCCCCATAGACTGGAAACTCCCTGAGGATTGGGAGTCCCCATCATTGGCATACAATAAGTGCTTAATAAATGTTGAAATGGTCTCAGAGATCATATGCAAAGAACATTTGTGGCATCTTACTTACCAGAACAATGGAAAAAATTCTCCACTGTCCAGTGGACTGGATGAGCTACTTCTGCAAACTCCAGGCTGAGGTCTACCCTATAAAACGATTGCATCCTGGGGACTTCTTGGGCTTCCTGGCACTGCTGAAGGGCAACAATTATCCTCCATCACATGGTGCATAGTCAGCATTTATCCAACATTTTAAGGCTTGCAAAGCATTTTAAAAATATTATCTCATTTGATCCCCACAGCAACCCCAAGAGGTGGGTGCTGTGACTATTCCCAATTTGCAGTTGAGGAAACTGAGGCTGTGAGAAAGGAAGAGACTTGCTTAGGGTCACACAGGTAGAAAGTGTTAAGCCAGATCTGGACTCAGTTTCCTTTGATACCAGGTCCATTGCTCTGTCCACTGCACCATCTAGCTGCCTGGATGGTTATGGTTTGAATGACCATGACATCACTTAAGTGAGAGAGGGCTATGCAAAGGCATCTGACTCACTTTCCCCTCCAGAGCCTCTAGATCCAATGGCCAGAGAGAGATCAGGAAAACAAGAGGGATGGAAAGGAGGGAGAAGGTTGGGGAGGAAGCTAAGTCCCTCCTTACACAGTGGATGGAGCCTAGGACTTGAAGTTAGGAAAACCTGACTTTAAATCCTGACATAGACATTTACTAATTCTAGACCCTGGACAAATTGTTTTGACCTCTTCCTCAATTTTTTTTTAATCTATAAAATGGGAATAATAATATCACTTACCTTCTAGGATTATTGTGAGAATCAAATGAGTTAACACATATAAAGGATTTTGCAAACCTTAAAGCATATAACTTCTAGCTATTGTCTTAATTATTAATTTTAGCATTATACATCCCTAAACCTTGACCTTCCACCCGGCCACATTCAAGTTCTAGTTCTGAGTTGTAGAATATGCAAACTATGTATATCGCTAGCAAAACCTGTGGTTTTTCTCTTATTTAAAAAAAAAAATTCTTGAGAGAAGAAACCTTTTTTTTCTTCCTGAGGCAATTGGGTTAAGTGACTTGCCCAAGGTCACACAGCTAGGAAGTGTTAAGTGTCTGAGGCCAGATTTGAACTCAGGTCCTCCTGACATCAGGGCTGGTGCTCTATTCACTGCACCAATTAGCTGCCCCCCCCCCATTTTGGTTTTTAATCCTAGCACTGAGCACATAGCTTTGAACAGAGAGTATGTGTGTGCATGTGTGTATAGAACTCAAATAAGAGGTATTTAGGTAGTCACCTAAATGTGACTACATTTGAGAGTGACTACAAATGAGAGTCAGTAGATAGAGCACCAGATCTGGAGGCAGGAAGAGCTGAGTTCAAATACAGTCTCAGACACTTACTAGCTTTGTGATCCTGAGCAAGTGAGCAAGTCACTTAACCCTGTTTGCTTCAGTTTCCTCATCTGTAAAATGAGCTGCAGGAGTAAATGGTAAACCTCTCCAAATCTTTGCCAAGACAACCCAAAGGCATGTTATGATTCACAGGGTCACAAAAAGCTAGAAACAACTGAATTACTGAACAACTTCACCACCAACAAGCAATCAAATCCAATTCATATCAGTGGGAACTAGGAAGTTGAGATACCAGTTTTAAAATCACAAATTTTGAGTTGGGAGGAAGCTTAGAGGTTGTTTAGTTGAACTACTTTGTTTTGTAGATGACTTTTTAAAGTCCCTCCCAAATATCTATGGAGAGAGAGACAGAGAGATACAGAAGAAAGAGAGAGAGATACAGAGACACAGAGACAGAGAGAGCAAGAAACAGAGACAGAAAAAGAGGGAGAGACACAGAGAGAGTGTGTGTATACATATACATATATTATGCATATATGTGTGCATGTATATATATTTACACATATACGTAAATATTGAGAATTGGGAGGGATCTTAAGAGGAACTATATCATATATGTGTGACACATATCATATATGTGTATTACATATATATCTGTAACATGTGTTATTCAGTCAATTAAATCATATCCAAGTCTTTATGATTCCATTTGGAGTTATCCTGGCAGATTACTAGAGTAGTTTGCTATTTCTTTCTCCAGCTCATTTTACAAATGAGGAAACTAAGGCAAATAGGGTTAAGTGACTTACCCAAGATTGTAGCTAGTAAGTATCTGAGGCTGAATTTGAGTTCAGATCTTCCTGACTCTAGACCTGGTGTTCTATGCCATCTAGCTGTCCAGGTATTGTGTGTGTGTGTGTGTGTGTGTGTGTGTGTGTGTGTGTGTGTGTCTCCTATGAGTCTATGAGACTTAAAGAGATCACCAAGTAAAAAAACTGGAGATTGTTCCTAGTTAGATTCTCTGAGTCCAATTCTACTTTCAATTATGCTTTCGTGCCTTGTTTAGATGAATGAATAAGTAAATGAAAAATATTTATTGTGTTTACCAGATGTCAAGCACTGCGCTTGATGTATTTGTGGAAGCGTGAGCCCCTCGTGCATGCAGAATGTTTTATTACTACCTTTCTTACTACACTATTTCAGTAATTCCCTTGCTTTAAGCTAATTGTGTCATCTGGCTGACTGTCAAGAGAAAACACATCGGTGGGGGCTTGTGATCTATAGTTTTTGGGAGGCAGTTCTAGGGTAGCCGTTCTCCAGAAAGTCTGTTTTGTGAGTTGCTGGTAGGGGAGAGTGTCAAGATACATTACGGGATAAGTGGCAAAAGCTAGTTTGAAAATGTTTAAGCTGGAGCTGGGGTTCTTTTTCACTGACCTGGCTGTGGAGCACACTGCTGGCCGGGATGCTGACCACCACAAAGTCTCTGTTTTCAGTGACCGTGAAGCTGTTTGACTGGATGACTCTGAGATCTCTCAGGGTCAGCGCTTCTGTGTTTCTAAATCCTCTTTTCACTAGCCCCAGTCCCTGTTTGGGGATTTGAATGGAGACTTCTGGGCCCGGCTGAGATGAGACTGTGACAGAAAAAGACCATAAAACATAATCAAGGGTAAACTCCTACAGCTGAAAAAGCCACCCTGCCCCCAGCATCTTAATTGACAGCCCGAGCTTCTGGCTGGGCCAACATCCCTTCCTAGGGAGAATCCTAAGACTGTTTTGTGCTCTCTTATAATTAGCCTGTGCTGAACTAGGCTGAACCAATACTTAAGAGATGAAGGTCACCCTTACTCAACGGGTCCCATGTGGAACTTATGTAAACAGATAAAGTTTGCAGATGTTGCATTCAGGGCAAAGTTGTCAAATAGGCGAGGTCTTCTGCCAGGCTTTCTATATCCTCCTTCCCATCTCCTAGCTCCTATCAAATGCTGCTCTCAAGGAATGGAGCAAGTCGTATTCCTTAGCACTTTCCGGTGGATTTAGAGAAACCTGGTTTGAATCTCCGATCTGCCATCTGAGTTCACAGACGGCAGAAGTGGAAATTACTTTAGTGATCTCATTTTACAGATAAGAAAATGGAGACCTCATGAGGGGAAGTCAAGTCAAATCAAGTCAATAAGCATTTATTAATGTCAATACACACAGGAGAGTAAAGATTTGGATCCAGGTCTTCTGGTAAGGAATGAGATGGCAGAGATATGGTTCCATAGTAGTTTGCCGAAATATGATCTGGGGGTATTAATGGACTCCAAACTCAATAAGGGTCAAGAGGGTGCTGTGGCAACCAAGAAATTTAATGTCATCAGATCTTACAATGCACTAAGAGAGATAAAGAAAAAGAAACAAGCATTCCCTATAGTCCCTACTATGTGCCAAGTACTTTTATAAATATTATTTCATTTGATCCTCACAAACAGCCCTGCAAAGTTATCTACATTTTATGATCAAGGAAACTGAGGCAGAAAGACATCTAGGGTCATACAGTTAGGAACTGTCTGAATCTGGATTTGAATTCAGGTCTACCTAACTCCAACCTCAACACTGTGTGTAGTGTGGTGATTCTCTAACAGCAAAGACAGTATGCTTTCTGACATACCATCATGCCTTCCATGACCAAACAAACTTTCTAACTATGATAACTGTCCAAGATGGCTGACTTAAGGTAGTGAGTTCCCTGTCACTGAAGTTATTCAAACAAAAACTGGATGACCCTTTGCAGAATGGTGGTAGAGGGGATTTTTTCCCAGTATGGGTTGGTCTCAATGCCCCAACTTGGGATTCCCCCATTCCAGACTCAGTGCTCTCCATTTCAAGAAGTATCTACATTTCAAGCCTGATGCTTCATTTCTCACTGCAAGCCTGTGTCTTGCTGTCCCTGAACAAAATCAAGAGTGAATGGGGACACAGGAAAAACTTGAAGTCACACTCCTTGTGGTTATCACATCCACTTCCCCAAGACTTAGAAGATCGTAGATCTAAAATGAGAAGTGACCGTAAAGATTATTAAATCCAACTCCTCATATTAGAGATGTGGAAACTGAGGTCCACAAAAGCTAAGTAATAAGTAGCAGAGTTTGGATGGACCTGACTTACTTAAATTGAATCAAAAAACATTTATTAACAATCCAGTATATGACAACCACTATGCAAAGCAATGGAGATATTCTATATGTCCAAAACTGAACTCATTATCTTTGTACCAGAGCTCTCCCCGTTTGCCAATTTCCCTTTTATATTGTCAAGGTCATCATCCTCCTCCCAGTCGCCCAGGCTCCCAAGCGAGGTGTCATCCCTGACCACCCACTTTCTGTAACTCCCATATCTAATCTGTTGCCAAGTCCTATCAATTTTACTTTCATCTCATCGTATATATATATACCCTTCTGTTCTCTCTGTTGCCCTGGCATGGACCCTGATCTCTTCATAAACAGATTATGGAAATGGTCTGCTGGTTGGTCTCCCTCCCCTAATCTCTCCCCATTCCAATCAATTCCCCACAGAGCAGTCAAATTGAGCTTCCTAATTGAGTAGAAGCCCATCAGTTGGGGAATGGATGAATAGGTTATGGCATATGAAGGTAATGGAATATTATTGTTCTTTAAGAAATGATAAGTAGGTTGATTTCAAAAAAGCCTCAAAAGACTTAGATGTACTGATGCAGAGTGAAGCGAGCAGAACCAGGAGAACATTGAACACAGCAACAAGAAGACTATGTGATGATACACTGATAAATGTTGATACACGTTCAACAATGTGGTGATTCAAGC
Source organism: Sarcophilus harrisii (assembly GCF_902635505.1). Taxonomy (NCBI): domain Eukaryota; kingdom Metazoa; phylum Chordata; class Mammalia; order Dasyuromorphia; family Dasyuridae; genus Sarcophilus; species Sarcophilus harrisii. The sequence continues at coordinate 572,731,638 of NC_045428.1, read as the reverse complement.
CAATTCCAATAGACTTGGGATAGAAAAGTTTCTATGCCAAGAAAACACTATCTGCATCCAGAGAGAGGACTGTGGACACTGAATATGGATCGAAGCATACTCTTTGCACTTTTTTCGTTTGTTTTTTTTTCTCATGGTTTTTTCCTTTTGATCTGATTTTTCTTGCACAATGTGACAACTATGGAAATACGTTTAAAAGAATTGCACACGTTTAACTTGTATCGGATTGTTTACTGTCTCAGGAAGGAGGGAGATAAAGGAAGGAGGGAGGAAAACTTGGAACACAAAGTCTTACAAAAATGAATGTTGAAAACTATCTTTACATGTATTTGGAAAAAAATAACAGATTGGGAAAAATCAGATTGATCTTCCTAAATGTCTGACAATATCACCTTCCCCATTCAATTAATTCCATTGAGTCCCTATTGCTTCCAGGATCCAATAGAAAGACTTCTGTGGTCTTTTAAAGCTCACCTAAGCCTTCCTATGTTTCTGATCATCTTCTACCTTACCCCATAGTGCTCTGACCCAGCAGCACTTACCTTCTTCATGGTCTCTCGAACAAGCCAGCCATCTTCTGACACCAGGAATTTTTACTGACTGCCCTCCTGACTCTTAAAACTCTCTCTCTTTTCATCTCTGCCTCCATCTTCCTGGGTCTTCTTCTAGTCTCAGCTACAACCCTTCCTTTTTCAGGATGTTTTCCCCAATGTCTCAATGTTAATGCCTTCTGTCTGTTGATTATTTCAAATTTATCCTGCATTTATCTTATGTGTACATTGCTTTTTGCATGTTGTCTTCCTTGTGAGGCTGCGAGACCCAAGACAGGATCTGTGCATTGTCTTTTTTATAAGTGCCTGGCACACAGTAAGTGTTTAATAAACGCTTGTTGACTTGAGTTTGTGGCTGTTGTTCAATTGTTTCAGTAATGTCTGATATATTGGATTGCTTGTTATCTAGAGGAGGTGGTGGAGAAAGGAGGGGAAAATCTGAAACACAAGGCTATGCAAGGATCAATGTTGAAAAATTAACCATGCATATGTTCTGAAAATAAAAAACTTTAAAAAAAAAAAAAAGTAAGTCTGACTTGTTGTGACTCCATTTGGGGCTTTCTTGGCAAAGACACTGGAATAATTTCCCATTTCTTTCTCCAGCTCATTTTACAGACAAAGAAGCTGAGGCTAAAAGTAGCTTGCCCAGGGTCACACATTTAGTGTCTGAAGCTAGATTTGAACTCGGGAAGATGTTTTCCTGCCTTCAGCTCTGGCACTCTATCTACTATACTACCTAGCTACCCTTGGATTAAAGCTAATTGAGCAAAGCAGCTGGGAAATACAGTCTAGCTATTTTATCCTGTAGCACTCCCCTACCTTATATTGTTCCTAAAAGAGATAGGAGTACAGGAATTAGGGGTCCCTTTTCAGAGGATTAGTTGGTCTCTGGATCTATATTTGGGACTAAATGGGAGTAGGTATAAGGGAGGAATGGAGAAAAAAGAGAAGCTCATCAGGAGTGGCGAAAGACAGCAAGGAAATATGGGGTATTGAGAGTTTAGAGGGAGTAAGGTTTGGGGACAGACCCTTACCCAGGGGACACATCGCTTCCAGGGAATAGGCATAATATCCACTGACCATCCAGAGGGACAAAAAATCCACACTTGTGTTCAGCACCTGTCGAGTCATGAGAGATTCATGATCTGTGATCTCAAAAAACCAAAAACCAAAATAAACCAAAACCAAAACCAAAACCACCCTTTCCACAAAACTAGTTCCCTTCAGAACCATCCCCACATCCTTCATGTCAAGGTCCCTACAAGGAGTCCCTCCACATGTCCAGAAACTGGGCTCCATAATTCTTGCTATGACTTAGCCGGGAGATATTATCTAGCCAAGATATTTATAGCAAGAATATCACTCTAAGCAAATGTCATGTGAGTCGTCTTCACTTACACTGTAACTTTGGGCTATTTCAGGAGATGGTAATTATGTGCCTGCTGCTGTGATCAGGATGAACGGGATCCGTGATTACAGAATGCCATCATCTCCCAAGGAGAGGGTGATACACTAATGGGGGCCCCTGTTTTAAATCTGGGTGCCTGTATCTAACCAGTCCCAGATTTGGACATTTAAACCCTTGTAGGGAAGCATGCAGATGCTAGTCAGATCTCAGTGGAAAGGTAGGGAGACTATCGGGACAAAATATTAAATTTGGGGGGATCCATGGGGCTTCAAACTTGTGATTTCATTCCTTCCACTGATGCTGACCAGCAAATGTTTTCTCTTTTTAATCTAAGAGTGAGCATATCTCACCATATAATTCCTCTGCTCAAGGAGTTTCACTAGCTTCCTATTGCCTTGATAAAATTTTTAAAAATCACCTATTTGATATTTAAATGCCTCTACAATCTGTCTCCAACCTACTCCTTGGTTTGATTCCACATTAACGTCCACCCCTTAAGCACACTACTTTTCAGCCAAATTGATCTACTTGCTGATATATATATATATATATATATATATATATATATATAAACATAAATTGATCTACTTGCTGATATATATATAAACATATAAATATATATATAACATCTATAAAATATGTCACATATAAACACAACTCATTTCTTTCCTCCACACTTTTGCATAGGTTGTCTCCAATACCAGGAATGCCCCCTTCTCACCTCTGCCTCTTGGAATCTCCAGCTACTTTCAAGACTGGGCTCAAGAGGCTCCCACATTTCATGATTCCCTCCCTCTCCAGTGTCAGTGTTTTCTCCTGACCTCATTTTGCAGTTACTTTGTATAATTACTTTCTATGTGTATATTTTGTACCTGTTGTTCCCTCTCTCCTCCTAGTAGAATGGAACATATTTGAAGGCAATGAGTAATTTGTTTCCATTTTTGTATCCTGTCTCTAGCACAATGCCTTGAAGATTTTAGAAACTTCATACTTGTTGAATTGAATTGAGAGTTTCCATGGTTTCCCTTGTTTATCCCCTAGGTCAGATTCAAGGCAGGAATCCAAAGAAGGTGTTTCTAATGTCATGATCAGTCAGACCACCTCTCCTTTCCTCCTTCTTGCCTTTTTTTTGGAGGGGGGGAGGGCTCAGAGAGTAGTTCTGAACCTGTGATCTCATCAGCACAGGGAACTTCTGATGTGGAGATTTACTTACATAGATTTATTTACCCAGTGAGTTAAATGTCTTGCCCAAAGACCCACAGCCAGTATTTGTCAAAGGCAGGACTACTCTGATGGCTCAGTAAATGAGGTTTGCTTGCCTAGCATCCAGTAGGCGTGTAATAAATGCTCATTGACTAATCAGTCAGCTAGCTTTGTTACTGGGAAGGTTTGAAGGACTATGGTTATAGAGGCAGAAGGGGACTATCAGCAAAGAATTCTGATTTTTTCTTATAAATAGAATTCATAAAATATTTAAGAATCAAAAGCAGAAATGTCACATTTCAGAGGCCATTTTTTCAGGTCTTAAGAACAGAGCTTTGAAAGGACTTTGAAGTCATTTAGTTCCCCACACACACATACACAATTTTATAGTTGGAGAAATAGAGCCCCCGAGAACCCTCTATCTGATAATTGTCCAAGAGGAGATTCGAACCCAGGTCCACTAAAGCCCAAGGCTGGTGGTCTAATCCTAACACTTTTATCAAATTATTCCTTTGCTCATCACTTACCTCTTTCCTTTGTAGAAGCTGCTGTCTTGAGCCCAAGATGGTGATGGTAGTGCTATTAACTTCTACATATAAACCCAAAAGACTGGCGTCTTCCAGCAAAGCCACCAGCTCACCTCGGAGAGACAACAGCCAGGGGCTCTGGACAAATGAAACAAGCTCCCAGAAACCTCTCTCTTAGGCGAGGTCCTAACAATTTGAGGAAAGCAGCAGGAAATCTCTACAGAGGAGAGCCTGCTCCTGGATGGGACAGGCTTTCTGAGATATGAGGATGGGGAAGGGGATTATGGCAACAACAAAGGGAGGGGAGGGTCATCAGGTGGACCAACTGAGCAGTAAGAATCTACAATTGGCAGGAGGCGGCAGGGAGTACAAGGACCTTTTGCCTCTAATTCAAGGAAGAAACCAGTAATCCCCAAGATATATCAGCTGAGTCAGAGATCTATCCTGATGTGAATCAGCTACACAGTTCAAGGGGCTCGGATCCATCAGGGGCACTAAAACAAAAGAGAACTGAGGAGCAAAAGATGCAGATTTTCTACAGAAAAGAATCCTTCTGGACTGCACCATAATAATAATGATAATAATTTATGGCTGACATTTGCATGACCCTTTCAAGTTCACTCATATTGGAGTCTCACAAATAACACCAGGCATGGAGTTGTTGATTTTGTGGAGGAACAGAGTCCCCCAAATTTCATTCAGGATGGGGCCTCTCATCACCCTCCCTAGCCAGCTCATTTGTAACTTACAGTTACTTAGGAAACTAACTCACCCAGAGTCGCAAAGACTCGATCAGTTAAAGTTTTCCTCATCTGTAAAATGGGAATGTATAGTATAATAGTATCTACCTCACAGGATTATTATAATCAGCAAATGAGATAATATGGAAAGTGTTTTCAAATCCTTAGTATTATATAAGTGTGAGTTATTGCTGTTATTAAACCATTATTTGAACCCAGAACCTGTGACTCTCAGTGTCCACCATCATGTGGTTGGAGGCAGATCTTATTCCAGGGATCTTCTCGATTCCAAAGCTAGCCCTCTAGGCAGAGGCTACTGATATCCCCGTTTTATAGACAAGATAGTCTTGACCAAGAATAGGTGGCTAGTGAGTGTCAGAGGCAGAATTTGAATCCAGGTCTCCCTTTTCAAGTCCCCCACTCTGTTCACTCTGCTCCTCACTCTCCTCCACCCTTTGCCCTAAGTCACAGAATCCCTTCGACCCAACCCCACTCAGGAACATCTTCTCCAGCATCCCTGACACTTAGCCAGCCTTGCTTTGAACACTTGGAGATTTTCACCCCTGGTCTGAAACAGCTGTCACAGTCCTTTGATGTCCTTTGGGTAGGAAGAAGTGGGGGCAGGAAGAACTGGCCTCTGGTGGACATTCTGTTTCCAGATCACTCTCAAAATTCAGGGGACAAGGAAATGCAGACACCAGAGACCAAGGCAGCTGGCTGCCTGAGCATCTTCCGGCCTGGGGAAAGGCACAGAGGGCCAGGCAGGAAGAGGTCTGCAAGATACAGAATCCTGGGGAGGCAGCGGGGGGGAGGGGGGGGCAGAAAAAGGATTCCTCACCTACCTGTCGGCTGGCATTTCCCTGGGGCATGGGCCGAGAAACCTGCAAAAAAACCAGAGTGAGGAACCTTCCATCTCTCCAGTAAGCAGTAAGCAAAGGTGAGTGAGTAAACCGTTTTTACCTAAACATCTAAAAGCTGGCAATTAGCGCAGCAGGGGGCCAGACAAGAGAGGAAGGTTTCAGCCCAGGATGTTTGCTCATTAAGACAAGAAAGTCATTTATGTTGGGGACCGAAGTGTCAACAGTCTCTGCAGCAGACCCAGGGAAACGTCTCTGGCTGCCTTGGCTTGTCGGAAGCCTCAGGTGCTCAAGCTGGCTTCACTGGAGGGGAACTGAGGGCTGGGGGTGGGGGAAAGGCTGGGGGAGACAGGGCTGTCGCAGTGGTCTGGGAGCAACCACAGAGGGACATCAAGAGCGTGGGGAGATTTAAGGTAAGCAGAGAAGGGGCGAGTGAAAGGACTGAAAACGGAAAGTGGGTTGTGGGTGCCGGGTAATCAGGAACAAAACAGCAGGACAATTCAATCTAAAATTGATTCCTTGTGTTCTCCCTTCATTCCTAAATTCTCCCATCTTGAATACTCTATCGATTCTTTTTTTCTTTCCATTTTAAGTCACATTTTATAAAGGCTTTGGTTTCCCCATGGTTCTCATCTCCCATTCTGTCCCCCATTCCTGATTATATTCAGCCTTCCTCACCTTCCCCTCTATAATCATCCACTAGAATCAAAGTTCAAATCAGTGCCTCCTCCTCCATGAGGCCTATCCCAATTTTTCATTCTCCCTTGTGAAATTACATGGTTGGGAGTGGGATTACAGATTTGGGATTTCATCACTAGTGTAATGGTCCCATCTGCTGACCCATGTCAGCAATTAATTTATAGCCTAATAATCTTAGAGTTGCTAGACTGTATGTATGTAGACAGCTCTACATGTCCAGTTATCCCTTCCCTGCCTCCCCCCATTAGAATGTAAATTTCTAAAGGCAGGGAGTATTTGGCATTTGTCTTTGACTCTGGTGCATCTCTGATTCACTTATAACATAAGGAGTTACCTAAGACACCAAGAGAGAAGGAACTTGCCCACGGTCCAACAGCTAACATATCATGAGCTCCTGGATCTCAAGCTGAAGAGATCTCAAAGGCTAACCAACCCAACTTCATCATGTGACATGAAGACACAGCCTAGGGATTTGCCTAAGGTTACACAAGAAATAAATATTGGGGGGTTGCAGTGGATAAAGCTTCTGAATCTGGAGTCAGAAGATCTGTGTTCAAATATGGTCTTAGATACTTACTGGCAGTGTGACCCTGGGCAAGTCACTTAACTCTGATGAAAGAAAGGAAGGAAGGAAGGAAGAAAGGAATGAAGGAAAGAACGAAGGAAGGAAAGAAAGGAAGAGAGGGGGGAAGAGAGGGAGAGGGAGAGAGATTTATACCAAGGTCTTCTGATTTTAGAGTAAATGGCTTTTCTAATGTCAAATTTTGTGGAAGCTGAAGCTCATGTGGTCCTTTCTTTTGTAGCTTCCTTTCTTGAGAAAGGAGCCTTCCCCCATGGCCACTACTATCAGGAATCGTAAGTCTTCCTTGTGCTCAGCTCCTGGCTAATTTTTCTTTCTTGAGTGTCTGAATTCGGAGTGGGGGGACTTTAATTGGAATCCTGGTTCTACTATTTACTAGCAGCATAATCTTGGGTAAATCAAGTTATTTCTCTGGGCCTCCATTCCCTCATCTGTTAAAATGAGATTAGCTGATGTCAAATAAAAACTGATCTTTGCGAGCTATATATCGTCTTAGAAAATCACAGATTATCATTCTCTTTGTTGCATTACGTTTTTATTTTATTAAACAATCCCAATTATATTTTAATCAGTTTCTGGCTGCACTTGGCTATTTTGCAGCCTCTTGCAGCAGGTGGGGCCTTAAATTTGGTACCTTGGAGATGACCTGTAAGGTTCCTTCCACTTCCTACTAGTTCCTATGCTCCCATCCTTGGATATTATTCACTAAATGAATCAACAAGCATTTATTAGTCCCCTAGCAAGTGCGGGGCATTGTGCTAAGTGCTTGGGGTACAAAGAAATAGACCAAAGTAAACTGTCCTCAGGGAGTTTATTTTCTAGAGGGGGGGAGATCACTTGTCTCCAATCTAATCTAGATCTCTGTGGCATCTCTGCGGCAGAGGACAGGTGAGAAAGGCTCCGTTGGTTGCTGGGAAGAAGGAGAGTAGGATGTGGCCAATATTTTTTAAGCTTCTAAATCCTTGTCCGACTTATTCCTCGCTTCAAACTGCTTTGCTTTGATTTGAGGGAGAGAGAGGGGGGAGAAGGAAATGAGATTACTGACCGAGCTTGGATTTCAGGAGGAGGGGAGAGAAATTCTAAATAAGAAGCTGGGGAAGGAAGCATTTCTAAACTACCCAGAGACAAACACTCAGGGCTCTTTAAATGTCTGCAGCTGAATCCTTGAGTACAAGGTTATATTTAGGTGCCTGTGGACATTCATTAGAACCTCTGGGTCCCCTTTGCTGGGAGCAATAGCTAATCAGTACATTGAGTTTAGGGGCACCCCTGGGCACACTTAACCCAGGGCAATGGATAGTTATTGTACTGCACTGCGTGCTGTGCCTATGGGCACACTTAAGTGAGCTGCGCTCAATAGCTGCTAGCTGGGCACCAGCTCTGTGTACACCCCTGGGCACACTGAGCCATCAGCAGGGGAGAGCCAGGGTATTAAAGAGCTCTGTGCCAAGTGCCCACTGCTGCATTTAACCAAGGGCAGTGCTGGCGTAACTGGCTTAATTAAAACTTAATGCAAGTTCAAAGGGCAGCAGAGAAAATGGGTTGCAGAAATTGTGGAGAATGAATCAATCGATTAGGTGGAGGTGTTTTGGGAAGGAGAGCCGAGGTAAGGAGAAAGGAACTGGAGATGGGAGGGTGGACTATAATCTGTCACTGTCTTTTAGGGAGGTAGTGTGGAAAGCTGGCCCCCAAAAGCTAGATTTAGAATGAAAGGCCATGGGTTTGACTCCCGGCTCTGCTAATGACTAGATGCATGATCTCAGACAAGTCATTTCTGAGCCTCAGTTTTTTCATCTGTAAATGGGAGGTTTGGATTAGGTGACTTCTGAGACCTCTTCAGCTGCTTTCAAAGAAAGTAACTTCTCTTCTTGGGGACTATGGTTCAGTTATTTCAATCATGTCTGATTCTTCTTCCCAGTTAGGGTTTTCTCGGCAAAGATACCGGAATGATTTGCCATTTCCCTCTCTACCTCATTTTACAGATGGGGAAATTGAGGCAGAGTGAAGTGATCCAGCTTGAGGCTGGATTCAAATTCATGAAGCTGAATCTTTCAATTCCAAGTCCACTGCACTACTTAGCTTCCTTAGTGGATTAACAACACACAGATTTAGGGTCTAAGGACAAAGGGTATGAACTCTATCACTCTATGTAGGATCTCAAACAAATCCTGCCACAACTACTGGAAGGAATGTCTCTCTTGGGGTGTCACATACCAACCCTGTTATTTTCCAAAACAAAATACTACCCCCCCAACCATCAGTCCTCACATAGGTTTTCATCCATTAGAAAGAACATAAATTCCTTGATCATTGTACATGGCAACAACAAGATTAGATGAAGATCAATTCCGATGGACGTGGCTCTTTTCAACAATGAGATGATTGATGCCAGTTCCGATGATCTTGTGATGAAGAGAGCCATCTACACCCAGAGAGAGGACTATGGGAACTGAGGGTGGATCACAAAATAGTATTTTCACTCTTTTTGTTGTTTACTTGCATTTTGTTTTCTTTCTCATTTTTCCCTTTTTGATCTGATTTTCTTGTGTAGCATGCTAATTGTATAAGTATGTATGCATATATTGGATTTAACACATATTTTAGCATGTTTAACATATATTGGATTACTTGCCATCTAGGGGAAGGAGTAGGGAAAGAGGGGGAAATTTTGGAACATAAAGTTTTGCAAGGGTCAATGTTGAAAAATTATCCATGCATATGTTTGAAAAATAAAAAGCTTTAATAAGAAAGAATATAAACTCCTTGAGGATAGAGGGTTTTTTTGCTTTTGGCATTTGTATCCCCAACTCTTAGCACAACGCTCGGCACATAGTAAGCAACAAATGCTTTTTCATTCATTTGTTCAACCTATTTTACCTCCTTGGGCCTCAGTTTTCCCAGCTGCAAAATGAAGGAGTTGGACTATATGACATATAAGCTCCCCTCCAGCTTTAAATCTTTATAACCCTATTGCCTTTATCCACTGGAGAAGAAAATGAGAAACTACTCTGGCATCTTTGCCAAAAAAATCTCCAAAGACAGCATTTGTGTGCTATGGTCCACGGGGTCACAAAGAGTTATTTAAGACTGAATAATAACACCCTCTTAGGGATACAAGGGATATTACATAAAATAGATTATAAACTCCTTGAATAATGGGCCTGCCTTCTTTTTGACTGTGTATCTTCTGTTGAAGAGCATTTAACACATAGTAGGTACTTTACATTGAACTGAACCAAGTTGAATTGAACCAGGGACCTCAGATTTAGAAAGTGCTTTGGGCTCATTCTAGAGAAAGCAGCAATGGTGGGACCCAATGCTTGCTATTGCTATTTTTGCTCTTAAGCAAGGTAGGGTGGAAAGCTGGCCCCCAAAATGCTAGCTTTAGAGCGAAAGGCCATGGGTTTGACTCCCGGCTCTGCTAATGACTAGATGCATGATCTCAGACAAGTCATTTCTGAGCCTCAGTTTCTTCATCTGTAAAATGGGAGGTTTGGATTAGGTGACTTCTGAGATATCTTGAGCTGGTTTCAGAGAAAGAAACTTGGTGGCTGCCATATTTGCAAGCCTGGCGTTAGAAATAACTAGCTTCTGCAGGACTGGTTTTATAAAACCAAACCTATTGAGCTGGGATTCCCCTAAGTAAGATATCAAGGTCATGGAGAATGCAATGCAACAAAGAGAATGATAATCTGTGGTTTTCTAAGACAATATATAGCTCATAAAGATCAGTTTTTATTTGAGTTTGACATCAGCCAATCTCATTTTAACAGATGAGGAAATGGAAGCCCAGAGAAATAACTTGATTTACCCAAGGTTATGCTGCTATGTTCTTGGTGCTATATACCCAAATGAGGGGATGGCTGCAGTCAGCCCTTGTGTCTACTTCCTGGGTCTCCCTCCATGGGCACTGATGTGGAAGGTGTCAAATTGTTCAAAAAGCCAACTTTTCTCCCCAGATCACATGGTATGTGAATCGCCATTTCCAATGAACAAGCACAATGAATCTGAGGGACAGGAGATGCTGAAGAAACAGATACATAACCCGCTCTGGGATCCCATTACCTGAATGGTGTCTGGTCCACAAAGGATGCTTTTTTGGCCCAGTCTGGAAGTTATCACTGGACACTTCAGTATGTAACGATCACTTTGGCCAAAACGGTTTATGCCTTTTTGAAATATCCTGATTTCCAGTAGGTAGTTTGCTTCCTTCATGAGTGATGTAGGATTCATCCATGAAAATGAAAGAGGAAAATACAGTGAACAGGGATTTAAGTGGTTCTGGGAAGTCCTGAAATCAGTTCCTGTTCTAGATACTTCCTAGTTTATGACCCTAGACAAGTCACTTAACTGCTATCTGCCTCAGTTTTCTCATCTGTAAAATAGGGATAATAGTACTTATCTCACAAATAATGAGAACATAGGTCAAGCATTTTGTAAACTTTAAAATATTATATAAATGCTAAATATTATTAATATGGAGGCAGCTGGTTGGTGAGGTGGATAGAGGGCTCTGCCTGAAATCAGGAAGACAAGTTCAATCTCTAGTCTCAGACACTTACTAGTTATGTGACCCTGGCAAATCACTTCACCCTGTTTGCCTCAGTTTCCTCATCTATAAAATGAGCTGGAGAAGGAAATGACAAACCCCTTTAGTATCTCTGCCAAGAAAAACCTAAATGGGGAAATTAGGTCACCTCAGGTGTTTGTGTTACTATTAGTGCCTTGTTTTATAGATGGTGTTCTTCTGAGAACTGAGGAGAGTACCCAGTCAGTGTTAAGTTGCTCTACATAACAATTGATAAAATTTAACTCTAACCAGATGCTAAAAAAATTGAGCTGCCATAATGAGTTTTTTTTTTTTAAGAGCTACAAAGAAGTTGGTAGAAAAAAATTGAATTAATATCTATGTTTTAAAAGCATAGAAAAGGAAAAGAAAACTCAAATGGGGTCAAAAAGAGTAGGACACAACTGGAAACAAATGAATAACAACAACAATTATAGATATAGACCAGGGACAATTCACAGATCATAATTTACACATTATTACATTACTTCCATGCCAGGGCACTTGTACCCGAATCTTCATTCATGGAATCTTAGATCAAGAGCTTCAAGAAATCTCAGAGGTCATCTGTCCAAACCTTATTGTATAAATAATGAAACTGAAGGCCATTAAAGTAAAGTGACTTGCCTATAGCCACACAGCTAATAATTATCTGAATCAGGATTTGAACCTAGGACTCCTTGATTCCAAGTTTAGAACCCTATCTATTATGCTATGCTACTTCTCTTCATTTATTTAACATGCACTTATTAATCACCTACTACATGGCAAGGACTTTATCAGTCACTGGGTATTCAGAGAAAAAAAATGAATCAGTCCCTGCCCTAAAGAACTTAGATTTTATTCGGGATAAGCAATATGTACACAGAAAAGTAAAAAGGAAATCTATTCAAAGTAGATACAAAATAACTTTGGATGGCAGGCAGTAGCAACTGAGGGAATCAGGACAGGCCTCCTGGAAGAGGTGGCCCTTGAACAAAGCCTTGAATAGAGAAAATTTCTACCAGTTTAGAGGTAAGGAGGGTTATTCCAAGCAAGCAATTGTTTAATCGTTTTCACTCTCCATGACCTCATTTGGGGTTTGTTGGCAAAGATGCCTGAGTGGATTAACATTTCTTTTTCCAGCTCATTTTCCAGATAAGGAAACTGAGGCTAAGTGAAGTGACTTGCCCATGGTCACGCAACTAATAAAAATAAGGCTGGATCTGAACTAAGTAATACGAGTCTTCCTGCCTTCGAACCTTGCGCTCTATCCATCCAGCTGCCCTTTTCCAGGCATATATCCAAAGAGAAACAGAGATAGAATATCAAGTATGGGCAACAAGAAGTCAGTCAACTGACTAGCTTCTTTGCCTCCTATATTTTTAAAAGTGTTTCACTCCTTTTGTATCTCCGAATGGAAGTTAAAGAGGTAGTGGATCATTCTTCCCATATTTTATATAAAAGCCATAGCCGTCGAACATTAACATATTTTGGGGAAGAATTACAATAACAGGGAAGAAAAAAGACCTACCTCCTGCTGCACAAAGCAGGCTGTGTAGCGTACTTGGAAAATATAATTGCCAGCTGAGTCAGGATGTAGGAAATAACCACACCTGGCCAGGAAAGAATTTAACCATTCCAAGGACCCCCAGTTCACTAGAAATGGAGAAAAATAAATCTGAATTAAAATATTGTCTCTGCTACTTAAGACCTGTGTAAGGTTGGGCAAATCATTCTCTGGGTCTTTTTTTTTTTTCTTCTATAAATGGTGGTAGAGACTGGACTATATGTATTATAAGGTCCCTTTGTGGCTTTTACATTTATCATGATTCTAAATATGAGAGGGCTTATTGTTTTAACAAGAGGTGGCATGTTGTAGTGAAGAGTGCACTGGACTGAATTAGAATCCCACTTCAGTCACTTATTAACTGGGTGACTCTGGGGTTCTTTTTTCTTCTTTCCAAAACCTCCCTTTTGCTCCAATGCTATGATCCGATGATCTACCTGGATTAGGACAACAAAGTACCAATAAGGGGCTCCTTTGACTTCCATATGATTTAGAGTAAATGTTCCCAACCATGGGTCTATGATATTGCCTTTTTCTTTTTTTTAAATCATCTTGATAATTGTACTTCTATATAGTAGATTTCTTTTGTAATTCCATGAACTTTATTTTATGAGAAGAGGTCTATAGTCTTCTCCAGACTTCCAAAGGGGTCCTTGACACACAAAAAGGTTAGGAACTCCTGATTCAGAGACGCCTGAGGACATAGGACTAGTTGATCTCTGAAATCCCCTCCAGCTCTCGTACATTGTCGCATTAAATGCCTTTGCTTTGAACTAAATATGTCTTCTGGATGACTAGTAAAAATAAAAACATTGGTGGGGGCTCAATAGCTATGACTTGGAGAGGATTCTGACCCACAAAGAACCTAGTCCTGGGGTAGTTTTGGGATGTGTGTGAATGTAAAGCACCTCAGATATTATATCACGAAGGTTAATGCACTATTTTAGAAAATTATTCTTAAGATTGTTACAAGGAAAAAAAATGCTGAGAGGCTCCCATCTTGCCTAAACACACTTTAGAACAAGATCATTGTCGTGCCTTTGGCAAAGGAGAGGATATGAAAGGTACAACCTCACTGGGGAAATAAAGTGTCTAGGTCTAGATGTGCAAATTGACCTGGCACATTTTTGTTTTGCCTTCAGGTTTGCACTTTGTAAATATTTGCCTGGCTCCATGCTGTTTGCACCTGCCTGCTGTCCTCTTAAGTTTATGGAAGACAGCAGGCAGCATCATTTCCTTGATCCCACCTGGTGGTGCTGGGGCCTCTGCTTGAAATGAAAAGTACCTTGTGAAAGCTACAGGTGTCCCTGACAGGGCCTAAAACTAATGGTCTGTGGCTGGCCGCTGCGACTAATTCTCCGATTATTGACTTTATGATTTTACGCTTAAAACTTCTTTATAATAACACACAGAAATGTTTAATGGCCTCTATCCGGGGCCATAAAAATTACTTATTGAACAAGCATTTAAGAACTATTAATCTATTGTTTTCCATTAATAATAGCCCACTGAAATCCAGGCGACAGCTTAATGTATCCAGAAGGTTTCTTCTTGGGAAAGTGGCTTTTTAACACACAAAGCTGAGCCTTCAAATGTGGCTTGTTCCTTTGGTTGTTGACCTTGTCAACCAAGAACTGGCTGCAGTATTCCTCCAGGCCCTTGTGGACCTTTGGTGAAAAGTGGGAAGGCTGACAGATTTGCCATCTCTTAAAAGAGAGGACCTGAATTTGCAATTAGAGGGGTCTTTGAAAGCTAATCTAGCCCAGTCCCCTCATTTGACAGAGGGAAAAAAAAGATTGGGAAGGGGGATGAAGATTTGTTGATAGTTACCCAGGTCTTCCTTATTCCATGTGCAATACTTTATCTACTCCACAACCCTAAAGAAAAGAGTCTAAACCCTCAAGTTCAACTTCAACTTTTAGATGGAAATGGAAAATGAATTTCAAATATGTCAGGGACAGGAGCATAAAGATAGAATTATTTAATGAATAGTAGTGGAATGGGTTTGGTTATCAGGATGCCTCAGGAGCTAATCCTGTCTCTGATATTTGCTAGCTGTGTTACCCTAAGTGAGTATATTAACTTCTCTGAGATGGGCTCTTTACTCTTTAAATAAGGGGCCTAATTCCTTTGGTTCCTTAAAGCATTGGTTTTTTTTTTTTTTTTCAAAGAGGCCTGAAGACCTCTCAGATTTGTGGAGAAGGAAGGAATTTGTGACCAAAGAAGAACTAGAGATCATTACTGATCACAAAATAGGTAATTTTGATTATATTAAGTTTAAAAGTTTTTGTACAAACAAAACTAATGCAGACAAGATTAGAAGGGAAGCAATAAACTTTACATCCAAGGATCTGATAAAGTGCTTATTTCTAAAATATGTAGAGAATTGACTCAAATTTATAATAGTTCAAGCCATTCTCCAATTGATAAATGGTCAAAGGATATGAACAATTTTCAGATGAAGAAATTGAAACTAATTGTAGCCACATGAAAAGGTATTTCAAATCACTATTGATCAGAGAAATGTAAATTAAGACAACTCTGAGATATCACTATACACCTGTCAGATTGGCTAAGATGACAGGAAAAGATAATGACGAATGTTGGAGGGAATGTGGGAAAACTGGGACACTGATGCATTGTTGGTGGAGTTGTGAATGGATCCAATCATTTTGGAGAGTGATTTGGAACTATGCTCAAAAAGTTATCAAACTGTGTATACCTTTTGATCCAGCAGTGCTACTACTGGGCTTATATCCCAAAGAGATCTTAAAGAAGGGAAAAGGGATGCATATGTGCAAAAGTGTTTGTGGCAGCCCTGTTTGTAATGGCAAGAAACTGAAAACTGAGTGGATGCCCAATAATTGGAGAATGACTGAATAAATTGTGATATATGAATGCCATTGAATATTATTGTTCTATGAGAAACTATTAGCAAGATGATTTCAGAGAAGCCTAGAGAGGGTTACATGAACTGATGTTAACTGAAATGAGCAGAACCAAGAGATCATTGTACACGACAACAATAAGACTATACAATGATCAATTCTGATGGATGTGGCTCTCCAATATTGAGATGATTCAAACCAGTTTCACTTGTGCAGTGATGAAGAGAGCTATCTACATCCACAGAGAGGACCATGGGAACAGAGTGTGGAATACAACATCGCGTTCTTATTCTGTTGTTATTTGCTTGCATTATGTTTTCTTTCTTTGGCATTTTCACTCGCTCTGTTGTTATTTGTTTGCATTTTGTTTTCTTTCTCAGTTTTTCTTTTTCTTCCTTCTTGATCTAATTTTTCTTATGCAACAAGATAATTGTATAAATACTTCTAACATGTATTTCAACATATTTAACATGTATTGGACAACCTGCCAGCTAGGAGTGGGGAGAAGGAGAGGAAAATTTGCAACAAAAGGTTATGCAAGGGTCAATATTGGAAAAATTACCCATGCGTATGTTTTGTAAATAAAAAGCTTTAATAAAAATTTTTTAAAAAGAGGCCTGGAGAGATTTACAGGAACTGATGCTAAGTGAAATGAGCAGAACCAGGAGATCATTATACACAGCAACAAGAAAACTATATGATGATCAATTCTGATGGATGGGGCTCTTTTTAACAATGAGATGATTCAAACCAGTTCCCATTGTTCAGTGATGAAGAGAGCCATCTACATCCAGAGAGAGTACTGTGGGAACTGAGTGTGAAACACAACATAGCATTCTCATTCTTTCTGTTGCTGTTTGCTTGCATTTTGTTTGATTTCTCAGATTTTTTTTTTCCTTCTTGATCCAATTTTTCTTGTGCACTAAGGTAACTGTATAAATATGTATATATATATATATATATATATATATATATATATATATTGGATTTAATATATATTTTAACATATTTAACATGTATTGGACTACCTGCCAGCTAGGGGAGGGGGTGAGGGGAAAGAGGGGAAAACTTGCAACAAAAGGTTATGTAAGAGTCAATGTTGGAAAAAATTATCCATGCATATGCTTTGTAAACAAAAAGCTTTAATAAGAAAGAAAAAAAGAATTGTTTTTAAGGTTCAAATGAGAGAATATAAATAAAACTGCTATCCTCTTAAGTTTGTGAACTTTGAAAAACTCTCTCCTCTCTCTCTTTCTCTCTCCCTGCCTCCCTCCCCCATCTCTCTTTATCTCCTCAATCCCCATCTTTTTCTCATCTCTTTCTCCTTCTCTCCCTCTCTCCTCTCTCTCTTTCTATACAGATATATATATATATATATATTTATATGTATACTATGAGTAGAAGGAGGACAGTATATCCCTTCAGGCTTCTTTCCCTGATCTTGTTTCTGCCCCGTCCCAGCACCCTGGTCCCAGACCTTGTACAACAAGATATTCCCATACAACCAACTCTGAGTTCATTCCATTCTCATTTCTCTGCTGGGGGCTTCTGGGAGTGAAATAATTATGGGGACCTACAGGTACTGCTACTCGAGGAGTGCATTTTCCTCACTAAGCATGGAAAACTTTTCTCTTCTAGGTGTGCAGGGATGATTGGGATCCCCCTTTCATCTACTGATTCATTCTCCTCCCTAGTGGTTTTTATTTCTGAGCTCCTTGACAACCAAGTGGGCTTTTCAAGATGATAGGATCACAGACCTAGAGTTGAGAAGGCTCTCAGAGGCCATCGGTCCAACTATCCCATTTTACAGATGAGGAAACAGGATCAGAGAAGTATAAATGACACACAGAGGTAGAAGTAGGATTTGAATTCATATCTTTTGGCTTTGGAGCTCTATTCAATGTACAATGTACAATGTACAATGCTTCCTCCTGAGCTCTAGAATTTCTGAATCAAAATTCTCTCCTTAGAAAGACCATCTGTAATACAGCAGGGATGGGGAACCTCTTTTCTAGACAGGGGTGGGGGACCTGTTTTCTGCCAAGGGCCATTTGGATATTTATAACATCATTCATGGACCATACAAAATTATCAACTTAAAGAACTCAAGCAATGGGACGCTATTATATGCAGCTTTCAGTTCATCATCGCCTGCAGTTTCCTTAGCAAATAATCCCCAGCCCTGATCTAGAGCTTTTTGGAAGAAGAAGTCTAGATTGGAAAATAAGTGGAAAAAATAGTTCAGATCTGCCATGGAGAATAGCTGTGTGACAATGGTCATACCATCTAACTTCTCTGTAGCTCAGATTCCTCCTTTGAAAAATGGGGCCATAATACCTGTCATCATCACTAGCCAGGATGATTGTAAGATTCCAGTGAATATACGAGAAGTGCTATCGAAACCTCAAAGTGTTACATAAATGTCAGAGATAATTATTGTTGGCCCCCTCTCCAGGTAGTTATGCCTTCTTTTTTATTCTAAATTTTCATTTTTATTGATGTTTTTCTTTTCTTTTTCTCATTATTGTCACTTCTCCAAGATTCTCCCCAGTCTCACTCCCATGGAACCCTTTCTTGTATCAAAGAAATATATCCAACAAATTAACCCAATGCCATATGGGAAAACATATGTCTCACTCTGTACCATCTTTTTGCTTAGAAATGAAAAGCATCCTTCATCATCAGCCCTCTGACATCAGAAATGTAAAAGTATCGCCTTACCTGGCATGTGCAGGGTCCTGGACAGCCAGTGCTTCAGGCCATGGACATGGCTCTTAGGGATCCACAGTGCCATATAATCTGAGAAGCATTCAATGTCATCTATCAAAGGCAAAAACATCAAGGAGAAAAAAAGAGCTTCTTGGTGCTGAGCACTGTCCAGCGAGCAGTGAGACAGTAAACTCTTGTTTATCCAGAAGAGCTGGGGAAGACTAAGAGAAAGCACATATACCAGAGATCGTAGGTCATAGAATTTCAAGACTCATGGAGAACTTGGAGTCTGGAATCTAGCCAGAAGAAAGAGGAAACTAAACCCCTCATCCACTTGCCCTAGGTCATCCAACTATTAGATTTTATGAGAAAGGATCTAGATTCAAATTCTGATACTTCTAGCTGTCCTTCCCTAGGACTCAGTTTTCTTATCCAGATTCTTAGTTTAATGTTTTTTTGATTATCAAACTGGACTTCTTGTTCCTCATACACAGGTCTCCATTTCCCATCTCTGAGACTTTTTCCAGGCTGTGCCCCTACCCAGAATGCATTCCCTCTTCCCCTCTGCCTCTTAGATTTCCAGACCCTAGCTACTACATGAAACCTTTGCTGATTTTCCCAGTTCAGTTGCTAGTGCCCCTTCTCCAGCCTGTACCACCTTGTATATAGTGCATTTATTTTTCATATACCTATATTAGGCACTTATTGTCTACCCTGATAGAAAGTAAGCTCTTTGAGGATAGTATCTATTATTATTTTGTCTTTTGCCCCTAATGCCTCCCTAGCACAGTGCTTGATATATAATTGATGATCAGTAAATATTCATTAATTATTGGGTTTTGAATAATCTAAAGAATTAGAATACTATAAAAAGCACTGATGGCTCAGAAGGCACATCAAGGTCTCCGAGGGTCTCAGGAGCAACTTTTAGAATACAGATTCATATTGTCTAGGACGATAAATTTAGGAGGTAGAAGAAGTTGGGTTTGGGTTTGGATAGTCCCTTTTAAAAATTAGTCCCTGGTATTAACTTGTTCCCTTGTCATTGAATACTTACAAGAAATTCTCTTTTTTTTTCCTTTTTTCTTTTCTTTTAAGCTGTCCAGTGGCTTGAAGTCTGAATAATAGAACTTGTTGAAATGACAGTAATATTTAATGCTTACATAGTGACTTCAGAGTGACAAAGCATTTTGTTTATATTGTCTCATTTGAGCCTCAGGATATCCCAATGAAATCAGTTCTTTTGAGTTATTAGCCCATTTCTCAGACTTGCCTAGTCACATGACTGGTAAATGTGAGAGATGGAATTTGAACCCAGGTCTTCTTGACTCCTACTCCTGGACACCATCTGCTACAACATGATTGGTCTCAACACCAAAAAATGTAACTTGCCAAGTGGGAGACTGGGGGAGGGCCTTTGTTCCATCTGACATGAGACAGCACAATAGAGAAGAAGGAGGGCAAAACTTGAAGTCAGAGAGAGGACTGGGTTCAAGTTCCAACTCTGACACTGGCTTGTGTATCTTTCTGAGCCTCAGTTTCCCCATCTGTTAAAGAGAGGTAATAATACCCATAGCACCATTTCATAGAATTATTGTGAAGACTGAATGGGATGATGTATGTATGTAAAGTGCTCTGAAAATATTAAAGCACGATGTGAATTAAGATAGTATTTCCATAGTGATTTGCAGATACCTCATTTGATCTTCACAACAACTCTGGGAGGTGGGTGGGTGCTATTACTACCCCCATTTTAGAAATGCGAAAAACTGAGGCAGATAGTGAGGCTAAAATCACATAGCTAATAAGTGACCAAGGCTAGAGTTGAACTCAGGTCTTTCTGAAGCTAGGTCTATCCCTCTGGCTCTATCACTGCCTCTGTCACTGGCTCCAGCAGTAGCTCAATCACTGGCTCTATCACTGCCTCTGTCACTGGTTCCATTATTAGCTCAATTACTGACTTTCATGACCTGGGGCATAGTCGTTCAACCTCTCTCCCTAGACTTTGGTCTCCTCCCCATGTAAAGTGACAGGGTTGGATGAAATGATTTCTAGAGTCCCCTTGAGGGCTGTGATTCCATGAAATATGCATTTACATAATCCTTTCTCTGAGAAAGGTTTGGCAAATGAAACAGGAGTGCTTTCTTATTAATGAAAGATCTGTGATGGAAATAGTCAATAAAAGTCAAATATATCATAGATGGAGAGCGAGGAAGGATCTTAAAGGTCATCTAGAGCTCAGCTTCTTAAACTGTGGGTTGTGACCCCCATGGGGTCCTGTAACTGAATGTGGGGGTCATGAAATTATGATTTGCTATCAGTAAATGTTTGACTTGTATACCCATTTTATAAATCTATATACCCAGGGTCATGTAAAAATTTCTTGGGCAAAAAGGAGTCATAAGTGGAAAAAGTTTAATAAGTGCTGGTCCAGACTAACTCCTGCGTTTTATTAAGGAGGTGATTGGAAACAAGAGGAGAGGGCCAATGACTTCCCTACAGTCACCTAAGTAAAGTGTTAGAGATGGGATTCAAACCCAGGGCCTTTGACTTCAAATAATAGGATCCGAGATTCCATTTATTCTAAATCCATTTATTCTAAAGAAGAATCCATTTATTCTAAATTCTCCATTATACAGATTAAGAACTGAGGCAGCCAGATGTGAACTTACATCCTGTGATTGCCTAATGTAATAAAATGAAGAGATCAGATAAGATGTTGTCTAAGAACCTTTACAGACTTCTGTGTCAACAAGATGAAGGAATAAACATTTTCTTCAAGCCTTTTGTTGTTCAGTAGTTTTCTAGTCTTGTCCGACTCTTCATGACCTCATTTGGGGTTTTCTTGGCAGAAATACTGGAGTGGTTGGCCATTTCCTTCTCCAGCTCATTTTAGAGAAGGAAAAAATCAAGACACATAGGGATAAGTGACTTGCCCAGTGTCACATAGGTCTGAAGTTGGATTTGAACTCAGGTGTTCCTGAATCTAGGCCTGACTCTATCACCTAGATGCCCTTCTTCAAGCCTTAACTTCCCCAGAGTGAATTAAGTATCAGAAGAATTTGGAACTGCCCACGGGGCTATAAAATTGTATGACCTTTGATCCAGGAGTGTCAATGGTTCTGTATTTCCAAGATAACATATAAAAAGGGGAAAGGACCTACATGTGCAAAAATGTTTGTGGCAAAGAGCTGGAAACTGAGTGGATGCCCATCAGTTGGGGAATGGCTGAATAAATTATGGGATATGAATGTTATGGAACATTATTGTTCTATAAGAAATGATGAGCAGGCTGATTTCAGAAAAGCCTGGAGAGACTTAAATGAACTGATGCTGAATGAAATGAGTAGAACCAAGAGAATATTGTGCACAGCAACAGCAAGACTATGTGATGATATGTATCATCTTTTCTTTTCAACAATGAGATGATTCAAGGCAATTCCAATAGACTTGGGATGGGACGTGCCATTGCATCCAGAGAGAGAACTATGAAGATTGAATGTGGATTGAAGCATAGTATTTTCACCTTTTTGTTTGTTTGTTTTCTTTCTTGCATTTTTTCCTTTTTGATCTGGTTTTTCTTGTACAATATGACAAATATGGAGTTGTACATATTTAACCTATGTTACATTACTCGCAGTAGTGGGGTGCAGGGAGAGGAGAAGGGAGGGAGAAAAATTTGTAACACAAAGTTCTACAGCAATGAATGTTGAAAGTTTCCTTTACATGTATTTGGAAAAATAAAATACTATTTAAAAAATGAATCAAAAAAACAATGCTTCTAGAGATAAGGCAATTGTTCCTATATCTAAAGATCCTCTCAGTTCTAAGGTTCTGGGATTTCCCCAAAATGGTTGAACATTCGCTGAACATTCCCTGCCTTAGAAGTCCCTCCAATATAATGATGTAAGATTGTTACTCTGCTCAGCAAAGAAATCTCTTGGACATCAGTGGCTGCTGATGCCTCCCAAGATGTCAAAAGGACGATTTATTTACCTGCTGAAATTTCAACCACTTGGTCTGGCCTGTCCTCCTTTGACTTGACAGGGAGAACTCCTGGAAGAGCACATGTCAGACAAATGACCCTGCAATGGAAGAAGAAAAGGGAAGGAGGCTTGGGTTCGTTGCACAGCTATGTGGTAAAACTGGCACCACCTGAGGTCATTGCTAGTTAGCCGAGAATTTCTAAAAGGCAAAATTGCTGGATATGGCATATGATTATAAAATGGGGATGGGAAGGTACCCAGCGGCCATTAAGTCCAGCTCCTTGCTTCTACAGATAAGGATACTGAGGTATCAAAAAACTAAAGAATTCCATGAAATCATATAAGCAGGAAGCAGCAAAGCTGAAATTTGAACCCAGGGCTTCTGGCTCCAGATCCAGCTCCTTATTTTCCACCACACCACCTCTCAGGGATTTGCTGCACGTTGCAGGAGTGTGTGATGTAATACTGAAAGCCAAGGCACTGAGGGCGCCCTCCAGCATACTCTGTGATTGACTGGACAGCTCCTAAGGGAGCATTACAGGCTAAACAAGAGGCAGAAGCTTGGAGCAGAGCATCTGCAAAGCAGTCCCAGTTTCCTGCTCAGTGGAATAGAGAGGCTACAATCTGACCAGGAAGAAAGTGCCCACTTACCTGGAGTGAGGATCTAACCTCAGCCCCCAGCCCACCAGCTAAACATCTTCATTATTTCCTATTTCCCTTGGACTTTCTAGTTGTTACTAGCCATTTTTGTACCTAGGGCAAGCAGCCCAGAAATAGCTTTCAAATGAACTTAAAAATAACTACAATGGAAGGAGAAGAGGGATCCCAGGAGTATTTCTCAAGTCTTCTATGCTGGGCCAGGGGAAAGCTTAAGTGTGTTGCTCTCTTTGAAAGGAAGCAAGGGGAGAGAGAGAGAAGTGGGCTATCTATCTAGCAACTTCATGTTTAACTAAATATTTTAACTTATTACTTTAGTCATTTCTGCATTGCAACACTCCTGAAAATGTGGTCAGTTCTCTCTAAATTTCAGAAGCCTGGAAACCAGCCCCACTTGCCCCACCCTCATTATATCTCCACTGGTTTTAGATGGCATAGGGAAATGAGTTTCAACAGCATCCATATGCATGGCCTTGGTTCTCTGCAGAGATCTAACAGGAACTGAGCAGTCTCAGGACATAAGGTAGAAATCACCACCAGCCAGGAAACTAACACAGCAGTTGTCAAATCAGCCAAACCTTTACCTAATGATGTCCCACAGCTATCCTCCGACTCATTTATGGGGAAGACAAAAATCCTTCCCAAAGCAGAGGAAACTGCCAAGCCAAGAGGAGAGAGCACCACACAATTTAGACGCTTTATATTCTATTTCAATGGGAGGGAACAATGAGCTTTCTCCTAATACGCCCTCCTACCTTGGCCACCCCATTAGTCAGAGGCCTGGAACCCTCCGCCTTCATTCAGCACCCAGCGGGAGAATAGGTTATTATTATTTGATTAATTCACAAAACAAAGACCTGGCCAGTGCAATTGGACTTGAAGAAAGGTTCTCTGAGGGAGAGTAAATCTGAAATTATAGAGGAAGAGAATTAACTAAGGAAAAGGGGAAGTTGGGTAGGCTGATGCTAGTACCAGGTCCCAAAGGGGGGGGGGGGGGGGAAAGGATCTTTTTCCTAACATTACAGTCAATCCAGATTAAACAAGGCCAGATGGTGATACTGCCCTGCCCTTTTTGTATCCCCAGTTATAAACCCCACACCAAAACAACAACAACAAAAAATCCTTTAAAATGAAAGCACTAACAAAGTGCCAGCTAGGACATTGGTCCCTTTCTTTTTGTTAGTGCTAAAATCCCCGGGAAAGGACAAACTATGTTTATTTGCAGAGTCAGTGAAATTCAAACACGCCTTGTTACACCTGACACCTTGAAGAACATCTCACAGAATCTCAGGATTGAAAGAGACTCCCGAGGTCAGCTAGCCCAACCTCTAATGAACAAGAATTCCATGTACAACATTTCCACCAAGTGGTTAGCCAGTCTTTGAAGGTCTCTAAAAGCAAGGAACTCACTACTTCCCAGCACAATTCATCCCACTCTAGGATAACTCTTATTGCTAGCAATTTTTTCCTTCTGTCAAGCCAAGATCCTGCTCTCCAATCCTCTATTGCTCCTGATTTTGCTGTTTGAGGTCTAACAGAACAAATCCAGTCCTTGTTCCATGAGTCAAACCTTCAAATATTTGAAGACAGTGGCCCTACCCAAGGCTTCACTACATTAAAGACCCCCCAGATCTTTCAGATAACTCCCCACATGCCATGATGCCCAGGCCATTTGCCATCTGGACAATCTCCTCCAGCTTATTAATGTTTTTCCTACGATGTCCACAACAGCACACCACATCCCAGATGGTTTCTGATGGGAGTAAAAGTCAAGTTTCTCACCTCTCTAGTCCTAGACACTCAGTTTCTTTTAGTGAAGCCCAAGATCATTAGCTTTTTGGCTAACAGAAAGTATTTTCCTGGAGAACAATATGTAATTTTTTCCCCCACAAAAGGACTGAACTCCAAAGAATTTCAAAGCACTTCATGAGTAAACACAATTCTGGTAATTTGACAAGGGAAAGAACTGAGTCACACAGTGATATGGAGTGAATAAGTCATCATTACTAAAGCAGAGAATCTAGAAGCTAGGCTCCAGGCCTATTTTCCAACCACAGAATTGTAGAGTCTTCTGAAAATAAATATGAAGGGTTCATGGTCCATGGATCCTGATAATGGCTCAGATGGATCACGTTCCATCTTGGAAACTACCCCAAAAGAGCATTCTCTCTTTGAATCATAATTTCCACTCAGAATTTACTTTGGAACTTTTAAAAAGAGAACGTAATTACAACTTATGTCTATGTTTCCACACCTGTGAATAACAGGGCCTTCAGCTCCTATACAAGTACTTAAATTATTAGATGGTATAGAACAGCATTTCTAGCATAAGAAACAGGCAATAAGTGATATATAATCAGATCATCTCACCCTCAATCAAATCATTTCTATCGTTCCTAATTTAATATCACTTCTTTCAAACCCAATTTCCTTCTCTTTAATTTGGGGTTAAGAGATTTGGATCTCTTGCTAAATCTTGGTCTTTCCAAAGTACTGCCTGCAAATTCCAAAGAAATCATAATGAAAAATGCTATCCACATCCAGAGACAGAACTGATGAATTAGGAGTGTAAAACAAAGTATAATTTTCTTACTTTCTTCATTTTTCTTGCTTTTTTTGTGATAGGACTAACATGGAATGATTTCAGATGTATAACTGATCACATTGCTTGCCTTCTCAGTGGACTGGGGAAGCACAGGATAAAAGGAGAGAATTTGAAACTCATTTTGAAAAAAAATATATTCAAAAATAATAAATATTTATTTAAAAATTTTAAATGTTGTCTTTTTATAAATTTCCATTCAAATTCCACTACCATCATGAAGCCTTCTCTAATTTACCCAGATAAAAATCTTCTCCCTCCCCCAGTTTTCCTAGAGCATTTTGTCTGTATTTCTCTTTCAACCTCACCACTTTGAATTATACTTATCTATGTACAGGTGACATTAACTACCACCAATACAATGTCCTTTTTTTATTGTACCCCCTAGCACTTGGATTGGATTTATGGGAGGACATAGATGTAGGTCAGTTATAGCATGAATGAGTAGCAATCTGTATCATTGGAGGGAATGTCCACAATGATCTAAGACCCACTGAAAATCTGGAGAGACCACATCATTCAACACAGTTTTGGAACATACTAATTGGTGCTTAATGAAGATTCCTTAAATCTTTGCTGAAGCTCTTAGAAACGGACTAAACACTCTCCTGATTATGGTTTAGTAGGATTGTGCCTTAGCATCCTAAAGCTGTATTTTCCTTCCTCTTTTTCACTAAGTCAGGGGGCACTTACCAAACTGTAGCTGATGGACTCTTCATCCTTATTTTTCTGCTGGTTCTTCTCTTGCCCAATATAGACTCAGGAGGGGAATTTATCCAGTTGCTATGGGTAGAAACAACAGCCTGAATGAAAACTCAATGCCTCTCCCCTCAGCCCAAATTTGCAAAGCATTCCCAGGTGGTAAAATCCTCAGTTCAAAATGTCATCTAGGTGTTGGAAAACACAGAAGGGAGAGAGAAAGAGAAGATAGGCAGACAGACAGAAACAGAAACAGAAAAATAAAGAAAAAAAAGAGAATGAAATAGAGAAAAAGAGAGAGGCAGAGAGATACAGGGATAGAAAAATAGAGAGGAAGAAAGAGAGAGAGAGGGAGAGGGGGGGGGCAGGGAAGGAGGGAGAGAAACTAATTCTACTTTGGTGAGACTGCCTGCTTTAGCTTCAAGGGCACTTGAGATAATAATAATGAGGAAGATGATAATAAAGTAATTCCTCAGAGCTCTTATATCTGAATTGTTCCCACTTACAAGAAAAAAAAAGTTTTAATTTTAATATCATATCAAGGTCTGGGTGGCCATCTTGTAGATGAAAGGGTCCATGGACCTGTGGGTCCATGCATAGATTTCCAGGGGGAGGGAAGGAAAAAGGATGAACTTGGATGGAGAAAAATGGCATCTTTATAATTGGTTCTTTTTGTAATACATGGCATTTTATTTTATTCATTTAAAAACATGATTGCCTAAAACATAGGCTTTATCAGACTGCCCAAGAGATCCATAGTACAGACAAAATTCACAATCCCTGGACTAGAAAGATCCCTGCCTGAACAAGACTCCTTTCTATAGATCTTCCAATAAGAGGCCATTAGATAGATTCAAACAAATCTAACCTTTGTTTGAACAAGACCAGCAACTTGAAAGAGCAGCAACTCTCCTCCCCCACAGCAGTCTATTCCAAAGGTTCTCAAAGTATGGTCCAGAGAATACAGGGGGGCTTCTGAAAGCCTTTGGAGGGTCTATTAATCCAAAATTAACTTATACTTCTAATATGATAAATATCTATAAATACAACCCATATTTAAAAAAAAAAACTCTTTGGACAGATTCTCAAGAAGTTTTAATAGTATAAAGATTTTGAGAACCACTGGTCTATTCCACTCTGGGGCTACTTCTAATTGCTAAAGATTCTCTTGCACCTAGCCAAATTTTTCCTCCTTGCAACTTTTGCTTAGTATTTAGAACAGAACATTGATCACCTGTTACCACTGTTAAATTATAATGTTAATGGGCAAATAGCATCCCTGTCCAGCAATCTTATCAATGCTCTTCTACAAAGATAATGTGATACAGTAGCAAGAGCCCTAACATATCACAAATTGAGACTTGGGTTCAAATCCCACCTCAATTCAATTTGATAAATATTTGTTAGATGCCTGCTTAATTCTAGGGCAGAAGTTGTTAACATTTTTTTTTTGTCTCAAGACCCCTTTATATTTTAAGAAATTATGGAGGCCCCCAAGAGCTTTTGTTTATGTGAATCATATCTTTCAATATTTACCGCATTAGAAACAAAACATAAATTTTCAAAATATTTATTCATTTTAGAACATTTAGTAATAGTCTATATACATGCTGACATAAATATCATTTTTATAAAAAAAACTATATTTTTCAAAATAAAAACAACTTGTGAGAAGAGTGGCATTGTTTTATACATTTTCCCAAATCTTTTTATTTTTTGCTTTGTTTTGTTGTTCAGTCATGTTCAACTCTTTATAACCCATTTGATGTCATGTTGTTTGTTATTTGTTTTTTGTAAATTTTTCCGTTTCCTTTTCCAGTTCTTTTTACAGATGAGAGAAGTGAAGCAACTTGCCTTAGCGTCATCACACAGCTAATAATAATAAGTCTCTGAGGTCAGATTTGAACTCAGGAAGATGTCTTTTTCATTCCAGATCCAGTGCTTTATCCACTGTGCCATCTAGCTGCTCTATCTCTTTAATTTCTAGATTAACAGAAAATAACTAGATTTTCTCTCTGCATTTAATCTGTTGTGCTATCTTGTTTTACTTGAAATCTATGAAGAAAACCTGAACTTACACAAATATGTAGTTGGAAAAAAGAGAATGATTTTAATACACAAAAAATGCTTTGATATTAAAATAAAAATAGTTTTGACATCACAGACCCCTTAAAAAGGTCCTGGGGGCTCCAAGAGATCCTAGGACAAAGCTCCAAGAACTCTGTCCTAAAAGTACAAAAACAGTTCTTACTATTCTGTGACCATGGGTTAGGACTGGAATTGGAAAGATAGGAAAGGAGAAAAGAAAAAGGAGAGAGATCCTAGGTTCTTTTGACTTCCAGTTTTGAGAGAGAAAGTGGCCATTCCAACTTCTCTCCTGGTTGCTGAAGGGAAAGAAAGACCCCAGGAAGAAATCAACAAAAGAGGAACTGTCAGTCTCTATCATATTCCTATCTCCAGCTTGCTGTACTAGAGACTTCAGGGAATTTCCCTATGGGAAATGGGGTCTCCCTCCCTTCCTCTTCCTTCCCTCCCTCTCTGCCTCCCCCCTCTCTCTCTCCCACCCCTCCCCTCTCTCTGTTTTTCTGTCTCTCTCCCCTTCCTTTCCTCCCTTTCTGATTAGAGAGTATAGTTTGAATGTTTAAAGAATATCCTTTGAACTAATAATATTTAGGGGAGCAAAAAAATATAAATCTAACCTATTACTCTCTCTTTCTAAGGAAAATGGAATAACCAAACTCTGGCCTCAACCTCTTGTTTCCCTTACTGGCAGGAGTCAAAGTCTCTTTGGAAAAGTATAAGAAGTATATCAGATTGCTTGCTGTCTTGGGGAATGGAGAAAGGAGGGAGGGAGGGAGAAAAAAAGGAAATCAAAATCTTATAAAAGTAAATGTTGAGGGACAGTTATGTGGTGCAGTGGATAGAGCACCAGCCCTGAAGGGGGATGACCTAGTTCAAATCTGGTCTCAGACACTTAACACTTCCTAGCTGTGTGACCCTGGGCAAGTCACTTAACCCCAATTGCCTCAGCAAATAATAATAATAATAATTAATAAATAAAAGTAAATGTTGAAAACTAAAATAAAGTAAAAGTTAAAAAGTATAAGAGGAAGAAATTCTAGAGATATCTATTCTTGCCTCACTGCTAGTCAAATCAGGTTAGACTCATATTATTGTTTAGTCATTTCTGACTCTTTGTGACCTTTTTTGTGGTTTTCTTATTAAAAGTTCTAGAGTAGTTTGCTATTCCCTTCTTTAGCTCATTTTATAGATGAGGAAACTGAAGCAAAGTGGGTTAAGTGACTTGCCCAGGGTCACATAAGTATCTGAGATCAGATTTGAACTCGAGTCTTCTTGTCTCCAGGCCTGGCTCTCTATCCACTGAGCCACTGAGCTTCCCAGACTAAAAAGGACCTACATAATTTACATAGGCAACACAGTACCCATAACACTCGGTATAATTAATTACATTAGTATAACAAACACAAATAACCAAAGAGAAAAAAATTAAACAACTTTGAGATAACTCCTCACACTCATCAAACTAATGAAGATAACTGAATTCAATTAAACTCAATGCTGTGACAGGGGCAGGCTATAGAAAAACAGATATACTCATTCATTGTTGGTGGAATTGCAAACTTTTTCAATTTTTTAAAAATATTCCAGCCGCATGCAATGAAAGCTACAAAAAATAGTCATATCCTTTGACTCATTGATTCTATTGTTGGACTCTCTATAGATGAGCACTTTCAAAAACAAAGGAGCTATTCAAAAATTTGTCATAGAAGCAAAATCCAATTGTAAAAGAAATAAATAAAAGCAAACTAAATGTCCAACACTAAGGAAATGGTTAAATAGATTATGGCATATTAATGTAATGGCAATTAAAACTTACAAGTATGAAAAATGCAGAAAATCTGAGAGAACTATATGAAATAATGAAAGTTTAAAAAAAAGGCAAAAGTCAAAGAATGGGGCAAATGTATACTGATTGGAATCACATAAAAGAAGGAAAGAATGAATAAACAATGGCTCATGATGCAGTCAGTCAATAAACATTTAGTAAGCATCTACTGTGAGCCCCTGAACTAAGTATTAGAGTTACAAAAAAAGACAAAAGATTGCCCCTGCCCTTCAAAGAGCTTATAATCTAATAGAAGAGACAACAAGCAAACAAACAAGCTATATATAGAATAAATGGGGAATAATTATGAAAAAGAAGGTACTAAAATTAAGAGGGGCTAAGGAAGGCTTCCAATAGAAAGTAGCATATCAGGACTTAAAGAAATCTGGGGAGGTGGGAGAAGGGAGAACAGAACATTCCAGGCATGGAGAAAGAGTTTAAGAGAATGTCTAGAGAGGAGAGATGGAGGGTTTTCTTCAGTGATACTGGATCAAACATCAGAGGATTTTGTATTTGATCCTGGAGGGTGATAGGGAGTAACTGAAGTTTATAGAGTGGAGAGTAGGGGTTGACATGGTCAGATCTGCAATTTAGTAAAATCTCTTTGTTGGCTGAATGGAAGCTGGACTGGAGTGGGGAAAGATTTGAAGCAGGCAGAACCAGACTTGTAGTGACTGAAAAGTTATGACATGTTCTATGTTGAAATGTATTTAAATTCACAGTTACAAAGCAAGTTTAACTAGTAGTATTGAAGTTTAATAATCTTTCATAAAAAGATTAGGGAGGCTTCAGTATCTCCTCACTTTTCTCTCCCACAGACTGAAATGTAATGAATTCAGGCACTCATTTTGTTAGTGGTTGGCTGTTTTGTTTTGTTTTGTTTTTTCCAGTTGGAATGGTCACCAGGCACATTAAAGCTCTGAAGTTCTCCCCCCACCTCACCACTCTAATGCCAATGAGTTCTTTCTTTAATCCTCCTTCTCCCAGGCAACACTCAAACATTTACTGGTTTACTGGGAAATGCCAATGAAGACTTGATGTGACATTTATGGATGCGGGTGAGGTCTGCTGGTCACCAATCACCAGGGTATGTCAGATGTGGGGCCCCCTGCCAGCCCAGAGAGAAACAAATAGGAAAGTGATCCTTCACTGGGTGAGAACTCAGAGGGGCTCCTTAGAAATCCTTGAGCCCCTGCCTTTTAAAAAGGACCATTGGACATTTTGCCCCTTCCCACCAAGCCTCACACAGAAATGCTAAGGTTACCCACCCCTGCCCCAATGTCCCTTAACCGCAAAAGAGAAAACAGATAAAAAACAGACAAGAAAATAGACAAAACAGGTTTTCTAGTCCCAGTCCAAACTCTTCATTTTACAGAGGAAAAAGAAGAGGCCCAGAGATTGGTGGAGTGTTTTGGCTAAGTTCATACAAGTGGTTCATGGCAAGACATCTAACTCTAAATTTACAATTTCCACTGCATCCTATCACCTCTTCTAATTTACTACTCCGGCAACATTTCCCCCAAAACTGTAAGTTTTGGTATCAACTATACTTACTGATGACCAAAAATGTCAGTTTGCTTATGTAGCTAATAATACCTCTATGGTTTGAATGTGATAAGGTACATAAACTTTCTAAAATACAATAGCAGTATCAGCTTTTGATCATATATGTGAGCTAAAAGACCTCTCATTTTACAGATGAGGAAACTGATCCCCAAGGAGCCTAAGGACCTTGCATAAAACCACACACAGTGATAGTAGAATTTGAACTCAAGCCCTTGATTCTTGTACTTCATCAGATAGAATCTCATATTGCATTGTTGAGTACAACTTTTGTCTTTCTCTCGGTTTAGTCAAGTTGAAAATTATTTTTCAGCTGTTTTTACACAATAGATGTAAATCACTGGGTGTTGGCTATATATGTATATTATCACACCCACACTAGATTTTCATCATGGATTTAATACCCTCCCTCTCTTTCAAATAAGAACTTGCAAAATCCTTTTTAAACTACATGTTATTTTGTGTGCTGAACTATTTTCCGCCCACTCTTAAAAGCAGAAACTATGGACCCACTCATTGGCTTCTTTTCATATTGTGAGATCAAAGGTCAAGTTCCCAAAGCATTTTCAATTAGCTAATCTCTAGGAGATTCATCATGATTAGGACATTTTGCAGATGAAGACACTAGAATTCATTTTGGCTAACAATTATTAGGCACTAATGTATGCAAATGTTTATTAAACACTGATTACATGCAGGGCAATTTTTTCATCCACTTTATCTTTCCTGTCTGGATTGGCAAGCCAATTAATTTATCAGTATATAAATCTAGGACAGACACTTAAGATATACAGTGAGTTGGGCCCAAAACCAAATGGGAGGAAAAGAACAGCTTAGATTATTTGGGGGCAATGCTACAGTGTTTTTAATGATCCTGAGCTGCTCCTTAATCCAAAGACCTGTCTTTTAAAAGTACAAATGTTCTGCTAATGGACTGCATAATTGTGAATCATGGAACACCACAATTTCTGAAGAGTCAAACCTTATAGGTGAGCCCAAGGACAATAGAAACACAATGGAAGTAAATAGACTGCAATAAATTTTCAATCTGACATACATTGTGTATCTAGTGAGTAGACCCTGTAACATGGAGTCAGGAAGACCTGAGTTCAGATTTTTGTGAGCCTGTGGACCTCTGGGTTTTCTTGGCAAAGATACTGGAGGATATGGTTTACCAAAAGTTAAATGATTTGTTCAAGATCACACAGTTAAAAATTTTCTGAGGCTGGTTTTGAATTTGAGTTTTCCTTACTCCAAGCCTAGTACATTGTACCACTTAACTGCCCTCACTAGCTCTATGACTGTGGGCAAATCACTTCACCTTAGCCTATCAGTTGCCTCAATTGTAAAATGAGGTGCTAAGATTAGCACCTAGTGATCCAAAAATCAAATGAGGTAATATCTGTAAAGTGCTTAGTAACTTGCTTTACACACAGTAAGTGCTTAACAAATACATGCTTCCTTCCCTGCTCTCCTCACTAACTCCAGCCCCCTAGAAAATGGATGACCAGAAAAGAAGCAGAGTATTTGTAGATCTTCATTGATAAGATTCTGGATCCATAGAAATCTTTGGGATAGATTCATGGCAGTGAGGTCCAAACAATCCCTATCCTCAAGAAGCTTGCTTTCTACTGAGGGGATTAACAGCATGTCCACAAAAAGTAAACATATTGTGTGAAGAGGAAGCTTGGAGTTATTAGAACGATCTCCTAGAGGAGGATACCTTTTTTTCAGAGATGAACCATGGAGGATGACTTTTGCAAATGCACAGATGTGAGAGATAGAATGTCATGTTCAGGGAACAGCTATAATTCCAAAAATTTGGTTTGGTTGGAAGGGGAATGATGCAATATAAGAATGGAAGAATATACTGGAGTCAAATTATGCCAAATAACAGACTAAAAAATTCCCATTTTTTCTAGAGGCAATAGTCATTGAAGATATTGGAGCAGGGGAAGGGAGAATGATCAGATTTGTACTTTTAAATAGGGTATTTTAGACACTCTGCAGAATAGATTGGAGGTATTACAAAAGTCTAAATGACAAGTAATAAGGGCTATTTATAGCTATAGGATTAGAATGGAATGAAGGCACTGTAAGAGCTATATAGCAGTGGATCTCTATAACTGATTGGATACCTGGGGAAAGCATCAAGGATGACTCCAAGGTTATAAAAAGGTGACTGGGAGAATGGTGAGTTGGAGATATCTTTGGACTTTCAGGAGATGACCAGCAGGTAGTTGGTTTTACCATACTATTGCCCAGGATATAGGTGGAGCCTAGAAAGATAGATTGGGAAAGCATCTATGTAGAGTTGATCATTAAATCCATGAAGATGGATTGCTTTAAATTGAGATTTTAATTAAAATTTATTTAAAATGTCATCCTGCCATCTAGGGGAGGGGGTGGGGGGGGCGGTAAGAGGTGAAAAATTGGAACAAGAGGTTTGGCAATTGTTAATCCTGTAAAGTTACCCATGTATATATCCTGTAAATAAAAGGCTATTAAATAAAAAAAAAAAAAGAAATTTACTCCATTCTATTCAGATCTGTCATTGCTAAAGAAGAAGATTCATAAATATCCATGTCAACTTTAAAAAAAAATAAATAAAAAAATAAAAAATAAATAAAATAAAATTTATTTAAAATGAAGTGAAAAAGTATTTGTTAAGTACCTACTATGTGTTAGGTATTGTGCTAAGCACCCAAGAAAGCAAGACCATGTCTGACCTCAAAAAGCTTACATTCTACTGGAATAAAATACCAAGTCTAGAAGTTGGAAAGAGGGAATGGGAGATGCCAGCACAGCACAGATGACATGGCTTAGAGATAGCCCACAAGTTGAAGAGTGGGCCTGGGGAGAGTTAACCAATCGGAACTCAGGGCCCAGGGCTAGGAAGCAGAAGAGACCCACATACAAGCTTTGAGATGACAAGAAAGCAGCAGAAATGGATAAGATCATCAAGAGACAGAGGAAAGAAAGAGGGCCAGGAAAGAACCATGAGGAATGACCAGCTTTAGAGTCGGGAGACAGATGGTGAACCAGCAAAAGAGACTGAAAAGAAATGACAGGACAAGAGAAGATCTTAAGGCATAATAGAAACCAAGGTATCACAGCCCCAAGAGTGGGAATGAGGATCAAAGGATCATTTTTCTTAATTATAATTTTTGGGTTATTTTTCCAATAAGCATTTATTTTCCCTTTGTCTCTTTATCTCTTTTTGTTCGTGTCTTTCTCTCTCTCTCTCTCTCTCTCTCTCTCTCTTTCTCACACACACACACACACACACACACACACACACACAAAGAAACTTGTGTAACAAATGTGCATTATAAAGCAAAACTAATTCCCTTTTAGCCTATGTCTATATAAAAATCTGTGTCTCAATGTGCATTGTGAATCCTTCACCCCTCCATGGGAATGAAGGTAGCAGTGATATATCATCTAAGATCATAGATTCAGAGTTCAAAGGAAACTTAAAGATGATCTGATCCAATTCTTTCATTTTAAAGATGAGGAAACTGAGAGCCAGGGGTACTGAATTAGATTCACAAAAGATTACACAGATAAGATTGATCCAAGATTGCAACTCAGGGCCTCTATCTCCAGATAAAGCATGTTTTTTGTTTTATCATATTCCCTCTGCTAGTCAGCACACACACACACCAACACGCACACAGACTTTCACAGGTTGGACATATACACAGGTGTGCATATATACATAAATATATATGCATGCATATACATATGTGTGTTTTTAATGTGTATACACACACACACACTCATCTTTTATTTGCTTCATAGCACAGGATTGAACAAAGACCCAGTTTGAAGTATAGATAGGAAAAATAGTAGTTGGGAAGATCTATTAAAGACATTAATTTAAAAGGGCCAAGGTCTCCCGTTACACCCAGGTTCTTCTCCAATCCTGCTCTATATCTGCTCACTGGACCTGTATAGTTCTAGAGGAGAAAGTGAGGCAGGTGACCTTGCACAGCCCTCCCTCACTTAAAAATTCAATTCACTTGCATGTCACGGCATCATCTCCCTGATGTTTAGTTGTTTTTGAGAACAAAAGCCAAAATATGCATGTGTATATATGTGTACACACATATACATGTGTGTATATCTATATACATACCTATATTTATGTATATATGTCTTCATTGTATACTATGTGTTTATACACATATACATATAACAGTTTTTATTGGCCTCATGGCACAGAATAGAGCAAAGACCCAGGCTGAAGGATATTGGTAGTCAGGAAGGTGGTACAAGCAAGAGCTTTATTACTGTGTGATACAGCAAGTCAGCAAAAACAAAGCATACATAAGCTCATAGTCTATATAAACAATACAGAGAAATAGAGGTTCGGACACACACAGGACCAGGGTTGCCCACGTGAGGCAGGAAGGCATGTACCAGGAGATTTATACTGTTGTGAAGACCTTGGTGGGAAAACATATTCAGAGTGAGGGTGTGAGCTGGCAATTTTACACTTTAGTGATGGGCTTAGCTGAGAACAGGTAATCAATGCCAGGGATGGGAGGGAATATTCCTAATTAGACCCATATGCAACAGGGAATTTTCCCAGACTACTTATCAATAGCAGAATTGGATGGGGGAGTTTCTTAATTGGGACCAGAAACTGGGTAAGGGTTTGAGTTGATAATGGGGACCCTACAAAAGAGCACTGACAAGGAATCATGGTAGTCTACCAGAGCCCAGTCCAATCAGAAGACAATCCAATTCAAACCAATCATTGACATGTTTTACCCAAGGTCAAAATGAGTAAGGACAATGGAAAGGAACAAATTGTCTGTCATTGCTTATAAATTTATGGACATTAGGACTATTTAATGTGACTCCACTTATCATTTATAACCACATCATCAATTAAAATGTCTCAAAATTCACAATTATCAAGATGTTTCATCACATGCCCTACATGCACGATCACTTTCCTGTAACAGCAAGTTTTCTTGTTGGTTTACTGGTATCATGGATGATCATTTCAGGGATCAGTTTATGACTTTCCTGGTTGTTGCTTTTGTACAGAGTTGTTATTGTACAAATTGTTCTCATTTTTTGAATTTCATTCTTCATCAGTTTATTAAAAAGCTTTAAAATAGTTCATTTTTATAATATTGAACTCATGGTATAAATTATTTCTTAGCTCTGCTCACTTTCCTCCATAATAGTTCATAGAAGTCTTTCCAGATTTTTTGGAAATTTTCTCATTTCTCACAATGGTATTCTATTAATTTTATATAACAAATTATTCTGCTATTCCCAATTGTTGAATATCCCCTGAGTTTCTGAGTTTTGGGGGGAGGGAAGGAAAACTCTTCAGTCATTTCAGTCATGTCTCCCTTGAGGGGTTATCCAGAGATACTGAAATGGTTTGCCATTTCCTTCTCCAGCTCATTTTACAGATGAGGAAACTAAGATAAACAGGATGAAGTGACTTGCCCAGGGTCACACAGCTAATAAATGTCTGAAGTTGGATTTGAACTCAGGTCTTCCTGACTCCAGGCCTGCTACTCTATTCATTGTGCTATTCAGCTACCCTTTTTGGTTTGCTCAAGTTTTTTTTTTTTTTTGCCACCACCATCAGTGCTACTATACATATTTTTGTAGCTAAAAGACTTTTTCCTTTTTCTTCAATCTCTTTTGGGTATACACTTGCAGTGGTATAGCTGAGCCAAAGGACAATACAGTAACTTTTTGAGAAAAATTCCAAATTGCTCTTTAGAATGATTATACGCATTCCCAACTCTGCCATCCTTGGCTCACATCTCCAACATTTATCATTTTCTTTCTTTTGTCATCTTTGTGACTATGATGTGTGTGAAGCAGAATCTCAGAATTACTTGAATTTGCACTTCTCTAATTAGTAGTGATTTGGAACATTTTTTCTTATGGCTATAGATAGCCCGAATTTCTTTCCTTCAGAACAACCTGTTAATATGTACAAATGTTTAGACTACTTATTAACTGGGGAATAGTTCTTATCCTTATAAATTTGAATCAGTGGTTTATATCTTGGAAATAAAACCTTTATTAGAGAAACTTGCTCAATAGATGTTTCCCTCCACCACCACCACCAGTTGTTTCCCTTCCAAATGCAAGATAGGAGAAGTGGGACTAGATGGTAACAGTTCATCCAAAAAGAAAGTGAGACTGAAAGCTCAGTATGAGTCTCAAGAAAAATAATACAACCTCATACTGCCTTAAAAAAGGCAGTATCCAAGAGTAGGGAAGCCATAGTCTGGCTACTCTCTGACCTGATCAGACAACATCTGTAGCAGAGTGTCTGATTCAGCATAGGAAAGGCATTTCTACACTAAAGGCATTTACAGAGAGGCAACCAGGATGATGAAGAGCTTGTGACATTTGAGGATCATTTGAAAGAACTGGGGATGTAGAAAACTTGGGGGAGTAGGAAGAGTCACTCTCATTGGTATGAGGGTTCACTGAATTGGAGATGTGATTGGCTTCTCCTGTCCATTTCAATTCCTTCATTTGGTGACAAATTCCTTTCCAAATGAGAGATTATGTGGTGATCTAACATCCACATTTGGGAGAAGAAGAGAACTCATTGAACATTGATTCTGAGATTCTGCCTCACATACACATTACAGTAGCAAAGATGAGACAGAGACAGAGACAGAGAGGGGGGGGGGGGAGAGAAGCAGGGAGGAAAAGAGGGAGAGAGGAAAGAAGGAAGGAAGGAGAGAAGGAAGGAAGGAAGGAAGGAAGGAAGGAAGGAAGGAAGGAAGGAAGGGAGGGAGGGAGAAAGGAAGGAAATTATAAATATTGAAGACATGATGGTGAGATGGGAATAGATATAACCATCCTGGTGAGCAATTTGGAATTTTTCTCAAAAAGTTATTATATAGTCTTTTGGCCTAACTATACCACTGCAAGACCTATATCTAAAAGAGATGGAAGGAAAAGGAAAAAGTCCTTTAGCTACCAAAAAAAGATACAACTTTTCTAAGTAACCATTGACAGGAAGGGACTACTGTGGGTATCCAAATCTGCATCCTGACCAGGACAACCAGGAAGTATGGAAACTCCTGTGCTGGCTTTCCAGATTTCCCTTCTTGTATATGGAAAGTTGTATTTCTGACATGCATTGGAGATGCTCCCCCTTGTTTTCAGGGATTCCAGGATGATAACTGATAAAGTAAGGTATTATCTGCGTTCTCAGCTCCTACAAAAACTCTTTGAGATCTGTGAGTGCAGTAGTTGGTTGATGGTGATGAAAATACAGGAGTGGAAAGTTTCCTGATTTATGCAAGATTAGTTAACAGGGAGAATATAGGCTCTCTGGACCCAGATGAACTTAACTAGTCCCTTATCAATGAGGTTATAAGGAAAAAGGGGGATAGACAAAATCAGAAAAAAATGGAAAAAAGTAAATTCTATTTAAAGAATTGATTGTAATATTATATAAATTTTCAAAAAGAGCAAAAAGATGGTTACCTTCCAATCTCTTGTTTGCTACAAATAGGATCTTGAAAGCTAAATCAGAAACCACCACTCAAATCTGGCCACAGACAACTTGATACTTACTAGCCATATGTCAAAAAAGATATACACTATAACTAGATGGGAGTTATACTAGAAATACACATTCAATATAAAGAATCACATAAACATAATAATAACTTAAAAAATAAAAACTGTAGAATTATATCAATAGATGCTGTAAGCAGTTTTTTTTTTGTTTGTTTTTTTGTTTTTTTACAAAATCCAACAACCACTTATATTAAAAATACTACAAAAGATTTGCCCATGGTAAAGGAAATAATATCTATTTAAAACTAAGAGCAATCACTATGTGTAATGGAGAGAAATAAGAGGCCTTTTCAATAATTTCAGAGACAGAAAATGGGGCCAAGATGGCAGAATAAAGTCAGGAATTCACCTGAGCTCTCCCAAGTTCCCCTCTAAACAATGTTAAAAATCATGACTCAAAATGAATATTGGAGTGACAGCAGCCATGAAAAAATACAGGGTAAAACAATTTCCCAGTCCAAGACAACTTTAGAAGGTTGTCAGGAAAGGTCTGTCTCCCTGGAGTGAGAGTAGATAGAGCACAGTCCAGCATAGGCTGCAGCCAGGCAAGTGAGCAGCAGCACTTTGGGTAAGGTGAATTCACATTGATGGCTCTGGAGCTCTCTGTCCAGACAGTAAAGAGTCGGGGTGGGGAGGGGTAGAGGGCAAGGGGGAGAAGGTCGGACAAATGATCAGAAGGAGATTACAGGGGTCCCTTGGCTGGCACAAGGTACAAGGCTCTGTTACATTGCCCAAGCCAATCAGGTTATAGTCTTGAGTTGCAGTTCAAGGATAGGGAGAAGCACTAGCACACCAAAGCTCGTGGCAACAGGGGAGTAAAGACCCTGGTCCCAGTTCCAGGGCTGAAAAGAGTGCTTGTGGTCACTCACAGACTACAGCACAGATTAGGAGAGTAGTGACCACACCTTTCCTTAAATCATACTACCCTGGAAGAACTGAAAACTGACAACCCCCTGGAACTGGCTCTGAAAATAATAGAACAAAAATTCTGAAGTTTAGGACAGTGCTCATCATTTTTAATAGAACAATAGTATTTCATTACAATTATATTCTACACCTTGTTCAGTCAATTGATGGGCAATTCCTTGCCACTCTGCTATAATATCGTTTGTGCATATAGATCCTTTTCCTTGTCCTTTGATCTCTTTGGGATGAAAACCTAATAGTGATATTGATAGGTCAAGGGTGTGCACAGTTTTATAGCCCTTTGGGCATAGTTCCAAATTGCTCTTCAAAATGGTTGGATCAGTTCACAGCTCCACCAACTACTGAGCAGAGCCCAATTTTAGCATAAAATCAAGTCAAGAAATAGACTGGGAAAATGAGCAAAAAAAAACAACAAAAGAACTTGATCACAGAAAGCTAACAAAAGAACTTGATCATAGAAAGCTACTATGGTGACAAGGATATATGTGAATTGGTTTCAGGGCCAAAAAGAATTCCTTGGAAAAGCTTTAAAAAAATTTAAAAATCAAATAAGGGAGGGCAGAGGAAAATTGGGGAAAGAAATGAGAGTGATGCAAGAAAATCATGAAAAAGAATCAATAGTTTGGTAAAGAACACACACACACACACACACACACACACACACACACTAAAAAAACTAACACCTTAAAAAAATAATAAGCCAAATAGTAAAAGAAGCACAAAAATCCAAAGAAGAAAAGAAAAATAGAATTGGTCAAATAGAAAAAAGAGGGCAAAAGCTCACTGCGGAAAATAATTCCTTACAAATTAGAATTGTACAAGTGGAAGCTAATGATTCCATGACACATTAAGAAACAATCAAACAAAATCAAACAAAAGAAAAGAGAAAATGTGAAATATCTTACTAGAAAAACGACAGAGCTATAAAATAGATCCAGAAGAGATGATTTTAAAATTATTGAACTGCCTGAAAGCCAAGATTAAGAGAGACAGAGAAACAGAGAGAAACAGTAGACATCATCTTCCAAGAAATTATCAAGGAAAAATTCCCAGATAGTCTAGAACTAGTGAATAAAATAGAATTTGAAAGAATTAACCACTCACTTCTTAAAAGAAATCCCAAAATTAAAATTCCAAATTCCAGAATTAACAGATCAATGATAAAATATTCTAGGCAAAGGAGCTATAATTACAATCAAAAATCACCTACCCAGCAAAACTGAATGTAATCCTTTTCTAGGAAAAATGGGAGGAGGGGGCTTTTAAGCATTCCTGCTGAAAAGACCAGAGCAGAATGGAAAAACTGACTTTCAAATACTAAACTCAAGAGAGGTAAAAAGGTAAAAAGGAAAGATAAGTGTTAAGTGGTGCAATAAA
Organism: Sarcophilus harrisii; assembly: GCF_902635505.1. NCBI lineage: Eukaryota > Metazoa > Chordata > Mammalia > Dasyuromorphia > Dasyuridae > Sarcophilus > Sarcophilus harrisii. The sequence continues at coordinate 572,690,052 of NC_045428.1, read as the reverse complement.
GTTAAATTGTTTACATTCCTATGTGGGAAATGATACTTGTAACTCCTAAGAACTTTCTCATTATTAGGGCAGTTGGGAGTATACATAGATACAGTTGATATGACAGAATAATATTTTTTAAAAATTAAGAGGTGAGAAAGACAGGGGTAGGAGGAAGGAAGAAGGGAGAGAGACAGGGTAAATGATCTCATAAAAGAGATATGAAAGAGCTTTTACAATGGAGAGGAAAGTGGTAGGGTGGGAACAACATATGAACCTTACTTTCATCAGAATTGACTCAAAGAGGAAATAAAATAAACATTCAGGTGTAGAAATCTATTTTGCTTTACAATGAAGGAGATAAGAGAGTGACATGCTGATAGAAGGGATGGCAGACTGGGGAATTCAGAAGTAAAAGACTTTTGAGAAAGGAGAAAAAGAGGATAGATAGCAGAAATAGGAAGGAAATACACAGTAATCATAACTGTATAAAACATTTTACAGCAAATAAAAACAATATACAGAAGCAAATGAACATAGGTCAGTGTTTAACCAACTCAATTCACTTACTAGAGTAAAGAGTCTATATTTGACAGAAAGTTCTGGGAAAACTGGAAAGTAGGCTGGCAGAAATTAGGTCTAGACCAACATCTCACACCATATACCAACATAAGCTCAAAATGGGTATCTAAATTAGACATGAAAGATAACATCAAAAATAGATTAGAGGACCAAGTTAAAAATGACCTGTCAGGTCTTTGGATAGAGAAAGAGTCCATCACTAAATACAAAGATCACAGAAGACAAAATGGGGAAATTTTGATTTTAAATTTTAAAGTTTTTGTATAAACAAAACGGAAGAGGGGTGAGTGGGAATCTTGGCAATAATTTATCTCTTAAATGTCTCATATTAAAATGTATAAGCATAAGAACCATCCCTCTCTGATCTTATACTTGGAAATTAGGGTACACTGAGAGAACTGGTGGAGGGCAGCTGGCCTGCCACGGTGCCTAGGGTGCCTGGTCTGGATTCATCTTGCAGTTTTCCAATCCCACCTCAGACACTAGCTGTATGACCCTGGGCAAGTCCCTCTGATGAGGCTTGGCGAAGGGCAGAGAATTGTGGGAAACCCTTCTGGTCGGTACAGACCCAACATGAAAGAATTCATGAACCCGAAAAGTTAGACTGGCAAAAAGAAGTTTATTGGCACTGAGAAGTCAGCTTTTGCTAGGAGGCTGATGTTCTCAGTGGCACTGACAGAAAAGTAAAGGTCTAGCAGAGAAATCCTGGTGCAGAGCAATAAAGAGGGGTGTTAACACTGAGAAAAGGGTGTCTTCTCAGCAGGCAGGGTCTTGGCATGCAGCTATGCCAAGGAGAGAGAGGGGTTCCTTGACAAGGCATGGTCCTGCTTTTGGGCTTCTACAAAGAAATGAGCCCCCAAATTGCCCTTTAAATAGGAAATCAGATTGGCTAAAATGACAGGAAAAAAAATGAATGTTGGAGGGGATGCAGGAAAACTGGGACACTGATGCAATGTTGATGGAATTGTGAAGGGATCCAACCATTCTGGAGAGCGATCTGGAACTATGGCCAAAGGGTTATCAAACTGTGCATACCCTTTGATCCAGCAGTGCTACTACTGGGCTTATACCCCAAAGAGATTCTAAAGAAGGGAAAGGGACCTGTATGTGCCAAAATGTTTGTGGCAGCCCTCTTTGTAGTGCCCAGAAACTGGAAAATGAATGGATGCCCATCAATTGGAGAATGGCTGAATAAATTGTGGTACATGAATGTTATAGAATATTATTGTTCTGTAAGAAACGACCAGCAGGATAAAAACAGAGAGGATTGGTGAGATTTACATGAACTGATGCTGAGTGAAATGAGCAGGACCCGGAGATCATTATATACCTCAACAATGATACTGTATGAGGATGTATTCTGATGGAAATGGATTTCTTCGGCAAAGAGAAGATCTAACTTAGTTTCAATTGATCAAGGATGGGCAGAAGCAGCTATACCAGAGAAGGAACACTGGGAAATGAATGTAAACTGTTTGCATTTTTGTTTTTCTTCCCAGACTATTCATACCTTCTGAATCTAATTCTCCCTGAGCAACAAGAGAACTGTTTGGATCTGTATACATACATTGTATCTAGGATATACCGTGACCTATTTAACATATATAGGACTGCCTGCCATCTGGGGGAGGGGGTGGAGGGAGGAAGGGGAAAAATCGGAACAGAAGTGAGTGCAAGGGATAAAGTTGTAAAAATTACCCCTGCATGGGCTCTGTCAATAAAAAGTTATAATTATTAAAAAAAAAAAAATAGGAAATCTGAATCTGAAGCTTCAATTGAATGAGATTACTTCAGTGTTGTCATTGTCCCTGGGCCTGGATTTCCGGTTGAATGAGACCACTTACTGGGAGTGGTCCGGAGCCAATTTTTAGCTCCATAGAACTCCGTAGAAATACCAAATCTAGGTCTCCAGCTAAATGAGACCGCTTAAGTTTGAGCTAAGTGGGGAGTGGTCCCGGGCCAATCTTAATGGAACCACTTAACCGCCGGGAAGGGTGGGTCCCTGTCAGGAGAGTTCCAGGGCGCTCTCCAGAGGTCAAGGGCAGCTTCAGGCTTCCCCATCACCTCCATCCCGTTTGTCTCAGTTTGCTTAACCATAAAATGGGGTTCATAGTCAATAGGCATTTATTAAGCACCTGCTGCAGGCCGGTAGCGGCAGTCAGTGCAGAGCGCTAATTACACACCGTTCTCTCCCGGGGTGGGGAGGGGGCGGGCGCCTCCCCTAACGCACCTGCTTCCCAGCCGCTTGCGGGGGTGACGTAACTAGCAAGCAGCGAGCGATCGGAGGCAGCGGAGAGGTTTTACAGCGAGCAGAACCCCGCCTCCGACCGCGGAAGTGCTCCACCTCGGGCTCCCCCTCTGTACAATGGGGCTGATAATAGCATCGGCCCACACCGTGCGCCAGAGAACGAAGCACGTTCGCAAAGCACTCCCCACGCAAAGCGCCGCGAGACAAAAAGCAGAGGACGCCGCACGGCCGCGGGCTGGCACTGCCGGGACCCTCACAGCGCGGGCCGCGAGGAAGGCTTCCTGCGGGGGGAAGCCGCGCCCCCCGGGAGACCGGCGCCGCGCGAGCCCACGGGCGGCCAGCAGCGAGGCCCGTCAGGGGGCGCCGGGGCCGCGGCTCGGAGGCCCCTGCCCGCCCCGGACGCGAGCCGAGAGCCGCGGCCGCAGGAAGGCAGAGCGGAGCCCGCGCGTCCCGCCGGCCGACGCGCGTGCGTGCTCCCAAAGGGCGCGAGCTCCCTCCCTCCCCTCCCGACCCCGAGCGTCGGTTGGCCGGGATGAACCATCTGCGCGACCGCGCGTGGGGGGAGCTCGCCCGCCGCGCCTGCCCCTCGCCGCTCTCCCCCACCAGGCCCTAAGTCCCCTCGCCAAATCCGGCTCCCGTCTTTCTCAAGCTGCGGCTTTCGCCACGGCGATGGTTGCGGGGCTCGGGACGGGGCCGAAAGGTCCCGCGGCCGGCCCACCCCCCCCGCGCGCGCGGCTCCGGTGGGCCGGCCCCACGTCCGGCGAGGGGAGGAGGCGGCTCGAGCGCCATTTTGTCGGAGCGCAGCGGTGGCGGTGTCGGCGGCGGTGCCAGGCCAGCCTGTGTTCCACTCGCTCGCCTGTCCGGGGCCCAGAGGCGGCCGCGCGGGTGAGTCCCTGCCCCCTCCTCCCGGGGCTGCGCCGGCCTGGCCCGGAGGCGGCGGGGGGAGAGCGGGGGCCTCCCGGGCTGTCAGGGCCTCCGGCTGGGCCGGCCTGGGGGGGGGGGGGCCGGGGTTGGGGCGAGCCGGGGAGGGGAGGGCGGGCCCCCTCCCCCACCGTGGGGGTGGGGTGGGCCAAGGCCACGTGCCGGTGACGCTTCCCCCCCTTCCGGCCGCCCCCTCCCCCCGCCGCCCCGCCCGTGGCCGTATGGTTACCGGCGGCTCGGCCGCTGCGGGCCCGGGGCCCCGCGCAGAGGCCCGGCCGGAGGATCAGTTTGTGCCCGCCTGACACCCCGATCACCGAGGCTCTGGCGTGGGGGGGGCCTGCTATTGAGGCCGGGAGGTAGGCCTGACCTCCGGGGACGGACGGGGAAACGGAGGCAGCCGAGCCCAGAGTCAGTCCGTTATTCATTCGGCAAATCTTCCTCCGGGCCGGCGCTCAGTCCTGGGAGAGAGGGAGACAAAGAAAAAGAAGGGCGGGGTCCTCCTCACACTCCCCCAGGAAAGGAGGAGGGAGGCCGCCGGCTCCTTTGTTCCGGGCTCCAAAACTAGGGGTACCTGGGGGGGAGCCTCCGGGGGGTGGGGGCGGGGCAGACCCAGCGTGTCGTCATCCATCGGCCGCCTCGGGAAGGTGAGAACGAAGTTCCCAAACTTTGCCGCCTGCCCCGGGAGGCGTGGGAGGACGTGCGGCGGGCTCTCCCCCGTCCGAGCCGGCCGGCCTCCTGTGACAGGCGGAGACGGAGGCCCGGACGCGCGAGACCCAGCCGGATTGCCCCATCTCCCATCCGGAGACCAGAAAGGGCACGGCCGTATCCGAGCCAGTGCCCGGTGAGGGCCTTTAACCCTGACCCTTGACCCGCCCTCCCCTACTCCTCGTAGGTCTTAGTAATAGTGGAACGTGACCACACCGACTTAGCGCGAGGCTCCTTGACTCCAGTTATCTGGTTGTTACTGTGATAAAAGTAAAGTTGGGATTAAAAAGCATTTCTTCACATCTCCTTTGTTAGGAACTTTAAGTAAAGATGTCCGAATACATTCGGGTAACCGAGGATGAGAACGATGAACCCATTGAAATCCCCTCAGAAGATGATGGGACAGTGCTGCTGTCCACGGTCACTGCCCAGTTCCCAGGGGCGTGTGGGCTCCGCTACCGGAATCCGGTGTCCCAGTGCATGAGGGGCGTCCGGCTGGTAGAGGGAATTCTGCATGCTCCCGACGCTGGCTGGGGAAATCTGGTGTACGTCGTCAACTACCCAAAAGGTGTGTGTGCTGGCGGTTCGTGTCGTTGCAGAATCACTGGAGATAGGCCCCGTCACTCCAGAGAGTTGTGAGCTCTTCTTATCTAGGCAACTGTTTTAAAAGATGTATCGGCTAAATGTCACTTTATTAAAACAATGATTTTTGATTTCAACATAGCTATTTGAATAAAGCTATCCGGCTCTAATAATAGCAACATTTACAAAGCGATACAAGTGTTTTGCATAGATAATTTCATTTAACAACAATTCAGGGAAAGTGGGGTAGTATCTGGTGTTGTCGGCTCCATTTTATAATGAAAGTGACTTCAGATTCTCCAGATGGGGAGAACCCGGGTCTTCTGACTACATCCAGTTTCTTACCCTCTGACATTCTGTGAATTTTAAGTGAAGACCTTTAGGAAACCTAGTTTGATGGATAATGTTAAGTTGACCTGGGAATATAGTAAATTTACTGTTGCTGAGGTCATGCTGTTAAAGTATTTAAAACTTGGGTGATTGACTCTGTTCTGATAAGTTATTTGTGCTATGAGCTTACTTAAGCAAACCTTTTTATTCCCAAGGGCAAAATTTGGCAAAGTTTTAAAGTGGTAAAAACTAGTTTGATTCTTCCTCCCTTCTAGCCTTTGCAGTTTACATGCTAAATCTAGGAGAAGTAAGAAAAAAATTTGAGGAAGGTTGTTGTATGCTATTTAAAATTGATTGGTGACTCCATTATGGCATTTGGAGTTTTTTTTTTTTTTGTTTTTTTTTTTTAAGTAGTACTTTCATCGTGTTGTCCCTTTGCATGTCTTTTCTGATCTTTCTAGACATACTAAAGTTGGCGTGGATGTGAAAAGTGTTTAAATGGCACTCTAGAAAGTTTGTGTTGAAGAAGTAGCCAGAAAGTTAGTGCTTAGCTAAATAGCTACAGCTGGTATACTTGTTGGTTTTTTGGTTCTTTTTTTTTTTTAACAACATTCTCCTTTCTATACTGTTATATAGAACATGTTTTGATTTATCTTGATTATAGGTTTATCTCCAGAGTCCCCCAAGATTTAAGTGTTCTTGGGTGTTGCAAAACCAGAACTTGTAATGACTAGCACCAAGTAAGCTCAGGAAAAACCTCAATATAGTGTTTTTAGTGGATTAATAGTACCCTCAAAAGAGGAAGCTTCTCAAAAGCTCAGGAGATAGTATGTGTGTATATTCTGATTGGCTTCAGAATAAATGTTTTAAAAAGATTTCTTGCTCAATTTGTTCAGATAACAAAAGGAAAATGGATGAAACAGATGCCTCATCAGCAGTAAAAGTGAAAAGAGCTGTGCAGAAGACCTCTGATTTAATAGTCTTAGGTCTTCCTTGGAAAACAACTGAGCAGGATTTAAAAGAATATTTCAGCACTTTTGGAGAAGTCCTTATGGTGCAGGTAAGCCTTGCTTTTGCTGATTCAAAATTTCTGCTGTCCTTACATTTTTCCCTATAGTAAATGGTATCTTTGGCTTTTCCACCAGTATTATTTGAGTAATTATCCTTCGTGCTCAACAGAACATATGAGACTTGCGACTCTCTATTTTTTGCTTTAGGTACATATATGGTAATGCTTTGGTAAAGTCAAGTCCCATTATTACTGAGGGGGTCGGTCAAGTATCAGGTCATGCTGAAGACAAAAAGAGTGTCAGCTCCTGTAAAAATGAATTAAATACCTGAAACTTAAATACAAATTCTCAAATATCACTTTACACCATCTTGATTTCATGATTTTTCCTTTTGCAAAAAAAACCAGCTTCTGTTTAAATAAAGATTAGGAGCTTAACTGTTTTGAGGTTCTGTCAGTATAGTCTTGCCTTGTGTTTCATGACAAGATTACTTATGTCCCCATTCAGCTTTTATGACTAGATACAATTGATATTTGTGCCTGTAATTTTGTTGTTGTGACTTCAAAAACTTTTTTCAGGTCAAGAAAGACATAAAAACTGGCCATTCAAAAGGATTTGGTTTTGTACGTTTCACGGAGTATGAAACGCAAGTGAAAGTGATGTCACAGCGCCATATGATAGATGGACGGTGGTGTGATTGTAAACTTCCTAATTCCAAGGTATTTTCTTTTATTATTTTCAATTCATTGAAGAAAAAGATGACAAAGTTTTGCATTTAAACCACCTTTTTTTTTTTTTTTTTTTTTTTTTTTTTTTTTTTTTTTTTTTTTTGGTGGGGCTCCAGAATCTTGGTTTTAAGTTTTTGTGCCCTTGCACTGCACAGTAGAACTGGAAATAACATCTTCACCAATTTTTATTCACTTGTATTTGGTTTATTCCTGGCTTAGCCTAATTGGCTTAATTAGTCATCTCTTAAATTGGAGAATCTGTACTTGGTGACAATTAGAATATATTTCATGTAAGACCTACCTTTGCCCATTTGCTACTTTCTGCCAGGACATAATGTATGTTACTTATTAGTAACATTTTTTTATTGAATTTGAATCTAGCCATGTTTCCAAAATCCCGAGTTTGATTCTTCATAGAAACCTCTTGTTGTTAGGAACACAAGAGTCTTCATCATAATAGATAAGGGTTCTCAGCAGACCTTTTTTATCCAAGCCATGAATTTTGTAAAGTACATTTATTGTGTCATCAGCAGTTTTTCATTTGCTTTTTTCTCCTATGTGATTTGACTTAGCAAAGCCCAGATGAGCCTTTGAGAAGCAGAAAGGTGTTTGTTGGGCGCTGTACAGAGGACATGACAGCTGATGAATTGCGACAGTTTTTTTGCCAGTATGGAGAAGTGGTAGATGTCTTCATTCCCAAACCATTCAGGGCTTTTGCCTTTGTTACATTTGCAGATGATCAGGTATCTTTTTCTTTTTAATTTTAAATTTTTAGTCCCTGCTATTTAGGTAATTTTTTCATAAATTTTATCCATCCAGCTGTTTAGATGTTTATCAAATTCTCTTGGCCTTTATATAAAACTTGGAATGTGGGGTGCTGGATATTGGACATATGTGTACTTTTTAAAAGTATTTGTTGATTTATTTGTGGAAATACACCACTGTGTTGTGAATGATCAATTTCTGTAAATGCATGCATTTCAACTGATGGTAGTATTGTGTTTTCTGAAAAACCAATTAGCTAAAAATCCCTGCTGTTTTTACCCAAGTTAAAAAGGGTGGTCTTTATTTTTTTTAATACAATCAACTAGGGGGGACTTTTCTTAAATACTGATTTTAATCTTGATGTTAATAGTGTCCTTTTCTAACTATCCTAAACCATAGTTTAACCTCATTTATTTGCATCCCTTATTTCTTGTAGGTTGCCCAGTCTCTTTGTGGAGAGGACTTGATCATTAAAGGAATCAGCGTACATATATCCAATGCTGAACCTAAGCACAATAGCAATAGGCAGTTAGAAAGAAGTGGAAGATTTGGTGGTAATCCAGGCGGCTTTGGAAATCAGGGTGGGTTTGGTAACAGTAGAGGGGGTGGAGCTGGTTTGGGAAACAACCAAGGTAGTAATATGGGTGGAGGGATGAATTTTGGAGCTTTCAGCATCAACCCTGCCATGATGGCTGCAGCCCAGGCAGCCTTGCAGAGCAGCTGGGGAATGATGGGCATGTTGGCCAGTCAACAGAATCAGTCAGGCCCATCAGGCAACAACCAAAGTCAAGGCAATATGCAGAGGGAACCCAACCAGGCTTTTGGTTCTGGAAATAACTCATATAGTGGCTCTAACTCTGGTGCAGCTATTGGTTGGGGTTCAGCATCAAATGCGGGCTCAGGCAGTGGATTTAATGGAGGCTTTGGTTCAAGCATGGATTCCAAATCGTCAGGTTGGGGAATGTAGACAGTTCTGATACTATGGTGGGAATTAAATTTTTCTAAACTCATGGTAAGTATATTGTAAAATACATATGTACTAAAATTTTCAGAATCAGTTTGTTCCGTGTGCAGTATATTCAGCAGTATTTTTGACATTTTTCTTTAGGAAAAGAGGAAAAAAAAATAAAGGAATTTTATAAGTTTTATTACATAAAGGGTTGAAATACTGAATGGTTGAAAGTGAACTGCTATTTGCCTGATGGGTAAACTAACACACTACAATTGATTATAAAAAGAAAAAAAAAAAGATTTCTCCTGTGATATTTTATCCCTGGACTTCTCGTCAAGTGAATTTCTTTGCATGTTCAAAATGGAAACCATTAGTCAGAACTTACATTTTCCTTGTTTTAATTTGATCCCCACCATACAGATTTTTCCTTAGAAAAATCTCCGATCTGGAGTACATGGTGTCATGATGTTGGTATTTTTGTTTCGTTTGGTTTTTGTTTTGTTTTTTAACACTGTCTCTCCTCATATACTAAAGTACGATATGAAGGCTTCATTTAATCTCTGCAGTTCATCTCATTTCAAATGTTTATGGAAGAAGCACTTCATTGAAAGTAGTGCTGTAAATATTCCGCCATAGGAATACTTCTGTCTACATGCTTTCTCATTCAAGAATACTTCCTCACCCTGCACATGCTGCGTCTTTGACGGTGGGTGTCCCATTTTTATCCGCTACTCTTTATTTCATGGAGTCGTATCAACGCTATGAACGCAAGGCTGTGATATGGAACCAGAAGGCTGTTTGAACTTCTGAAACCTTGTGTGGGATTGATGGTGGTGCCGAGGCATGAGAGGATGGTATGAGCGAGAAACAGGAGAGAGCGCGTGCAGAGACTTGGTGGTGCATTGAACTTGGCGAGATGTGTCTCTCGATCCTGTGGCTTTGGTGAGAGAGTGTGCAGAGAGCAATGATAGCCAGTAATGTACGAATGTTTCTTGCATTCAAAGGACATCCACATGTGTTGGAAGACTTTTAAGTGAGTTCTCTTCCTAGTTCAACTAGTTGAATGTGTTAAGTGAAATGAATTATTTGTATTTTTTCCCTTATGTCAACTGCTGTGAATGCTGTATGGTGTGTGTTCTTTTCTGTTAATGATATGTAAGTGTGGTAATGTGACCTGAAGATGATGGGGGCTGTGACTGGGAACATTGACTGAGCTTGTGGTGTGCTTTGCAGGGTTTCTTTGAAGCAGAGTCCACCAGTGAGCTCAGGGTGTGTCTCAAAGAAGGGTGGAAGTTCTAATGTCTGTAAGATACCCCTAAGAATGCTGTTTGCTGCAGTTCTGTGTTCTGTGCTTGGATGCTTTTTAGAAGATTTGTCAATGTTGGAAATTCTTAAATAAAACTGATTTAAATAATATGTGTCTTTGTTTTGCAGCCCTGAATGCAAAGAATTCATAGCAGTTAATTCCCCTTTTTTGGCCCTTTTGAGATGGAACTTTCATAAGTTTCTTGGCAATAGTTCATTTTGCTTCAAATAAACATGTTTGAAAAGTTGTCTCAAGTCAAATGGATTCATCACCTGTCATGCATTGACACCTGATACCCAGACTTAATTGCTATTTGTTCTTGCATTGTCCAAAATAAGTTTTGTTTTTTGTATTTTTTTAATCTAGTTTTTAATGAGTCTGGGTGACCTCACCTAAAATGGTAAGCAGTACCCTCCAACTTTCCTTAGTGCCTCTGCACATTAGGTGATATTCTTATTACACAGTTTATATGAATTTCCATTTGGGGAAATCATGTCTACCTTTTAGAATGTTTTGATTTGGGGGAATTGGGTAGAGCAGTTAATGTTTAAAAGATTGTTCTTCTCTTATGCTTTGTAGCAAAGCAGATAAGCTTTTTTTTCTTTTTAAAAATGGTTATACAGACACCTTACCTGATGGATGTAAGAGGGAAAAGTGAAGTTAATTGTAATGGGGGATAAGTTTGAAGAAACCACAAAGTTTGTCTTGTGCCTAAAATAATCATTTAGGAAACGTGACAGCTTATGAACTGATAGGGTTGGTTTCTTATTTTACTGGGGAGGGAGGGGGGAGAACCTTTAGGAATTTCTGTCCTTATCCTCTCCCTCAATCCCTCCCCTCTCTTCCCCTTTTGAAGTGGAAGTATAGTAATGGTAAATAAAATTATTTGCAAACCTCAGATTAGGCTCTTGTGCTGCGTTGTTAAGTATGTGAAAGCAATAATATGTTCATTCTTTATTATTGTATTTCATGTAAGAGCATTAGAGTTCTTGTGTTGTTACTGCCTTTAATGCCCTTATCTAGTTGGGTTACAATAAATAGGTTTGTCATTTTGCAAGCTGTTTCAAACAATGAAGTCATGATTTCCTTTAGCTTTTTAAGTAATCCCCAAATTGTTTCATTATTCATTTTCCTCTGTAAAAAGGATCTTGAGTTGTTTTAATTTTTTTCTGCATCTAAAGCTGCATGATGTCCAAATCCTGTACCATCTGAATTTTGCATTTTAGCCCTTGCACTATTACTCAGCAGCAGTAACATGGTAACACTTAAAATGGTATTCGGGAACCTCCAAAGACTAAACGGGCAAGCCTTCAAGGAACCCAATGGTAAGTTAACTTGTCAATGGCATGGTTTTAATCCCTTATTTACACTTGTATAAGTCCAGAATCAAATTATAGAATGCGTACAGTGTTGAGTAGTCTCCTATTAAAATCTATTTATGGGACTAAATAGCTATGGTGGGGTATTAGTTTGCTCTCAGAAAAAAATATACAAAAATATATTTTTTAAACTATTTGGTGTAGAACTGTTTTAAAATTATTTGGTCTTCTCTAAATGCATTTATTCTAAATATTTTTAAACTAATTGAATAAAAGTTATTGTTGCCATCATAATTGTGTCTGGAGTCTTACTGGAAAAAAAAAAAGCATGGTGGGTTTTTATTGGTTTGTTTTTCTTCTGTTTGTACCTAGGAAACTGGAAGACAGTCATCTGTAGCAAGTGCCTCATACATAAAAGTATATAGTTAACTGAGCCCCACAGTGAAGCTTAATGATGGTACTTTTCTTAGAGCAGCTGAAATGAAGAGATTTCATGATGTTTTTAGGGGTATAGACTTAATTAAATATCAAAGAGATTAGAAGATTGAACCAAAGCATTTTTTAAGTGCACTGTCCTGCAGATATTATCTTGTGTATGTTGGGAATTGATGGAAAGCTTGGTGGTTGCATAATAGTTTGAACATGGCACCTTAAAGTTTGTACATTTTTGATCCTATGCATCCCAGGCATGACTCAAGAACTTAACAATTGACTAGTGGGCTCATATCTAGTGAATTTCAATGAACATATTCAAGCCAGGGTGTCTCATACCACAGGGAACAGTTTTTCTGCTGCTCTTGTCAATTGTTGCCATTTAAATTCTGAGGAACTTAGTTCTACCTTATGAATGCTCAGTATGATAATCCTTCCCAGACTTGTACCTTAGCATTTACCATTTACATTTATTTAGTATATTGTAAACAAAAAAGCTTCAGTTTCTTTTTGGTTTTTGGAAGCAATAGTACCAAGTATACGCTTCCATTTTACAAAATGATGGCAGAGATGCACAAAAGTGATCTATAATGATTGGTCTGCAATACAATACTCTGTCCATTGGTCACAAGGGGGATTGGCTGAAGAGTAGATAGAAAGAAGGGAATCCTGCTAGTAAGAAGCAATTCCAACTATAGTTCCTCTTCAGAGCAGATGTTTCCTGTTTGTACAAAGGTTAACCTGGGCTGTTAAAAATGTACTCTTGTGTGTTTTCAGAAACCTCGTCTTAGAATGTTTGGGCTTATTGTTTTGAGTTTCATGTTAGTGTTCCAAATTCAGTTTACTTTGTTAGAAGCTTACAATACAGATTGCTGGGAAAATAATTTTTATTAAGGGAGAAGATAATGGAAGTGTCTGTAATTTAAGAGTTATTCAAAATTATATTCTCAATCCAAGGAATATAGTTAATGACATTGGTATACATTCCATACTGATTTGCCTCACCACATCCCAAACCCCAAGACACAATCCCACCTACAAACCATTTTTTGGTTTCATGGTCTTGAAATGCAAAGGGCCCTCCACTGTCCCCAGAACAAGAATCCTTGCCACCACTTTGAAAACCAGCACATATCATGTTGTCAGTTAGGATGAGAGATTTGCCTTCTGGGGACGTCTTATTTTCTAGTGCTGCTCGACAGGTTTGCTGGTCAACAACTGGTAGTTCAACATACATGAGACTGTGAGCTCTGAAACCTTTTTCAGTCCTTCCCCAGCCAGACACTGTTCCCAAATCATTTGTCTTCACACGGGTTCCATTTTTTCTTGGCAAGCAGATTGGCGTGACATTACTGTTGATTTGCACGTGATTCTTCAGCTTAATCAGTGCGATATCGTTGTCAAAGTTGACCCCATCGTAGGTGTAACCCTCATGTATAAAGACTTTGTCTGCCCAGCCCTCTGTGTAGTGAGGCGAGGATCGCTTCAGAAGCCCCATCTTGATTTCCAGAGATCCTAGGTCTCTCTGCTCATGGATTGCATGAGCAGCTGTAAGCACCCAGTTGTCGTGCAGAAGTGCACCTCCAGCGAGAGCGTCCCCAAGGAGCATGACTTGCCAGGGAAACTCGCCAAGCTTGGCCTTCCTCCCTCCAAGTACTCGCTCCAGTCTCTGAGATGCCACGCCACAAACTGTTGAGAGAACAGATAGTTATGTTAGGAGACGACTTCAAAGCCAAGGAAAACTTGGAATATGTAAAGGGGTTGGCGGAAATTCATTTTCAGATTGTTCATATGAGGTGATGGTTTTAAAAAATGCAGATCTCGGGGATGGGGCACGCCTTATTAGCTTTCACTGCTCCCCGAAGCACTAAGAATTGAGCAGCATTAAGAGTATCCTGCTGACTGTCAGGTGCTCAAGGAGAGCCTTTATACTTTTATGGGCTGCCAGAAACTTCACCCTATAAGGATATGTAGCACTTTACCTCATTTCAACAAATTTGGGAGGTAGGTGCTATTATCACTGTTTCATAGATAAGGAAACTGACGCAGAGGATGTGACCTATCCAGAGTTTTACACAGGGTATACCAGTAAAATGTTTTAATAACCAGCTCTTCCCACCCCTTCCCCAAAGTGTACATGACACAGTTTTAACCTGCATTAACATTGTGTCCCCTTAGGTTTACAAAGTTAAATCAAGCCCTAATTTGTAGCTTTTGATTTTGGAGGTGTAAGTGCTAATGGTGAAAGTTTAACAGTTGCCTCCAACATCACACAGCTAGGAAATAGCTGAGGTCACGCTTGAACTCAAAGCTTTATGACTCCATCTCTAACTGGCTTGTCCATTGCACTACCCAGCTGCTATATAGCTCCTAATTTTGAAGATTCTGAAAATCATTTTGTGACCATAAACATGATAGAAGCAAATTAACTTAAAGGATGATGACCATAAAGAATGAGATGCCTAGACTAGTTCATAAAAGAATCATGCTGGAGTATCTAAGAATAAAACCCTGCATAGCCTCAGTTTTCCCCATCTTTAGAAATGGGGCAATCTGCCATCCTACCATCCTAGTACAACAGGTGCTGTTGTGATTAGGATGTCAAGATTAGCAAAGTACTTTCAATTTGGAGCATTCGGTTTGCTGTGTTTTAATGTATAAAAATAGGACACCCACACTGGTACTGTTGTTGCTGGGGCATTTACAGTCCAGAAATTATTATTCCCTGGTTGGCTTTTATGAGTATTACATTTTACTTGAGGTCTTTATTGCTAACTAAACTCCGATTATTACAACATCTCTCAACTTCCCGTTGTGGCAGGATACTTATAAAAACAACAATTTACAAGTGTTATATGATAGAATCTAAGTAAAAGAAAAAAAAGCAGGAAGGTAATAACACACTTATTACCCTCACGTTCTTCGACTTTAATCACTTTGCTCAAATATTTCTTGAGAGCCAATTCTGGTAAAATTTTAAATTAAAGTACTATTAAAGGCAAATTGCATTAATGTTTAAAAATGAGATGCCTTCGAAAGCTGCAGCTTAGGGAAATAATCAACAAGTTATTAGCTCTGGGTTTTAATAGCATTTTTAACATAGAAGGAAAGTAACTCAGTGGAAGAACATATTTACAAATGGGTAAAGATAGTAGTTTAAAAAAAATCATTTAACTTTTTATGCTTGCCTAGTTAAAAGGTCAACCACAATCAAACAGCTAATGTAGCTGCCACCTAACAACCGCTCCATATGGAAAGGGAGTAATGAGAATTTGTTAGCTGGCACTAGTAACTGGGTTTAAGGGCCAGTCGCTGGAGTCAGATTTTGCCTACTACAGCTAAAAGCCCTAGTTATATTCTAATACCAAGTAGTTCTGCCCTCCATCAATTATAAATTTCTTATATAAGTATATCCATTACCAGGCTCACAGACTGGGAGTGAATATTCTCCTTTGGAGTTTTTCCAGAAGCCATCAGCCCCACACTGATATTTACCTGCAAATCATTGAAAAGGAAAAAAAAAAAAAAAAAGCTTAAATTAACTGCATATATAAGATGGTTGTCATTTGTCTGAATACCACCTTGAAGGATGTTGACTCTTGAGCATCAGTAGGAAATAGAGGCGTCTGAATAACCATTTTACATGATTTCATAAACAGGAGGTCTCTGCATTACCATGTTTGCTTGCAAAGTGGAAACCTTTTAGATGTGTAACTTGAATATGTATCAAGATCTCAAGTGCTTAATGATACGGTTTTTGGCTTGTTAAATTAAACCATTTGGAATATATTGTGTGTTTGGAGTAGTCATTTACTGGATAAGATCTGTTTTCGAATTCTAGCAAATTGACATTAAATGTCACTTGAGCTATAATATTTCACTTAGCAATGGGAAAAGTGCCTTTTAATCTTTCTTCTAGCCTTGGCCAAAAATGTTGGTTAAAGTTTATTTTCAGGCCTTGAGTGTATGTGTTCCCAACATCGTCCATCCCCAGTGCCGAAAAAGAATTATCTTACCATCATTATTCATTTTCATAGTGTAGAAGGGGCCTTTGCAGCTATATTGAATCACGGCTTCATACGTGGTCACTTCACTATCTGTGATGTATGTCACTTGGCCATTGAATAGATCATCAGGCGGGCCACAGTCAACAACTAATAAAGATGGGGGAGGAGAGGAGGAGGAAAAAGCAAATGAAGTAAAATAGTTTATGTACCAAGATGAAAATGGGCTAGAGCCTGTAAGCAACTCATTCGGACGCGTGGCAGCATGGAGCCATCCATCCCCAGGCAATGTCGTTAGCCTGCACACAGTGGGCATCGCTTAATTTCTTCTGTAGAGCAACTTCAAAACATTACCTGCATCCTTAAGATGCAATTTGTTTAGTCATTTTCAGTTGTGTCCGACTCAATTTTGGGGTTTTCTTGGCAGAGACACTGGAGTAGTTTGCCATTTTCTTGAGCTCATTTGACAAATGAGGAAACTGAGACAAACAGCATGTGTCCAGGGCCACACAGCTAGTGTTTGAGGCTAGATTTTAACTCGGGAAGAGGAGTTTTATCCAGGCCTGGCACTATCCTTGGCACCATCTGACTGCCATAAGATGGAAAAAGGCCTGCGCTTAAAGTCAGATGATCAGAGTTCAAGTGCTAGGTCCAATACTTAGCTGTGTGATCATGAGAAAGGCACCTAATTTCTCTGAACTTTTGTTATAAATTAAGCAAAGCATTTAATACATAAAAGGCCACAGATAAGCAAATTGCTATTTCTATACTGTTAGGCTTTGACGGTGCCCTTCCTAAAGGAAGGGACAAGTTGCCTTGCAGAGTTGGGTCACCTTAAGAGACCACATGGCCTCCCATTCCTGGAAGGGATTCCTGCAGTGTTCCTGACTGGCGGACACTCAGCCCTCACTCAAGGTCTCTGATGAGGAGCCCGCTACTTTCTGGGGCAGTCAATTCTACTTTGAGATAGTTCCCTTCTATAAAAGTTATCTTTTTGTGATTTTTGCCCCGTGATCCCAGTTCTGGTTCTTGGGGCAAAACAACAACAAAAAATCTATCCCTTCTATATGGATGAATGAATGAATAAATAGGTATCCTTTAAGGGGTTGTTATGTGCTGAGCAGTGGGGATACAGATACAGAAGAATGAATGGAGCCGTATAAAAATAGATTGAGGCATCCGTCCATTCCAGGAACAATGGCTGAGTCTTAGCTATGGGTTCAGTTCAGTCATTTTTTCAATCGTGTCCAATTCTTCATGACCCCATTTTGGATTTTCATGGCAGTTTGCCACTTCTTTCTTTGGCTCATTTTACAGAAGAGGAAACTAAGACAGAGTGAAGTGATTTGCCCAGGGTCACACAGCTAGGAGATGTCTGAGACCAGGTTTGAACTCGACACTTTCCAGCTGCTCCATCTGATATATGGTAGGTACTTAATAAATGCTTGTTGACTTAATCACAAGGACCTTAACAGAGTCCCTCTCAAAATATGGACCCCAAAACTCAGCACAATACCCTAGATGTGGTCGGATAGAATCCAGCGCAGCAAAACTGCCACCTGCCTAGATTGTTGCTCAATCTAATCTCAGATGACATTCTACTACTTGGCAGCCTCTAATGACGCAAGTCAGGATTACAGTCAACTAAAACCTTTATCTTTTTCAGATAAATTACCGCCTAGCTGCACCTTTCCTAGCCTGGGGAGGTTGGGGATTTTTGATCCCATGTTTAAGCCTTTCCTCAGATTTCTTCCTTCCTTTGAAAGTTCACAGTGCTGCCTTTCTCCAGTTTCTCGACACTTCCCCCATTTCCACAGTCTCCCCATAATTGCTGACTGTGGCCAGAAGGTCTCATCTACCAGCACAGTTCGAGTGGACTCAGGGGTTCCATAGTGCATAAAGTG
Source organism: Sarcophilus harrisii (assembly GCF_902635505.1). NCBI lineage: Eukaryota > Metazoa > Chordata > Mammalia > Dasyuromorphia > Dasyuridae > Sarcophilus > Sarcophilus harrisii. The sequence goes on along the minus strand of NC_045428.1, from coordinate 572,672,285 downwards.
CCAGAGCTGATATCAAAACTCATCTTCCCGAGTTCAAATCTGGCCTCAATTATTACTAGTTGTGTGACACTGAGCAGGTCATTTCACCCTGTTTGCCTCAGTTTCCTCATCTGTAAAACGAGCTGGAGAAGGAAATGACAAACGAGTATCTTTGCCAAGAAAACCACAATTGGAGTCATAAAGAGACATGACCAAAAATTAATGCCAATCTGGTCATTTGAACCTATGAAACAGAGCTAGGTGTTCTCTTACTATTACTGAAAGGAAACAACACCCTCGTCAGCATTTCTTCCCCTCCCACCCCCTTCTACTTTAAAGATAATTCTTCTTAGCCGGTAAATAGCAAAACCGATCCAGAAACACAACTGGAATTGGACACTTCTAGTTTTCCATACTCATTACTGTCACCTCATCTATCCCTCTCACAGTAGTTCTATCATTTCTGCCAATCCGCTTTTCTCCAAGATAAGCTTTTTTTTTTTCTTTTTTCCTCCCAGAGACAATTGGGGTTAAGTGACTTGTCCAGGGTTACCCAGCTAGGAAGTGTTAAGTGTCTGAAGCCAGATTTGAACTCGGGTTCTCCTGACTTCAGGGCTGGTGCTCTATCCACTGCACCACCACCCAGCTGCCCCAAGATAAGTTTTTTAAAATCCTCCTTGTCCTTAGCTTTCCTTGCCAGCCTCAGCTCCTCCTGAGTTCAGGGGCTTCTGGCACAATTCTCAAAGGGCTGTGTCACTCTGGCCTTCCTTATCCTATCCTTGCTTCACCGGCTGCGCCTGCCTTTTAAAACTCTAGCTTTTTCAATGAGTTCCCTGTGCATCCACATTCATCGCTTTAGACCACTCAGTGTCTCCTGGAATGACAATTCCTTTACAATTTTTAATCTACAGGATCCTCTTTCTTCTTTCTCTAAGTTATCTTCTCCTGTACAATTTCATCCACCAGGTCCCCCTTTTTCTTTCCTTCCTAAGAAAAAGGGATTTCAAAGGACTTCCAGAGTCCCCTGTCTATCTTATTCTAGTGCTGAAGGGGGATAACCGATATAGAGAGATAAGGTGCAGAAAATTGGACACGGTCTACCTGGCTCCAAGGATAATGTTCAATTTATAACTTGGCGAGACATTAGAACAGAAAGGACCTTGAAAAAGCTACACATGGGAAAAGGGCTATATGACCTCTAAGTTCTTCACTATCGCTAGATTTTTTTCTGTGAAGAGAATGTAAAAACTTTCACCTCGGCACCAGGGTGACTGTCTTCAGAAGTATCACTTTACGATCTGGAAATGGTCAGATAAGAAAACATTGGGCTGCACCATAAAATGTGGAATTTTAAAGTTTTACGGCTCCATTTATTAGGGAAAGTTTGGCTTTCTGTTCTGCCCCTCTCTAATGAACAGATCAGGTACCTTTGTGTGTTGGATTTCTCTGTATTTGCATTTTTCCCTAACCTTGTCGGACTGCATGTTCCATGAGAACAGAGACCGTATTGTAGCTAAAGTTTCCTTCCTCCTTCAGCCTCAAGCTCTACACAATACTTAATACATATTTGCTGAATAAATGAATAGGTGATGTGGAATGGTGATTGCAGAGGCACATGATAAACTTCAACAAGGGTTTTCTTAAAGCACCTATTAGGTTCCAGGTGTTATATTAAGTAGCTGGGATGCAAAGACAAGAACCAAAAAAATCCCTGCCTCAAGGCAAATATTTGGGAAGAGATAGAGTAGGAAAAGGGGAAGGAGGAACAAGGAAAAAGAAGCAGAGATAGAGGGGGACAGAGGAGAAAAGGGGGGAGACATAGAGGAGGAAAAGATGGGGAGAAGAGAGAAAAAGAGGCAGAGACAGAAGGAGAGGAAGAGGAAGTGAGACAGAAACAGTTACAGACAAGGAGAGACTTGAGAGAAACAGTGGTAGAAATATAAAAATAGCACACAATAATATGAGGTCCTGAAGGGCACTAACTACTTGGGAAAGGCCTCTTGAAGGTAGTTAAATCAGATCCAAAAAGCAAGTTGTGCATACAACAGATGCTCAATAACTATTTAGTGTATCTGAAACATGGTAATTTAAACACCGCATTTATATAGTTTACAATAGCCTTTCTACCAGGTACTCATATATTTTTTTGTTTTGCATTAAAAACATAAAAAAGGATATGGTCAGGGGCTTCTCCTATTTTGTAATCTGGCATTCTGGAGCATTCTGATTTTTGATCACTATTGCTATTTTTTGGTATCAAAATAAGTGAAGAAAGCATGATTTACAAGTTGGTGACTTTGTGGGACTTAAATATCCCTTCCGTGGTTTAGAGGCTTGGTTTTATACCCTATTTTCTGATTTGCTCTGTCGAGATAAAAGAACCATTATCATCCCTACTGTCTGAATCAGCCTCTTACTGCTGCATTTTGGCATTGCTTGGTCCCAGGTTCCACCTTTCTGACAGACTGCAGTAAAAGACTCCAAAATCCTTTCATCCTGAGGAGAAAAAGAGAAAACATTGGTTTCTAAAAGTTTTCTAAGTTGGGGACATCACAAAAATGGCAATGTAGAAACTGACTTTTCCTTAGTGTTCTCTTGCACTCTGCTCCTGACTCTCCTGGCTAGCAGCTGCCTCTTGGCCTGAAACCTCCACTCCTGGGACTTCCCTTCTCCCATTGAGGAGTCCATGCATGGAACCTCCTTTTAGGAACTGCTCAGGCTTGTGTGTAAGTCCACTGTACTTTTGTCTCGTTCCTTCTTATAGGTAGCAGCCTCCTCCTATTGTTCAGCTCTCATATACTATCTTTCCCATTAGCAGGTAAGCTCCTTGAGGTCAGGGCTGTCTCTTTTTGCTTGTATTTGAATTTCCAGCACTCGGCATAGTTTCTTCCATATAAGTAAGTGCTTAATAAATACTCTCTATTTATCCATCCATCCATTCATATGTATGCTGGCCCATCTATTTATCAATATATATGTTGGTCCACCTGGCCATCTATCTATTTATACATATATATGTTAGTCCATTCATCCGTCCATTTATCTATCTTTCTATTGACCCATCTGTCTACTTATCTATCCCTTTATTCATCCATCCCTTTATTGATCCATCTATCTATTCTATTCAGTCTGACTACCTACTATCCATCCATCCATCCATCCATCCATATATATGTTGGTCCATCTGTCTATCTATTTATTTATATCTACTATCTATCCCTTTATCCATCCATTTATTGGTCCATCTATCCAATCTATCATCCCATTATCTACTATCTATTTACCCATACTATCCATCCATATGTATATTGGTCTATCTGTCTATCATCTATCTATCTATTATCTCTTTGTGTTCTGAGCTGTATTTGGGTTTTTGTATGCCAGGATGGAAAGATGTTATTTTTCCCTTGAGAGAAGAGAATTTGTACCTTTATCAGTATAGGGAGTTACCAGATAATTAATGTCAGAGGAAGAACTAAAATCTGGGACTTCCTGACTTTTAGTTCAGCTCTGGATTCACTGTGTAATCTAGCTTTAATTGCTGTATTATTTTTCAGATACCATATACTCACATATGATGTGGAGATCATATGGCGGGGCACCTTGAACTCAGGAAGACCCAGGTCTAAGTTAGTTCTTTGAGAAATATTAGTTGCAGGATGTTTGTTGTTGTTCAGTCATTTTCAATTATATCCCACTCTTTGTGACTCCCTTTGGGGTTTTCTTGGCAGAGATACTGGAGTGGTTTGCTATTCCCTTCTCTGACTCATTTTACAGATGAGAAAACTGAGGCAGAAAAGGGTGAAATGACTTGCCCAGGATCACACAGCTAGGAACTATCTGAGGGTAGATAACTGTTCATTTAATTTTTCAATTCAAGAAGAGAAGAAGATTGAGGAAGAGGGAGGCAGTGGGAGAGGGGGTGGAGAAAGAAGGGGTAGGCGGGGCTAGAAAAGTTGTATCTTCCCTGGAAGAGAAGTCACAGTGGCTAGAGCTCCAGGATTGGAGTCAGGAAGCTCTCAGCTCAAATCTGACATTTATTAGCTGAGCGCCTCTTTGAAAATCACTCCATCTCTGTCTGAGCTCATGGCTCCCCGTGTTTCTTCTGGCTCTGAATCTGTGTGTGTGATCCATTGTTTACAGGTGCAGCACAAGGGGAAGCTGTCAGATATGGTCAATGTGTTGGATTTCTTTGCTACCCTGGCCTTTGTTACCTGGGAAGATTCTATGAGATGTGTGTGTGTGTGTGTGTGTGTGTGTGTGTGTGTGTGATGTCAAAAAGAAGCCACAATACAATATTTATTAAAATAACAAAGAGTCCACATCCAAGAATCTTGGTGTGGATCGAGTCTCTGCTATTTAGTAACTTTAGGAATGAGCAAGTCATCCACCCAACTGGGCCTCCATTTTTATTTTAAAAATATAGGAGGGCACAAGAGAAGATCTTTACAAATCTTTCCCATTCTGCCATTCTAAGTGACCCCGAAGTTCTTCCCCACTGGAGGAAAACCAACAAGCCTCCAACAAGGAAGGAGGCAGCTTGGACAGAGAGACCTCCTTGTGACGCAAAGACTCATGGAACGGGCTTCCTGACAATCTGGCATCGGTGTTAGCCGAGGCATCATGGGAAAGGGGAACTAGAAGTTTTGCTAAGGTGAGAAAAGTGTCTCACCTTCTTCTCTTTCGTCCCTCTGCAGGACTGTGGATTGCCTAGCTATCATTTCAGGATTATTACTTTTTACTACAGGGACTTAGTGACAATTTTGAAGAACATAAAGAGGACATGTTAATCTCCTACCTGGGCCACTTAAGCAACTTGCTAAGCATTTTTTAAAATTATACTCCCTCTCCCTGACCAGTGATCACTATTTATAACTTTGCAGAATATACGAATTCCTGTTGGCATCTCATTTTTTTGGTGCATGGGGGCCCAGGAGCTGTTGCCGAGGAAGGTCATCTCTGGGCCAGGGGGACTGCCTGCCTGCCTCCTTTTTAATACCGAGGTGTTTCACTGGACAGGTAACTCATCCTCCTGCCCGCCTTTGGGCTCAGCCTTTGTCCACACGTTAGGTCCTAATTGGGGGGCCCACACAGACAGAAACCGACTCTCCTGATCCCCAACCTTCTGTCCCCGCCTCCAAAGAGAAGGGGCTTCCGGGGGAGGACCCTCTCGCTCTCTAGAACTTACTTTGGAAAGGACGTATCCCGTCTCACAAGAGAGAGAGAAATGGTCTTTCAAGATGTATTTCGGCTGCACTGGCGCGATGCGACCATGAGGTGGCGATATTGGATTAGGGCACGGCTGAGCTGAGCGGATGGAGAAGAAATGTTACAAGATTAAACTCTTGGTGGTAGAAGAAATAATGTTTCAATGTACGTCCCACTTTTTTTCTCCCCCCAACCTGGTGAAAGTGAATGGATAAATGGATGAAAAGGCGCGTATTAAGTGCTTACTATGTATCAAGCCTTGTGCTGAGCAAAAAGACCAAAACACAAAAAACCCAAAACCAAAAAAAGCCCCCAAAGTCCTGCCCCCAGAAAGCTCACATTCTAATGCGGGTGACAGCCCGTTTTAGATGGAGGGCCATTCTAACGGCCCCAAAGTTCTAAAGTGCAGCAGAGGCCTCAGTGTACAGTCCCACTTTTTTCTCCCCCAAATCTGGTGAAAGTAGATGAATATGTATTAAATGCTTACCATGTATCTAGCACTGTGCTGAACAAAAAGACCAAAAACAAACAAACAAACAACAACAGCAACAACAAAACCCCCAAAGTCCTGCCCCAGAAAGCTCACATTCTAATTGGGGTGACAGCCGGTTTTAGATAGAGGGCCATTCAAACGACCCCAAAGTTCTAAGGTGCTGCAGAGGGGTTCCCAGGGTGCATCAGCAGGTCACATATGTAAAACATGGACAGGAGTAAGGCTTGATGATTCTTCCATCTTTCAGGAAGAAATGGGAGTGTTCACTCTGGTCTTATCCCAGCTATATGAGTGTCAAGCTGTCTGGATGGATTTGGGGTATACAGGACTAGTAGAGTGGATAGTTAGGAAAGGAAGGGGTGAAGAGCACCTGATGATGATGAACCAAGGACTGGCTTTTCCTAGAACCAGAGAAGGGGCCTCAGAGATTGATTAGTCCAGACTATCTTAGCGGTCATCTAGCTTCATATGGCACGATACCAAATACAACCCTCAGCATTCTGTTTTCTTCTGCTTGTTCTTCACCTTTTTTAAACTGGGGCAGCCAGAAATGAAGACACAATTTCAGGGCAGATTGAAACAAGGGGATCACCTCCTCCGTCCTAGATAACTCTCTCAGTATGGGTTAAGATTGCTTAAGCTTTCTCAGCAGCCTAATATCACACTGTTGTCTTATACTGAGCTTGTTGTCCACTAATGACCCACAAAGTGACTCCCTCATCTTGATCTTTATACTTTCCTCCTCACTGTGTACCAACCAGTCATCAAATCTTGGCCCTTCCATAACTTCATAGAATTGCTCTCGTCTGACTCCTTTCCTTTACTCACATAGCTGCTATCTTAGATTGGGCTCTAGTCTTTCCTCTCACCCATTTTATTGCAATAACTTCCCAAATGGTCTCCCTGCCTCCCATTTGTCTCCACTCTAGTCCATCCTCCATGCAGCTGCCAAAAGGATTTTCCTAAAGTACAGAACTTCAATGCTGGTCTCTGTGATAAAATATAAATTCCCCTGTTTAATTTTAAAACCTTAATAATTCCAGTGGATTTGGGATGGAGAATGCCAATCACAGCCTTTCTGAAAGGCTTTATTTGGCTTCATGTGGGGAGTTAATTAAGCAGGGAGCAATGAGATCAAATCTGGATTTAAGGGGAATTATTTTGGCAGCTATGTGAGGAATGGTCCAGAACTCTCAAAACACTTTCTGTGTTTTTTTGTTTGCTTGTTTCTTTCTTTCTTGTGGTTTTTTTTTTCCCCTTTGGGTCTGATTTTTCTTGCACAATATGACAAATGTGGAAATATGTCTAAAAGGATTGCACATTTTTAACCCATATCAGATTGTTTGCTGCCCTGAGGAAGGAATCAAGGAAGGAAGGGAGAAAAATTTGAAACACAAATTTTGTGACAGTGATTATTGAAAACTATCTTTGATATATTTGGAAAAATAAAAGACTATTAAAGAAGAAAAAAACTTTGTGTTTTAAATTTTTCTCCCTCTTCCCTGCCCCTATCCTCAAGGGAGGGAAAAAAAAAACTTGAAATACAAGATTATGCAAGGGTTCATGTAGAAAACTATCTTTGCATGTATTTAAAAATATTTTTTTAAAAAATTATTGTTATTAAAAAAAACCTGTGCAATAGAACACAAAGTTTTACGAAAATGAATGTTGAAAATTAGCTTTACATATATTTTGAAAAGTAAAATACTATTTTAAAAATCCACATGATTGTTCAAGTGTCATTTTGACAAAACTCCAATAAATTCGCTAGCCCGTTAAAAAAAATTAAAGCCTTAAGCAATTTAGCCCTTCCCTTTCCAGCCTCATTGGACATTATTTTCCTTCCCACACTCTGTAATATAGCCATAGTGGTTGTTTGGCTGTTTCTCACTACACTCCATTTATCATCTCCAAGCCTTTATCCTGGCTATCTCCTATGCCTGGAATGCCCTTCTTCCTCATCTCCACCTCACAGAATCCTTACTTCAAGTCCCAGTTCAAACACCATCTTCTACATAAAACTCTTTCTGATCTCACCAACTGCTAACACCCTTGCTCCTTTCCAAACCATCTGGTATTGAATTAATTTGTAGATGTTAGTGATTTCTCAGTTTATATCTCATGTGTAATTGTTGTCTCCTCCATGAAAATATAAGATCTTTAAAAGGATTATTTCCTTTTATGTATTTATATCCCCAGAGCCTTGTAATGATTGGTTGTTCTTTTTCAAAAAGGACCAAAATAATGTCACCATGTTGGAGTCAAGATACAGTGCTCCCTGCTTAACTAATTCCCCACATGAAGCCAAATAAAGCTTTCAAGAAATGTATTTGGCTTTAGAAAAGCCTTCCCCAGGACCTAACCTAGGAAACTGCCAATCCAGTATGGAAAAAGGCCTCACTTAAAACTTAGAAACTAGATTGCCAAAGTTGGAAAGGATCTTCAAGAGAAACAAGTAAATTCATCTTGCCTTTATGTGACCCCAGATTAAGGGGCCATAGCCTCTTTTCCCAGATCTGGATTCAGGGGCATTCTATAAATTAGTTGGGTTTTGGTTGTCCCTATATAGAATCCCATTTTCTTTCCTTTTATCAGTTTGATACAAACTCTTCTCTTAATTGGATATTCTGAGACTCACAGGAACTTTTAGACCACTTGACCTAGTTGAGCCCGTGTGTGTGTGTGTGTGTGTGTGTAATGGTTAGAGCCCAAGACTTGGAATCAAGTCAAGACCTTCACCTTCTCAGTGTTCCCAGGGAACGCTGTAAATGACCTAGAGATGCTGACTTACATTAATAAAGGTTATTTCCTCACTGAGAGCTCCCTATTTGGGAGCTCTTCCCATCTACTCTCCATTCCAGTCAAATTGGCCCACTGATTGTTCCCCAAATAAGTTAATCCTTCTCCCACCTGGCTATTTCCCACTCCTGGAATGTTTTTCCTATTCACTTCTATCTCTTAGAATGAATCCCCAGGCTCCTTCAGAGCACAGCTCAGAGGCTACCTGAAACCTTTTCCTAATCTTCCATTTTGAAATCACTTTTTTTTTAAGCAAGTCAATGGAGTTAATTTGCCCAGGGCACACAGCTAGGATGTGATAAGTGTCTGAGGCTGGATTTAAACTCTTCTGACTCCAGAACCAGTTCTCTATCCGTTGTGCCATCTATACTGCTGCCCCTCAAATCACTTTATTTTTATGTATCTGTGTGCCTGTTATCTCACCCTCACCCAGTAGAACATAAACACTTTGAGAGCAGGAATTTTTTCTTTTTGTCTCAGAGGCAGCTAAAACTGGACTTGGAGTCAGGAGGACAGAGTTCCAATCCTTAATCTCTGTCTGCCTCAGTTTCCTCAACTGTAAAATGAAAATAGTAATAACATATACCTCCAGGATTCTTGTGTGAATTGAATTAGATAAGATTTGTTAACAATGCTTAGTGTGTGATAACTGCTATATTTGTGTTTATTCCCTTCCTTCTTTGTATTCTTGGCACTTCCTAATGTTTGTTAAATTGAAACAAAAGCTGGGATTAAGTTAATATGTCTTCTATCCAGGATTATTTTTAGGAATTTCTCATTAAAAAGAATCTCCAAGCCAGAGATCCTTAGTCTCTGGAGTTCCTAGACTCTCAAGGGGTCATTTATGAATAGATTTCAGTGGGGCCTCTGAACTTGGATCGGGAAAAAATTGTATCTTTATTTTCTCTGACCTGTTACTTAAAACTGGAGCAGCCAAATGGAGCAATGAGTAAAGCACCACGCCTAGAGTCAGGAAAACAAACCTCAGACATTTCCTAGCTGAGTGACCCTGGCAAGTCACTCCATCCTGTTTGCCTTAGTTTCCTCAGCTGCAAAATGCTGGAGAAGGAAATGACAAGCCACTCCAGTATCTCTGCCAAGAAAACTCCCATTTGGAAATGGGGTCACAAAGAGTCAGGAACAATTAAACAAACAAAAACATTAAAACTTTAGTATTTCTTTCAATGATGAATAATGGCCACAAACTTTTTTTCTGAGAAAGGGTCCACATGCTTTACCCAGCGTAACACACAAAAAAGTAAGACTACCTGCCCTAAACCTTCACCCAAAGAAATGAATCTCTCATAGTGACATTTCAAAGTACTGGAAGATTCGTTTGGACTGAAGAAGGGAGAGCCTCATCCCTCCAAAACGGACATGACCATCTGCGTCATCAGTTCAAATCAGTTTTTGGCCAAATTCATCCACTGATCTGGAGGGGATTTTAGAAATCATCTCCAATCTTCTCATTTTGCTGATGATGAAACTGAGATTCAGGGAGATTGTAAACTGTCTTATCACTCAGGTAGTAAATGTCAGAGATAGGATTTGAATACAGATCCTCAGGTTCCAGTGTCAGTAACCTTGCTACTCTCTAGCAGGGGTCCTCAAAACTACGGCCCACGGACCAGATGTGGCAGCTGAGGACGATTATCCCCCTCCCCCAGGGCTATGAAGTTTCTTTCTTTAAAGGCCCACAAAACAAAGGTTTTGTTTTTACTATAGTCCGGCCCTCCAACAGTCTGAGGGACAGTGAACTGGCCCCCTATTTAAAAAGTTTGAGGACCCCTGCTAAAGGTAGCACCATAACAGCTCCAAGATGTGACTTCCTCCTCTCCTAACAAACTCCTAAGCCTGCTGAAAGCTGTAACACCGGAGACTTCTGATGAGGTTCTGAGACTCCTACCTGTGGTCAGGTATCGGATTTTCCATCCGGTGTGGTCTCCCGAGTCATCGGTGATGAAGGTGATGGTCACACTGTGGCTTTTAGTGTAAATTTTGGGGGGCAAGGTCTGTCCACAGAATGGACCATATTCTTCTTTGTCTGTTTTAATCTGAAACAATAAAGTCACACAAAGTTGAAGGTACATCTCTATGGACAAAATGGAAGTGGGAGGAGGGTCCCAAGGAATTGGCAGCATGACATTGAAAGCCAAAAAGAACAACAGCAGTGAAGGTTCAGTGGCAACAGCCATGGTGGGAATGGTGATGATGGCGCAGGGAAGAAACTGACGGGAGCAGCGAGTGTGTCCCCCACATCTGACCGCCACAGGTCCAGTTTTCCAAGATGGTCTGGGCCCCGATGGACAACTGTTAAAGGGAAATGTTTCAGTCTGGGCTCCCAGGTTCTGGGAGAGCCAGTCAAAGTGAGGGCTGTCATCTGACCCTGGCAGCATTTAACCATACTGGGCTGTCTTATAACAGGAGCCAGAACTTAAAGCCCAGACAGCACTTCCCAACATGAACAATGTCCCATAGGGGGAAACCCCTGTCCTGGGCTCTGAACTGAAAGACCTTGGACACGGCACTGCCTTTCTCCGAGACCCAGCTTCCTCCTACAGAAAATAAACTGGTCTCTAAAGGGCCCTTGGAGATCTAACAGACTATATTCTAAATCCCTTCCAGCTTGGTCTGACATTTCATGTTCTAAATTCCCTTCCATCTCTAACAGTTCATGTTCTATGTTCTAAGGTCTTTTCCAGATCTGATGTTCAGTGTTCTAACATTTTATGTTCTAAAAATATCACCACCAGCTCCGACATTTTACATTCTGAGATCCCTCCCGATTTTACATTCTATGGTCTAACATTTCATGATATTCCATATTGTGACATTCCATAGTCTATATTTCTGATGTTCTCCATCTTTATTTTTGACATTCTATTTCTAATTTTCTTATATGTATATTCTAAGGGTCCCCTTAGCTCTGATATCCTCTGTTATAAGGTGTCTCTCAGTTTTGACATTGTCTATTCTAAGGGCCCTCCCAGCTCTGACATCCTGGGTTCTAAGTCCCCTCTTGGCTCTGACATCCTGGGTTCTAACATTTTATGTTCTAATGTCTCTGCTAGCTCTGACATTCTATGTCCCAAGATTCCCTACACATCTAACATTCTGTGATGAAGAAGCTAATGTTTCTCCTGTTATTTATTAGTACCATGAGCATATCTGAGAGAAGACAGTAATGCCAGGATTCCCAGCTCCATGACTCCTGGGAAGAGGAAGGGATCTGGGGGCACAACAAGACCCCCTTGGGGAAACTCAAGTCATGCTACTAGTTTATTATATCATTATAAGGACATGGAGCAGCTAGTGGATAGAACACCAACCCTGAAGTCAGGAGGATCTGAGTTCAAATCTGGTCTCAGACACTTTACACTTTCTGGCTGTGTGACCCTGGGCAAGTCACTTAACCCCAATTGCCTTGGTGGGGGGGGGGGGAGAAGAATATTCCTCATTATAAGGACAGTTATTGACAGAGGATGCCCGACATAATGAGAAGGTCACTCACTTCTCTGCACAGACACCTCAAGTGGGCTTGGAAATTTATTTGAGGCTAAAAAGGGCAGAAGAGCTTTGGGGATTGATTCTGTGAAAGGAAATGAATACTGGGTAAATAGCAGCAATATGGTCCAGAAGCACAAAACTCCCATCTGCATGTTTATTGGAAGGGGGGTGTAGGAAGCTAATCCAAGAGCAGGAAACAAAATAGTGGGCTGAAGTGTGGGAACTGCTGGTCTAAACACATGAGCCACGTTGTTGGAAAACATCCCGGGCAACCCACCTTCAGGACGTCATAGGGACACAAGGTCTCTGGGTGAGTTTCCACATCAAAGGAGTCCTCAAATTCTAGGATGATGTTGAAACCATCTTCCACCTGGATGCTGTAGCTGCAGCTGGAGAGTTTGGGGTAGACCTGGGGGTAGTCAGGGCTTATGATCACTCCGGATCGTTCGGTGAACACCTGGCCTGAGCACTGAGCTATCAAGAGAATGGACAAGAGCCAGAGTAAGAACCTGACTCCTTCCCCTCACTCCTCTCACCAGAGAAATCACCTTTGGTTACATCTGACCACCTTCCCCAACTCCAGACCCAGAGCTGGAATATCCCTTTCTTGCTTAGGAAGGAGCCTGAGTCACAAAGCTGGGAAGCTGGGCCCCAGCTATCAGGGGGTTCCAGGTCCGGCCCTTGGGGCTGCTTCCACTGGTCCGCAGAGTCAAGGCTTGACCACGAGTGTCGGCAACTTGCCGGCCCAGAGAAGTCTTCAGATGACTAAACCTCTCAGGTAAACTCAGATCTGCCTGCAAATGACCATTGTCCAGAGAGCCCCTGGAACCCCCATCGGCCACTTTGGGAGGTAAGTGGAACAGTCAAAGAGTGCTGGCTTTCCACCCGGACAGCCTGGCTGATCATGGCACCTGCAACATTCCTCGCTCACTTCTCAACACACCTATTAATGGTGTCTGGTCCTCTTTTCTTTTTTCTCTATATTATTAAATTCTCTCTCTCTCTCTATATATATATATAATCTATACTATTTATATTACTTTTATATATATACTATACTATTATATATATATATATATATATACACTACCATATTTTCTCTATATACTCTATATTATTGCATATATCCTATATCACTATAAATGTATTATTATAGTACTATTATATATGTTATTATACTATACTACTATATATATACTATTAAACTGTTACATATTATATTATACTATTATACATCTGCTATTACATGTGTAATATTATATATGTATTATATATTTATGCATACTATGTGTTCTCTATATAGTATATACATACTACATATATACTATGTATACCTATTATATATGGTATTATACATGTACTATAACATTATATATGTACTATACTATATATATGCTATATATAATATGTATACTATTTATGTACACACTTATACTGTTATATATTATACTACACTATTATATATATACTATTATACTACTAGTATATATATAATACTATGCTATTATATGTATTTATATATATACTATAATATTCTATACATATACTCTATACTATATTACTATTATATATATTTATTATATATGTATACTATTCTATATACTCTATGCTATTATTCTACTATTATATATTATAACATAATATATATATGTACATATACATATATATATATATATATGTATATGTACATATAATAATATATATATATATATATATATATATATATATATATATATATATATATTATTATATTGTTTCTCTTTCTTTTCTCTTATTAGCTTTTCCCCACCCCTCCTTCTTCCTGGCTTTCCTAAATGTCAAGAGCACCGTCAGCCTCCCAGTCATTCAGGCTCACAACCTCCTTGTCATCCCGATTCCTCTCTATTACTTTCCCCACAAGAGATTTCTTTTATCAAATCTTGTTGTTTCTCCCCCCACAGTGTCTTTTCACAGCCTCCTCCACTCCCCTCACACGGCCACAATCGTAGTTCATCATCTCCAGTCTGGCCCTTATTTGGTTTCAGGGCCTTGTGTCTCTCCAGGCCTAATTCATTGTAGACACTTATTCAAAATAGCTCTGGCAGCTCCTTAATCTCTCTGGAATAAAATATAAAATACTCTTTGCTATTTAAATCTCTTCTCAGACTGGCCCCTTCCCCCCTTTCCAATTGTCTCTCGGATTATTCCCCCCCCCCCCACTCTTCCAGCCAAGCCAACATTGGTCTGACCATATTCTAGACACACTCCCCTAACTCCCAGGACCCGGAAAGCTCTCCCCCCTCAGGTTCGGGGTCTCTGTTCTCCAAGTTGGGCTCAAGCACAACGTCTGATCTTTCTTGAGACGCTCCCTGAGGCCTCCCTCCCAAACTAGCTTCTGTTGACTCATATAAGTTACGTGTGTGCTTCAACTCCGAGGCCCAGATTCTGAGCCGTTCTCAAACCTGCACATGCCGCTTCCCCCATTAGAACATAAGGTCCTCGGAGACAGAGACTATGTCACTTGGGCCTTTATATTTCCGGCACCCAGCCCAGGCCCACAGCGCATAGTCAGTACTCGATAAATACTTGTTTGGAGGATTCAAAGTCATTTAGCCCAAAACTCTTATTTTACAGATGAGGAAACTGAGGCACATAATTATACTGACTTTCTCATGGTCAGATAACTGGTGTCTGCGGCAGAGATGAACTTCCTGACTTCTGGGACCATAGATTTAGAGGTAAAAGGGACTTAAAGGTCATGAAGTTCAACGGCTTCATTTTATAGATGGGGAAACAGGCAGAGAGCCCCAATTAAGTGACTTGTCCAAGATCATACAGCTGGTGTCTGAGCCAGGATCTAAACCCAGAGCCCACCTCACTTATGTAAGTCTAAGTCTCTATGCACCTGCCAAGTGGGTTGGAAATAAAGTCTGTCTCTGTCTTGTCTTTGTTTCTATTCCTGCCTCTCCACCTCTGTCATTCTCTTGTCTCTCTGTCTTTCTCTGTCTCTCTGTCTTTGTCTCTGTTGCTCTCTCTCTCTCACTTTCTCTCTCTGTTTCTCTCTCTCTCTCTCTCTCTCTCTCTCTCTCTCTCTTTCTCTGTGTATCTCATTCTGTCTCTCTCTTGTATCTTTCTCTGTCTCTGTCTCAGCATTCAAGGCTAGAACCCAGAGCTTCCAGTTCTCCAACCTAATGATCTCAAGAGATTGCAGTTGAGCAGGAGGAGGATCCAGCGCTTTGGGGAAGGCCGGCCTCCGTCTCCCTGGAGACGGGGCAGTGATGCCGCTTGGCTCCCTCTCAGAGAAGGATTACTCTGGGACCCTGCAGAGCTGACAGGGTGGTCAGCTGAGAGCCAGAAGGGACTTTCTGTGTTGCTTCTGGCCCTGTTTACAGATGAACAACCGGAACCCAGACTAGTAAAGGGACACGCCCAAACAACTTGCTACACTCTTAGCGAGACTCAGAACCAGAATTCGAAGCCAGGATTCTTTCCCCAGCTCTGTGCAGACCCCGGTGACCCAAGAGCACAGGTTTGAGCCCCCCCCCCCCCGGCATTTAGCATTCCTGCAGTGAGAGAGGGACAGAGCCTCATTCAGTTCTCTTGTTGACCAACATGGAGCCAAGACTGAGGAAGTCCGAGCAGTGGGGGCTCAGGGCGGGGGAGCGGTTTGGGCCGGGCCCCAGATGTACCAGATGCTGAGCCTTCCCATGCAAGTGAGCGCAGCAGCCACCAGAGGGAGGGCAGGAGCCTCTGGTCTGGGGGAGATGGAAGGGGACGTTAAGTCTTGGGGATAAATGGAAAGGATCAGGGTGGTGCCTTAGGGAGGGCCAGTGGGGCCCGGGGACAAAAAACCAAGAGATGCCTCGATAGGAAGCAAATGGTTGTGGGGCAGCTGGGCTGAGGTTGTCTTTGCACAACTACCAGGAGTCTTGGGAAAACTGTTGTTGCAAACAAGGTGAAGACCTGGAATCTGGGCCCAGCTCTGCCACTAACTCACCTGTGACTCTGAAAAAAATCACTTCTCATTTAGGGGACTCAGTTTTCTCATACATTAAATGAGATTGGACTGGGTGGTCAAAGGCCTCCCAGGTCCAACCTCCCGGATTCTAGGGGCCCTCCCGGCTCCGACCTCCCGGGTTCTAGGGGCCCTCCCGGCTCCGACCTCCCGGGTTCTAGGGGCCCTCCCGGCTCCGACCTCCCGGGTTCTAGGGGCCCTCCCGGCTCCGACCTCCCGGGTTCTAGGGGCCCTCCCGGCTCCTACCTCCCGGGTTCTAGGGGCCCTCCCCGCTCTGACCTCCCGGGTTCTAGGGGCCCTCCCGGCTCTGACCTCCCGGGTTCTAGGGGCCCTCCCAGTTCTGACCTCCTGGGTTCTAAGGGCCCCCCCCCCCCCCAGCTCTGACCTCCTGGGTTCTAAGGGCCCCCCCCCCAGCTCTGACATCTTGTATTCTAAGCCCTCCTAGCTCTGACATTCCCTAATTCTGTGAAAAGGGAGAAAGACAGGAGAAAACAAGCAAAGCCTTATGCCCTTGTTCAGCCCCATAGGCCAGCAGCCACCTCCCACTTCCCCTGCAGAAGGGGCTGGTCTCCAAGGCCACAGTACTTTTCCCAGCGGCCTTCTAGGTCCCTGGGCTGCCCTCCCCCACAAAGACACGCCTGGAGGCAGCCACTGGGCAGCACTGGGAGAAAGCCAGGTTTATTGTCTGGATGTGGGCAGCAGAGAGCCGCCTCCTGGCACTGATGCTTCATCCAGCAGGGCTCATGCCCGGCCCTGGCCCCAGGACCCTCGCTGGCTTTCCTGGCTAAGGGGATGTTAATTATCTTGTGCTGGAAAATAAAGATAGGAAAGAAATGATATCAGAGGCCATCCTGAAGAGCAAGGCTCTCCACTCTCACCCTGAGACAGGGACAGGGGGTTAGGGGGCAAGGGGAGGGGCTCCAGGAAGTGTCCAAGGAGAAAGAGACAGGAGAGCAGGAAAGATCCACCTAATAACTGTTAATAACAATAAGAGTAATATCTCTTATAAAGCCGGCAGTGATTCCATCAGACCCAATCAGCCTCAGAGCCAAGATCTGGCCCCCAGCCGAGCCACCAGTGGGTGCCCGTTGTTTGTATTCCCCCGGAAGGGCCTGGGATCGGGGTTTGTGACTAAGGAGGGAGCCAAGCAGCAAAGGATGCTGGGGAAAAGTGAGCTAGAGTGAGCGGGAGACAAGGCAAGGAGGATAGAGTGGGAGGGAGGTAAAATCTGGGGCTGTCCCATTCTGGGCTCATGGACAGGGACCCTGGAGGCCCTTCATCCTGGCTCCTCATGTTACAGAGAAGGAAACTGAGACCAGAGAAGTGATGTGATTCACCTGAAGTCAGAGGGGAGGTAAGCCTCAAGGGCCGGATGGAACCCAGAGCTGGACCCTCGTTGGCCTTTTCCCGGCCCTTCCCTCACCCTCCAGCCTGTGCCCTGTGCCCTGTCCCCCTCAAAGAGAGCTTGGGAAGGGAGGCGCCTTCTCCTTAGCCCCTGAGTCCTAGATCTGGGGGGCAGCCCGCAGGCGGGGAAGGGCAGCGGCGTGCCCAGAAAGGGCAGGGAGGACGAGCAGGGAAAGGGGCCAGCTAAGCTGCGGGGCAGCCTCTCACCTGAGCAGGTGTGCTTGTCTTTGTGGAGTTTGAAGCCGGCTCGGCAGGAGCAGTAGAAGCCGCCCAGGTAATTGTGGCAGTGGTGGTCACAGATGGGGTCCTCTCCAGGTGGTACCTCACATTCATCAATGTCTGCAGGAGGAGGGGGCAACATGTCAGACTCCCCACCTGCTGGAGCCCAGGGGAGAGTTAGGAGAGACCCAGGCCCCGATCCACAGCCCAGACGGAGAAAGGAGGGGGACGCGTTCCTAAAAGAGCTCATCTATCCAACCATCGACTGCCTGCCTAGGGTGTTCTTAGATCCTGCTGGGAAAGTCAGCCGAGCTTCAGTTGCTTCCTCTGTAAAATGGGGGTAGGGGTCTCTTAAGATTCCTTCTAGCTCTAAGCTCCTAAGTTTGACCCCAGCTCTTCAGGAAACAGGTGGGAGGAGCGCAGCTTCTCAGATGGGGAAACTGAGTCCTAGGATTGTGTGGGGACCAGGCCAGTTCCCCTCCCACCTCTCCTGTGGGCTTCCACACCGGTGACCGCTCGGACCGCAGAACTCACCCTCGGCCGCATAGAAGGCCTCAAAGCCGGTGAAGTCTTTCTCATTGGAATAGTCGGAGCGGAAGGCAACGCGGAGGCGGTTGCCCTCCGAGTGAAACGTGTGGTTGCCGGGCGCCTGCTCCGTGTCCGTGCTCTCCTGCCCGCAGAGGGTGGCCAGCAGCTTGTCCCCAGAGTAGAGCTGCCTCCCAGGGAGGGCGAGGGGAGAGAGGAACAATCGGTGACTAGCCTTTCCTTGGGGCCCCTTCGAGGCTCCCCAAAGTCCAGGTCTCCCAGCCCTTATACAGTGGAGCCCTGGGCAACCCTCTGGGGTCCCTGAGGTAGGGTGGGCAGGGCAGAGATGATGGAGACAGTGCAGGCAATGGACAGAGCTCTGCACCTGGAGTCAGGAAGGCCTGGATTCGAATTCTGGCTCAGACACTTGGACAATTCCCTTCACTTATGCCTCAGGGATTGCAAATAAGAATGGGTGGGTCCAGGTAGATCATGGCAGGGAAGGAAGTGTGCCTAATCCATTTAGAGGGGAGCTGGGTGGTCATGTTCCAACTCCCGGTAGAACTAAAGGTTCTAGAAGCCCTTTAACCCTGGGCCAGACTGGCAAAGCAGCATTTGGGAGGCGGTTCCTACGTGCCAGGGCCGCTGTGGCAGCCCGCTCCCTCTCAACCTGGGGGGTGTGGGGGATGTCTGTGGGTGCTGGCGTCCCCTCCGCCCCCGAGGTCTCAGCTCCTTCCATGCTCCCTTTGTCCCCCCCACACCCAAGTGCTTCCCCAGCTACCTTTACAAAGTCATACTCGCAGAGATAAGACAGCTCCAGATTGAAGTGGGTAAAGTAGAGTCGGATTTGGTAGCCAGGGGGGGCCATCAGGTTCCAGCTCTGCTCCTCATTGTTGGGGTACACTTCGGGGAAACCGGGGGATGCAAGGCGCCCAAATACGGCCTTCGGCCATGGGTCTCCGCCCACTTGCTGCAGGGACATTGCCAGCAAGAAACTCAGCCTGGTGGGAGATGACAGGGGATGACGAGGGCAGTGGGGGACAGAGACGCTGAGAGAGAAGAAGACAAGGGGTGAGGGTTTGGGGGACGGGGGTCCAAGGCCAAGGGGATTCAGATGAAGGACACAAGGCAGAGACTGGGGAGCCAGTTGTGGTGAGAGTTTAGGGGATGGGGGTCCAAGGTAAGAACATTCAGATTCAGGACAAGGAGCAGAGACCGGAGGGCCAGGAGGACAGAGCAGGAAGGGGATAAAGGGTCTGGGTTTAGATTATTCTAATTAGAGACTGGGATAGGAGAGGTGAGTCAGGAACATAGAGTGAAGGACTTGGGAATGAGGGTTAAAGGCTCAGGGTTGGGGTCTAGTCAGCCATAGTTTACATCTTGACAGATGTGGGCTACTAATCCAAAGGCTGTTATGGTGTCTGAGGTATAGAAGGGTTAGACATAGGAGTGAGATCCAGGCTCAGGAAGCAAGGATTAGCGGAAGAGAGTTCAGGTTCGGGGTGTGGGATACAAGCTGAAGGAAGGACTTGGGCCGGGAGACCTGGCTCAGAGGCAAGGGTTGCGGCTCAGAGCCCCAGGCCCCAGCAGAAGGATTCCTTCCTCTTGGAAGGTGGAAATTTCATGTCCTTCCTATGTCCAGTGCAGTATCCCCCTTGTCCCACTCACCTCAGGAAGTCCATGTCCCCTTCTCCTAGCTGGAGCTCACTCAGAGGCCTACAGGCTCCATTCACCTTTGGTCTGTTTATCTAGGTCTAACCCCACCCCTTCACTGACCCAGGGTTTCTGGGAATCCAGCCTGAACAGGAGTGACTCAATCTCTCCTCGTCCATTCCTGGGTCCCAAACAGAGCTGCCCACTTCGCTTCCCACCTCCTGAGTGCTCAGGCAGGGGAGGGAGCCAGGGATGAAAGGATCCTCTTCCCTCTAGTGTGGGACAAGGCAAGGGAGTGGGGTAGGGTGGAGGCAGGCCTTCAGAGAAGAAGCAAACTTTGTCCAGAGGCCCCCAGTGAGCAGACGGAGACCGACCCCAGCCCCCACACTGCTGTTGAGTCCCTGCTGACGCCAGAGGTGTCCACCTCCCTCACCAGTCTCCTCCAGGTCATAGCCACTGACCAGGGTGTCTTCGAAGGCTCTGGCTTGGATCCCTCCATATTATCTCACTCAGTGACTCCCTCAGTTCCCTGGGTTCAATTATCCTCTCTATGTAGATGATTCCCAGATCTATAATCTATCTTTATTCTCCCTTTAACACCAGTTGCCTCATGGACACTTCCCCTAACCATCTCCAACTCATCACGTCCCAAACTGAACCCACTATTCCCCTCTGCAAATGACCAGGTTTCTACCCTGTCACCCTTAATTCCTCCCTCTCCCTTCTCTCACCCCCATATCGGTTGCTAATCCCTGCTATGTCTGCTTCACAATATGTCTCATCTGTATCCCCTTCTGTCCATCCAACAGCCATCCCTCCGATGCAGATCCTTGCTCCCTCTCACCTGGACACCGCAATACTTTCTGCTTGGTCACTATCCCAAGTCTGTCATTTACTCAACTGCCAACGCATCTCCCTGTACTTCATGACTGAGCGCGTCACTCCCCTTACTCAATAAACTCTAGGGACTCCCTATTATGCTCAGAGACATCCTCTTTATAGCCTTGTCCTCTCCTCCCTTCCCAATCTTCTTACACTGTACTCCCTTCCAAGTACTCGAGGATGCTCACGTTGATCTCCTGACTGCATTTCTCCCTCACTCCTCCTCCTGCCTGGAATATTCTTCCATTCTGTTTTAGGGAGAACTCACACAGGGCAAGCGCTCTCATGGTGGTCAGAAGAAGCGATACAAGGACACTGCCAAGGTCTCCCTTAAGAACCTTAGAATCGATTGTACGACATGGGAGACACGGGCATGGGACATCCCAGCCTGGCGTGCCCTCTTCAGAGAAGGGGCTGAGCTCTATGAGAAAAGCAGAAGGAATCAGCTCAGAAGAAGCGCAAGATGCGCAAAGTTGGAGAAGCCCCTCAAATGTTCATAGGGACTCTGTGTCCAACCTGTGGCAGAGCGGTCTGAGCTCGTGTTGGTCTGATCGGCCACAGTTGGACACACTGGAACTCTAACATAGTGATGTCATTTTTGATCCTCTCCAAGAACGAAGGGCAGCATCCATGGAATAGTCTTCCTCCTTGATGACTTCTGGCTTTGTTAGCCTCCTTTTGAAAGACTTATTTCAAATCCCATCTTCTATAGGAGGTCTTTTCTGGTCTCCCCAGCTGCTAGTGCCTCCTCCTCTTAGACTGCCTTCCATCCACGTCATATACATCCTGTGTTTTCTCCCCCATCCTTGAGGGCATTGACTGTCTTTAGTCTATCTTTGTATCTCTAATGTTTAGTGCAGAGCCTGGCATACAGTAGGTGCTTAATAAATGCTTCTTTACTGATCTGGACCAAAGAGGCTCAGATCAGAAGATTATAGAAGTGGGAGAGAGAGATGGAGCAGAAGATGAGGTTCCCTAAGGTCAAGGTACTCTCGATCAGTGACCCTGGATGGAGGAGGGAAGAAGCCTTGAATGTGGAATCAGAAGACCTGAGTTTAAATGCTACCTACTCTTGGGGGATGGGGGAGGGTAGGGAGGGAGTTAATTATGGAATTAAATTAATAGTTTTCATCCCAAATGAATAAAGCTATTGTGCTTTAGAGCTTCCATACCATTCTGCACACGGGATCCGATTTGCATCTCCTCACAGTGACTCTGTGTGACAGATACTACAGATATGATTGTCCTTATTTTACAGGTGAGCCACAGAGTTTAGTGGCACTTGCTTAAGGTGCCATAGCTGATGTGTCAGGGGTGTGCTGTGAACTCTATCTCCTTTTTTGACACATACATAATTTTAATGACATCTTTTATTTTTACACCCCCTCTTTATGTCAGAATAAATCACTTTCCCATGTTCTCCCCAGAGAGAAATGTCTAGTAATTGAATAAAAAAGTGTGAGGGGAAGAGATGAGATGAGAAAGGCAGTTCTGCAAAACCAGCCAACATCTAACAGCGTATGTAGCATCCCTCACTCATTGTTCCCCACCTCTGTGAAGAAGGGAGGGAGGTTCTCTTTGCTATCTTTCCTCCAGGTCCAACATTGCTCATTATAATTAAGCAATAGGAGCCCAGATCCCATTAACATAATCCAGCATTCTCTCTTCTATATCAGACACGTGGTGGAGGTGAAATGGATAGAGTTCTGAAGCTGGAGTTAAAACCTGAATTCAAACACAGGTTCAGATACTTACTGACTGTGTGACCCGTTAACTTCTGCCTCAGTTTCCTTTTATGTCAAATTGGGAATAATTTTTAAAAACCTACCTCCCAAGGTTGCTGTGAAGATCAAAGTGAGATAATTGCAAAACAATTTGCAAATTGTAAAGCATTATTTAATTACTAGCTATTATTATTTGTAACTCTTGGCTCAAAGGGCCAGTTGTACACTCTCGTTGATGGAGATTGATTATTCAGTGACTCATACTGGTGGATTTTGTGAGAGCTGGAGAAATGAGATTCATGTTCTTCTGAGAGAAACTACTCCATTCTAACCTCTCTCTTCAGTTGCTAAAGGGAGAGAAAGACTCTGAGAAGAAAGCAATATGTAAAACTTGGATCGTGTCCTTATCACCAGCTTGCTACACTAGAGATTTTGGAGGAATTTTCCCCTTGGGTTAGATCTGGAACTCTCTCTCAGTTGGGTTGTTTTCCCAATGTATTGTCGGGTATATATTCTCCTAGTATACTTGCTCTGCTCTGTATCATCCTTGTGGAACTGAAATCTGGTGGGAAAGTAGGTGGGTCAAATTTTAGATAAGAACTCAGGACATTCTTTTTCCATTAAAAAAAAATAGCAAGGGGCCAGTGAGGTGGTGCAGTGGATAGAGCACTAGCCCTGCAGTCAGGAGGACCTGAGTTCAAATCTGGTCTCAGACACTTAACATTCCCTAGCTGTGTGACCCTGGGCAAGTCACTTAATCCCAATCGCCTCAGGGGAAAAAATGAACAAAAAAAATTAGCAAGCAGGAGATGTAGCTTGAACTAAAAAATTACCTTCTCTAGACTAATGATATGTAAAGGAGTAATTAGATACATTTCTAGCCTGGTATTTCCTTTCTCTGAGAAGAATGGAATGGCCAACCTGCTTCTTCACTTCCTGGCAGGAATCTGACTCCTTTGGAGAAGAATCAAAGACAGAGAGGTGTTTATTCTTGACTCTCCATGAGCTACATCAGACAGACCCTCTGGCACTTCACCAACAAAGGCAGAAACAAAAAACATCCTTCTCCCCCCACCTTACTCCCACACTTTTCTCTTCCATATTATTTCTTGAATTTTGGAAATTTATAGCACGGCATCTTAACTCTTATTTCCAAGGCGGGGGAAGATAGTAGATGAAAAGCAATGTTGAATTTAGAGCTGGAAAGAACCTTAGAGGCCATCTGGAGTAGGGGTTCTTAACCTTTTTGGTGTCCTAGACCTTTTAATTGTGTCTGGTCATGTTTTAAATGCTTTGTAAAACACATGGGGTTACACAGAAAATCAATCACATTGAAATAGTTATAGATATTTTATAAATTTCCATATTTTTCATAAAAGTTCAGGTTATGAATCCTTGATATTACACTAACCCCCACCCACCCTGATTTTACTCATGCAGAAATTGCAGCCCAGACATTAAGCCTTTTGTGCCAGGTAGCTGGCATTTCAGGGAGGAAAGGAACTAGCATTTGTCAATAGCTACTATATTAAGTACTGTATAAGTACATTACTAATGTTATTTTCCTTGGTTTTCAAATTTATCTTTTACTTATTTTGGCTTTACATGTTGTAATACAATTCACTTATATTATTTCATTGGCTCCTCAGAGCAATCCTACAAGAGGAAGGGGAGAAAGACAGTAGACTTCCAAACCACAAAATTCCAGGTTGAACTCTTACTTCTGACCAGTCCTGGTGGGGTGACCGTAGACAAGACTAATTAATCTCTTAGTGCTCTAGGAAACTAACTCTGAGACTGGGTGGCAGAGAAAGTGCTGTACTATTCAAATAGGATAGTTCAGATAGTTCCCTCTACCAACAAAATCATAGGTCCAGTCCCTTTCCTCAACAAAACCCTGTGAGGTTTAAACTATTACTTATTATTTAATGATCTTTTGTTTTCACATTGCCTACATTTCTCCCTGTATTCCTCTTCCTACTCACTCTCAGAGAATCATTCTAATATTTTAAAAAACATTTTTATTTTTAAATTTTTTAAATTTTTATTTTTGCTGAGGCAATTAGGATTAAGTGACTTGCCCAGGGTCACAAAGCTAGGAAGTGTTAAGTATCTGAGGCCATATTTAAACTCAGATCCTGACTTCAGGACCAGTTCTCTATCCACTGCACCACCCAGCTGCTCCTTTAAAAACATTTTTAAGAGAAAAAAAAACACCAATATCAACAAGTACATTGAAAAAATTTGATCATATATACAATGGTCCACCCTCATAAATCTTTTTACCTCTGCAAAGGTAAAGAAGAGAGATGAGAAGACATCTCCTCCCATAGGGAGGAGATGTCTTCTCATCTCTCTTCTTTGGGCCCAGGCTTGTTCTTTATAATCTTGCAACATCCATACGTTCTTTCCATTTATACTGTTGGGTCATTGGGTCTATTATCTTCTTGGATCTGCTTTCCTCACTCTGCATCAGTTCTTGGATCTTCCCAGGCTTCTCTGAATTTATCACACACATTTCTTACTCTGCCATCATGTTCTAATTATCCTCACAGACCACAGTTTGTTCAGCCATCCCCCAATTGATGGGCATCGACTTTGTTTCCAATTCTTTGCTAGCACTAAAAGTAGCTATAATTTAGTATATATAGAATCTTTCTCCTAATGGGAAGGCAACACAAAAAATACTTATGAATGAAGAAGTTATAGACAGGATAAATTGTAGATCAACAGAGGGAAGGCAGTAGCACTTAGATGCATCTGGGTAGCACAATGCTTAGAGTGCTATACCTAGAATTGAGAAAACATTCAAATCTTGCCTTAGGTTCTTACTAGTTCTATTTTCAGAGGCAAATCATTTTCCTTTTCTCAGCCTCAGTTTCTTCATCTGTAAAATTTTGTTAATAATAGCATATATTAACCAAATAAGAGATAGAAAGCATTATGGGATGTAAAATGAATATTTTTGATGACATCAAATTTAAAGTTTTGCACAAACAGGTAGCCCTTTTTGTAGTGTCTAGAAACTGGAAATTGAATGGATGCCTATAAATTGGAAAATGGATGAATAAGTTGTGGTATATGAATATTATGAAATATTATTGTTCTGTAAGAAATGACCAGCAGGATGATTTCAGAAAGGCTTGGAGAGATTTGCAGGAACTGATGCTGAGTGAAATGAGCAGAACCAGGAGATCATTATACACTTCAACAACAATACTGTATGAGGATATATTCTGATGGAAGTGAATAACTTCAACAAAGAGAAGATCCAATTCTGTTCCAATTGATCAATGATGAACAAATCAGTTACATCCAGAGAAAGAACACTGGGAAATGAATGTGGACTACTTGCATTTTTGTTTTTTTCCCTGGGTTATTTTTACCTTCTGAATCCAATTGTTCTTGTACAACAAGAGAACTGTACAGATCTGCACACATATATTGTATCTAGGATATACTTTAACATGTTTAAAATGTATGAGACTGCCTGCCATCTAGGGGAGGGGGAGAAGGGAGGGAAGGGAAAAGCTGAAACAGAAGTGAGTGTAAGGGACAATGTTGAAAAATTACCCATGCATATGTTCTGTCAATAAAAAGCTATGATAATTATATAAAAAAGAAAAGAAAAGAAAAGATCAGCAGGATGATTTCAGAAAGGCCTAGAGAGACTTACATGAACTGATTCTGAGTGAAGTGAGCAGGACCAGGAGGTCATTATATACTTCCAACAACAATACTATATGATGATCAATTCTTATGGACCAACTCTCTTCAACAATGAGATAAACCAAATCAGTTCCATTTGTTCAATAATGAAGAGACCCAACTGGACTTGATCATTGTTGGTGGGCTGTGAATAATCCAACCATTTTAAGTATTTGGAACTATTAAAAAAGTTATCAAACTTATAACCCGTCAGCAGTGTTACTACCATATCCCAAAGAATTATAAAAAAGAAGAGGGATGTGGCAGAATTTTGTGGAAACCCGTAGTGTAGAAACAAACTGAATGGATGTCCATCATTGGAAATATGAATAAATTGTGTATATAATAATAATATTACTGTTCTGGAAATGACCACAGGATAATTTAGAAGGCCTGGAGAGACTTACACGAACTGATGCTGAGTGAAATACAGGACCAGGAGTTATATCTTCAACAACAACATATATGATGACCGTTCTGAGGCCTGGCCCTCCTCACAATGAGATCAACCAAATCATTTCAATGGAGATAATGAACGACCAGCTACATAAGAAAAACTCTGGGGTACTAAAAAACCATTACATTGAATTAATCCCTATATTTATCCCACCCTTTTGGTTTCCTTCAGCTAATTTACAATATTTCAAAGTCATTCTTTTTGTACAGCAAAATAACTTTTTATTAATTATTGTTATCTAATTTATATTTTAATTATTTAACATTACGTTCCCATCTGGGAGGGTGGAGGTAAGAAAGGTGAAAAATTGGAACAAAAGTTTGGCTTTTAATCTGTAAAATTACCCATCATATAACCTTAAATAAAAGGCTTTAAAAAAAATAATAATTGAAGACCCAACTACACTCAGCAAAAGAACATAAAATGATTGAACCACAACTCATTTCAATCCCTCTGTTTTGTCCACCTGCATTTTGATTTCCTCCTCAGGTTATTTTCTTTATGTCTTAATCCATTTTTCTTTGCAAAAACTTTTGGATATATAAAATATATTTATTTATATACATTAACATATTTAATATGTATGGGTCACCTGCTATCAAGGAGAGTAGGAAGGAGGAAAAGTTGGAATGAAAGGTTTTGCAAAGGTCAGTTTGAAAAATTACCCATTATATATCTTGTAAATAAAAACTATTTAAAAAATTTTAAAAAAAAAAGCAATCAGCCAAATTAGAAAAAGCAGGAAAAACAGGAAAACATTTTAAAGAAAGGTTTTCATAAAGCCTCATTTCCAAACTTATAGAAAATTATCAAATTTATAAATATTTCTCAACTGAAAAAGATAAAGGATTAACATTTTCAGAAGAAATCAAAGCTGTCTATATTTATATGAAAAAATGTTCTAAGTCACAATTGATTAGGGAAATGCAAATAAAAACAACTGTCAGTTGGTTTAGAAAAAAAAAAACAAATTTGGAATCAATTGGAAAATAACTAATACTTTGATGGGTTTAACTGCTCCAACCATTCTAGGCTTTTTTGGGAACTATCCCTAAGGGGCTATAAAATTTGTTAATTATACCAGGAATACCATATAGTTTGAGGGATAACACCCTCAACAATTTTAAGAATCCCAAGTCTTCAAAAAATTCCACAGACTCAATTTGTCTCAATTAAAGGCAAAAATTATATAACAAACCCATTGGAATTTGAATTCAAAAAGTTGGGAAAGAACCAGGACTAATTTATAAAAAATCAAACCATTCTTCAATTGATAAATGGTCAAAATATAACGACAATTCTCAGTGAAAAACTGAAACATTTAGTCATATGAAAAAGATGCTCAAGTCATTATTAATAAAAAATACAAATTGAAATTTTCCCCCCCTTCAGATTACTGAGGACAGGAAAAATAATGATAATTTTGGAGGGATCAGGAAAACTGGGAACATTGATCATTTTGGGGTGGAAATTGTGAAACAAATCCAACCATTTTGGAAATAATTTGAACTATTAAAAATTATCAAACTTCAACCCTTTATCCAAAATTTACTACTGGATTATTCCCAAAGAATCATAAAGAAAGGAAAGGACCTGTATGTACCGAATTTTGTGCCCTCTTTTTGTGCTGAAACTGAAACCAGTGGATCCCATCAATTGGAAATTGAAAAATTTGGTATATAATATTAAAAATTTTTTCGGTAAAAAAGCCAACAGGATGTTTCAGAAACCGGAACTTACCCGAACCTGAGTGAAATACGGGCCAGGAGATCTTATATACTTAACAACAATATATAATCAATTCTTGGACCCATCCTCACAATAATAACCAAATCATTTCAATGGGGCAATAAAACTAACCACACACAGGAAGAACTCTAAATACTTGAACCACTACTAAATTCCCCTCCCTCTATTTTGTCCCTATTTTACCCTTCAATAATTTACAATATTTCAAGTCATTCTTTTTACAGAAACAATGGTTTCTCATATTATTTTTTATTTAATTTATCTTTAATATATTTAATATTATTGGTCATCCTCCATCTAGGGGAGGGTTAGGGAAAGGGAAAAATTGGAACAAAAGTTTGGTTTTCAATCTTGAAAATCCCATCATATAACGTATATAAAAACTATTTAAAAAAAAAAAAAAAAAACAAAAAAAAAAAAAAAAGGAAAAAAAATCAAGTAAGAAATTTAATTTTATGGGAAAAAGTGAAATCAACTTTATATCACTGAATCTAATCTCTAGTGTACACTAAAATATTGTCTCCGAATTTTTTGGAGACAATCCTGGGGCCAGAAGACTTTAGAATCAGATACATTGTTAGAGCATAAACATTCTATATTCAGGGGACCCCATCACTGCTATGTTTCCCCTAGGGCTGTACCCTCACTAGATCTTATCCCAAAATTTTTTAAAGGGGGGGACATTTGTCAAAAAATTTACCCTTTTTCTGGCAAAGAATTAGAAACTGAAGGGATGCCCATCAACTGGGAAATGTCTGAATAAGTTGTTGTATATGATTAGAACAGAATACTATTGTACTATAAGAAATAATGAGTAGGATGGTTTGAGAAGAACCTGGAAACACTTAAATGAACTGATACAAAATGAAGTGAACAGAACCAGGAGATCATTGTAGTCAGTAACAATACTACACAATAATTAGCTATGAATGACTTAGCTGTTCTCAGCAATACACTGAACTAAGACAATTCTGAAAAACTTATGACAAAAAATATTCTTAACCTCCAGAGAAAGAACTGATAAAGTCTGAATGCATTCTAATCTTACTTCCCCCCTCCCCCCAAGGCAATTGGGGTTAAGTGAGTTGCCCAGGGTCACAGCTGGGAAGTTTAAATTCAAAAAAAATTTAACTCAGGTCCTCCTGACTTCAGGGCTGGTTTTCTATCCACTGTACCACCTATCTGCCCCTCTAATTTTACTTTCTTAAAAAAAATAATTCCCCATCTACTGTTTGTTAGAAATAAATGGATAATATTTGCTTTTAAACCAAAAAATATTATATATGATTTTAAAAATTTTATCATTATTATATATAGTAATTTAGACATAATTTTATCCCAAATTATAGTAATAATAGTAAATAGTAGTAAATAGTAATATATATAATAATATAATGTAATTTTTTTTTTTTTTTAAAGGGACCAAAAACTTTTTTAAAAAGTAATTTTGAACTTAAAAAAAACAAACAAAAATGAAAAATATTCAAACAAGAAACAATAAAAATTGTGTTTTGTGTTTTTGTTTGTGTTTTTGTGTTTGTGTGTAATAAAAATATTAAATATAAATATGTATTAAATACACACACAATCTAATCTTTATTTGTCTGCTTCCTTATATTAGTTGCATTAATTTTGTTTGTGCAGAAGGTTATCAATTCATACAACCTAAAGTTAAATTTGGCAGATGGGGAAACAGATTCAAAAACAAGGCTCATACACATATGTGTCTGTGGTGAGATTTGAATCTAGATGTTCTGGATCGGCATTTCAGAATAATAGTATTGTAGGCTGAAAGTTGTAAAGGACCTCAGCATCCATCTAGTTCAACTGCCTTACTTTTTTGAGATGAGGCCCAAGGAAGTAGTTTGCCCAAGATTGTGATGACCGTGTTAGCATCCTGGATACTTTAGAATCAGCCAGAGTCAGGATAAGCAAAAGTCCTTGGTCTTTATTCTTGGTCTTTAGAGGTAGGATTGAATTGGATGGAAGCAGAATCTCCACAACCTTCCTTCTCCCTCATCTACTGCCTAAGTGACTCTGGCTAGTCTTATTCCACCCCCCTAGTCCCTCCTATAATTCTCTGTATACACCAATTATCAAGCCAGTACATGATAGTGGGAAGGGCCATTTTCCAAGCATATGCTTATAGAGTATTGTCCAACTGGTAATGAACCTTAAGTGCTCTAACCAACCTCAGTGCATTAACTCAAGAGTTTCAGCCCTTTACATCTCCTGCTTTCTTTTGTTTTAGAACACAGGTGGTCACATCATCCCTGATTTCTCAGGGAGATGAGAACCCCAAAAAGGAGGTGATCACGCTCCCCCTGATTTCTCAGGAAGGGAGGTGAAAAGCATCAAAGGGAAATGGGGATTGCTAGCAGGTTTCTGGGCTGAAGGGTCTTATTAGAAACAGGTATGCACAAACCCATCAGCATGGGAGGTATTACCCAAGCACATAGCAATAACGTACAGGCTCTCCCCACACCCAGTGCAGGCTTAATATGGTGTAACAAACATGAATTGTGCATGCGAGTACAAACACTATAAATCAACATGGTGTTATAAAAGATTTCCAGAAGTCCTAGAAGAAGGGTATGTAAACAACAGTCACATGTACACTTTCTTCAGCAGCCAAGAGATAGTCCAAAACCAATCTATTGTCCATTGCTTCATATGTCAGGACTGTTGTCATATCATTTCTCAGAAAATCCAATGATTCCTGAGGGTTTTCAAGTCCTACAACAGTCTTATCATGTCTCAGGGATTCCAATGATTCCTGAGGGTTTTGAAGTCCAACAATTTTTGATGTCCATGAATCAAACACTATAACTACCATACTCATTCAGTGGTGGGCACAGTCAGAGACAGAAACACCCGATGTTTCTTGGGTCTTCTCCTTCATTTCAAGGTCTGCTCCATCTCTCTCCAATGACAAGGCGAATACGGCTCGTTGGCACCCATCTGATTCCTTCTCCATCTGTGGAGATACAAGAAAACCCTCTCCCCCAAGCAGTTAGCCTATCTGATCCCTTCCATTCACCACTTTCTGGGTCGCTCTTCATCACCTGACGATTATCTAAAGATAGTGGAGCTGCTTGCACTGGACACTGCCCTTCTGGTGGGTTATAAAACCTGTCTGCCAGAGCCAATGCATTTTTGCCAAAAATCAAGAAGTTAATAGTATAAAGAGCTAGATTTAGAAGTTCTCTAGGGTTACCTGTGGCTCCCCCTTTCTTTTGTTTTTGGAGAAGCATCTTAATGTCTCTGTTTCTCCTCTCTACTATTGCTTGTCCTTGAGGATTAAAAGGTATGCCAGTGGTGTGAAAATCTTATACTGTGCACAAAAGTGTGCAAAATGTTTAGAAGTATATGCAGCTCCATTGTCTGTTTTTGTTGCTTGTGGCATACCCATAACTGCAAATGCTTGTATAAGGAATTCAGTGACCACTTGGGCTGTTTCTTTTGCTGCTGGTATTACAAAAGTGAATCCTGAAAAAGTGTCTACCACAACATGGATGAAAGACAGATGACCAAAAGATTTATAATGGGTCATATCCATTTGCCAAATTTCATTGGGTCTCAAACTAAAAGGGTTCTTCCCTGGAGGCAGGGTAGGAGCGTGCAAAGGAAGGCAAGCTGTACAGGCTTTTACTATGCTCCTTGCTTCTTCTCTTGTTATTCCAAATTGTAAACGTAAAGCTCGAACAGCCTGATGATAGTTAAAATGAGATTCTTGGGCCTCCTGAAATAAAGGAATATTGGCCAGCATAGTTAGAAGACTATCTGCCTTTGAATTACCGTCAAAAATAGGACCTGGAAGTCCACTATGAGAATGGTCATGCAAGATATAAATATTACCTGGATACTTTTTCACTTGCTCTTGAAGTTCCTTAAAGAGCTGATACATATTAGAAGCTACAAATTTTATTTGGGCTGTGGCAATTCTTTGTACCACACCTACTGAATAGGCCGAATCAGCTATTATATTTATATCTCCTGGATAATAAGAGCTAAAATGATTGCATACAATTCATTCTGCTAAGTGGATGGAAAAGGAGTTCTGACTACTCTCATAGTTAAGTCACAAGAATATACAGTGCAAATATTACGTTTGGATGCATCTGTAAAGATAGTTGGTCCTTTAAGAGAACTTTAGAAACCTTTTTTTTTTTTCAAGAATCCATTGCCAATTATGTAATAGTTGGGTTATCTTTAATGGAGACCCGTGTGTAAAATATGGAGCCATGGCTAATAAAATTTGCCACTCTGGGATAGTTTCACAGCATACATTAATTTGTGCATTAGTATAAAAGTTGTATATCTTGTCAGGTCTTATCCCAGATAATTGTACTGCTCACTTAATGGCCTTTAATAAAATTCTAGCCACAAGCACTGGGTAAGGAATAAAGCTTTGTTCTGGTTGTGCTGTAAGGTTCACCCACTCTATCACACTGTCTCCTTGATGAAGGACTGCTGTGGGTGCCTCTTGTGTAGCAAAAACTGATATTTCCAAGGGTTTTTGAGTGACTCTTTCAACCACATTGGATAAAGCCAGTTCAACTACTCTCAAAGCCTCTTGAGCTTCTTTTGTACGCTGGTGTGGTGAATTTAAAGCACTGTCTTCCCTTAAAATATCATATAACAGTTGTAATTGATAGGTAGTCAAGCCTCACACTGGACGCATCCATTGGATATCTCCTATCAATTTCTGAAAGTCATTTAAGGTGTTTAGCTTCTCTGTTCTTAAGGAAAGTTGTTGTACTATGAGCACCTTAGGATATACTTCATATCTTAAATATTAAAAAGGAGCGTGTCTTGGAATTTTTTCTGGAGCTATGTGCAATTTGTAGTTCCTTAGTATTTCTCTGGTCTTTTGTAGACATGTTTCTAACATTTGTTCCTGAAGTGCACATCCCAATATATCATCCATGTAATGTAATAGCATAACTTTTGGAAATGCTTTTCTTATAGGAGTAAGAGCAGCAGCACCATACATTTGACACATAGTAGGGCTGTTTTTCATTCCCTGTGGCAAAACTGTCCATTCATATCTTTTATAAGGCTCAGCTAAGTTAACACTGGGCACTGAAAAGGCAAATCTTTTCATATCCTCCTTATCTAGAAGAATAGAATAGAAACAATCCTTAATGTCTATAACTCAAAGAGGCCATTCTCTAGGCAAATGAGTAGGAGATGGAAGTCCAGACTGAAGAGTTCCTATAGTTTCCATCTGTTCATTTACCTTTCTTAAATCAGTCAACATCCTCCATTTTCCAGATTTCTTTCTTACAACAAATACTGGGGAATTACAAGGACTTAGAGAAGGTTGTAAGTGTCCTTGGTCAAGTTGCTCCCATACTATATCTAATAAGGCCTGAATTTTATCACTACCTAAGGGCCACTGGTGTATTAGTTTTCCATTGAATAGGAACAGGTGAAAGTGTTGGTAGGTCTTCAGCAGCAGCCCTGCCTAAAAAACCAAAGTACTCATTTTTAATCCTAATTGTTGTAAAATGTCTCTTCCCCACAGACTGATGGGAATTTTTTTCCACTATAAAAGGAGTAAAAACTTCTGTTTCACCTTCAAATATCCATCTCAAAGGGGTAGCACTAACTTCAGCTGCTTTTGATCCTCCTACACCAGACATGTAAGTGTCTGCCTTAATCTTTGGCCAGTGACTGGGCCAGTTGGCATCTCTAATGACTGTACGATCTGCACCTGTGTCTACCAATCCTTCCAATGGTGGGCCATTTATATAGATTATGAGCATAGGTTGGTCAGCTGTCACAGCTGCTGTCCAGTATATTCCTGGATTTTGTTGCTTGGAATTAGAATCTGGGCAACTATCACCAGATTGCTTATTAGGAGTCTGTATCAGTAAACCTGATGCTACTACTTCTCCTGGGTGATGTCACAAATTGTCTACCTGTATTAGTGACTGGGATATTATCTACACATTCCTCAGTTTCCCACATCAGTGTGTGGATGGACACTGTTTTGTATGCACTCTTAGGAGGTGAAATGGTCAAGCCTACTGTACCTGGAGGCAAGGGATCCATAGACTGGAGAGGAACAGATTTCACCTCTCCAGGAAGTATCTCAGTTGTCCCAGCTGCATACAACTCTATTCTCCCCAATTGTAATCTCTTTTCCCCATCATGTTGCTTCCTGGCCAGTTGATTATGTAATCCCCTTCTCCCATCAAACTGCTACCTGGCTGATTGGTCATGTCTGGGTACTATAGGCATCTGGGTGTAGATCAGCTATCATGCCCCGTATTTTTGTCTTTTCCCTCATCCTGTTTCCTGAACGTTATATTCTGAGCCCAATGGAAGCTTCTGTTGCATTTGACATAAAATATTGGGTCTTGTTCTCCCACTTGTTTCTTATTCTGTTTTATAAAACTTGAGCTTTTGATGTCCCATTTTACCACCTGAAAGATTGATGAGTCTCTTGGAAGTCCCCCAGAAGGGACCCTGTCTTCCCATGTTGGGATCTTAAGTCTGCATATAGCCTGACTATAAAAGGTTTTTGTGCCTACTGTGGCATAGCATCTTATGAGCCCTCAAAGGAGCATCCTTGGCATCCTAGTATAAATCTTTAAAACAAATTCAAATAAGGAAGTTGCTAATAATGTCTTTATTGATTTTCACCATTAGTCGGGTAGACATCCCACAAAATCCAAAGGGTTTATTTGGCCCTTTGTGTTGTTTTTTGTGAAGGCTTCACCTTGCTTTTTTATTGGGGAGAAGCCCAGCTTGATAGCAGCAGCAGCAATTTGCTCATATGCTGCTATGGGGTAATTAATTGTACTGAAATTTCTGAATAAGAACCTTAACCTGTTGGTTGGTCAGGGATTGGAGGATTAACTCCACAGACTATTTTTGTTGGGCTTGATCCAAGAGCTCACAATATTCAGAAAGCCAAAGTTTTGTCCAAGTTCTAATGTCCCTTTATAGATTTGTCCCTTTAGGGGTTGATATAAGCCAAATTTGTAATAATATCTTAACATAAGCGGGGAAGCCCCTTTAAAGGGGAAGTTTTTTCAGGTCTTTGAGGATTTCTATATCAAAAAGAGCATATTTTCTACTTTCTTGACCTGAAGAGTTAAACTGTTGAATTACAGAATACATTTCTATTTTCAAATCAGCTAAATCCTGCCCTTCTTCTGTGGCTTTAAGTACTGCCTTTTGCAATCTAGTCATAGGAGGGGGTGATTTCTGAGGGGGAGGTGCTGGTGATATCACTGCCCCTCCCACTACTCTTCATCCTTCCATCCCTGAAGGTGAAGTTGATGGGGGCGTGTCAAGAACCAGTTCCAATTTAGACAGGGTTGAAGCTGCCTTGAAAGAACAAGAATCACCACACCCTTCATCACACCCTTCATCCTCACTTAACTCCCCATGTCCTCCAGTGATATAGCCATTAGTTTGTTCATTGTCTTCCTCTTTTTCCTCAACTTCCTCATCTGGCCATTCTTAGAATTTTTTTTTCTATAACTTGCAGGATTCTTTAAGGCCAATTGTATTATGTTGTATATATAGAATGTTTCCTTGGAAATTGAATGAGGACCTTTATCATTGTAGAATTCACATAGTTGATCTTCTACCAGCTTCCAATTATCTGGCCCTATTTCTTCTCCCTTTAAGAACCAAGGGGACATGCGTTCTAATGTACCCAAGAGTCTAGCAATCTACACCCAAGTTACAATTAAGCCTTGTCCCTTGATCAACTTAAGCATGGTGTAGCACCCCCTCGTAGCGGGGGTGGGGGTGGGGCTGGGGGAGAAACTTTTCCTAATATCTGCCCCATTTCAGCTAGAAAAGGTTACTAGTTTAGCCCTTAACAAAGTAAGTTCCCTATTTGTCTATTAAAATACTCACCCTATTTCCTGGTCACCAGGGACTTCAGTGAAATGAGGGTCCTTGGTCCACACTTTGGGCACCGAAGTGCATTAGCACTCTGGATACCTTAGAATCAGCTGGAGTCAGCATAAGCAAAAATCGTTGGTCTTTATTCTTGGTCTTTAGGGGTAGAAGTGAAGGGGATGGAAGCAGAATCTCTGCAACCTTCCTTCTCCCTCATCTACCACCAAAGTGACTCTAGCTTGTCTTACTCCACCCCCTAGTCCCTCCTACAATCCTCTGTATACACCAATCATCAAGTCAGCACAGGAGGGTGGGAAGGGCCATTTTCCAAGCATATGCCCATAGAGTATTGTCCAATCGGTAATTAGCCTCAAGTACTCGGCAGTCCTGACTTCAGTGCATCGACTCAAGAGTTTCAGCCCTTTACACAAGATCACAAAACTAGAGTGTCTGAGGTGGGTGGCCAGTCCCTTAGGTCAGATTTCCATGCTGTGACTCCCCATTCCAAATATTTAATCTCTAGCCATCTCAGTTTTCTCAGTTGTAAAATGAGCACAAAAATCCCCTGATTCTACTAGTTGCAGATCCAAACCAGTTTACCACTGGAAGTGTTTCATGAGCTTGAAAACCTTAGAGAAACACAGAATCTTCCTACCCATACAGAGACCAAAACTGGAAGGGACTTACTTCTTTCTTGGAACCTTGCTCTCCCAATTACTGACAGTTCAAGTCACTGTGCTTTGTATTCTCTCCACCATCACCTCCTCAACTGTCTTGCTAACAGTTGAGGAAACATACACTTCTCTCCAAATCTCCTCCACCCCACACCAGTTCCAGAACCCTGAACTATGATCAAATCAACTGTGCATAGATTGTGTCCATCTATTTCCCTATGGCCTAACTCAACATAGACCAAAGTGGCTCTCCCTGGCAACATTCCCCTATATGGATCGTTGCTCCCTATTAAAGTTTTATGTTTGTTATCTCCATGCTTAGCACATGGCAAACACTTAACAATGCTTTTTCATTCATTCATTTAATTCTTTGAAGTGGAGGCTAAATGGGTAGGTGATGGAGACATGAATGCCCATACAGATTCTTCTTCCTGGAACCTCTTCTTCCTGGAACCTGGCCCAGATTAGTATGACCTTGGAGGGAATTTACTCTGGGTCCCACTATTAGGATCTGCTCCACTTTCTCTATCAGATGGGACTGACTTCTGAGGACCAGCGTTCTGTCTTTTTTTTTTTTCAGAGAGCTCAGGCATTATGGTGGCATAAGTGAGCATGGAAGAAGAAATAGGAAGGGAAACTTTCTGGGCCTGTTTTCTCACCTATAAAATAATGGAGTCAAACAGATGGTCTCCAGGATTCCTCCTGACTCTGACAGCATGTGTTCTAAGACCCCTCCTGGCTCTGAAATATCTGTGTTCTAAGGGCCCTCCCAGCTCTGACATCCTGGGTTCTAAGATCCCTCCCAATTCTGATATCTATGTTTTAGGAAGACTTCTAACTTTATCAGATAGAATATATTGGATAGATTCTAAGCATTCCTCCAGCCCTGACATACTATGTTTTGAGACATTCTGTGTTCAATGATCCCTACCAGCTTTGACATTCTGGGCCTTAAGTCCCTTGCAGTTCTAATATTCTATGTTCTATTCCTTCCAACTTTGACATTCTATGCTCTAAGTCACCGACTGGCTCTACAGAGGACAAACCCAACTGGTCAGTGGTTAACTCTATTCTTTGATATTTTGCTCTATACCTAGCTGTCCCATATGTGTATATATATTTATTCATTCACACATTTATAAATTCATCTACTTAGTCACTGTCCTCCCTTTCCGACAGCCAGGCCCAGGACATACACTGTCCCACCAAGTTCCAAAGCCAGCCTGCTTGCTACTTCTGTCCTCCCTCCAGTTTCTTCAGGACTGGCATGGTCTCGGGACAGGGTGCTGCGGGCACTAGAGACGCCCAGGGAGTCCATTTAGCCATAGCAGTGCGGGGTGGGAAGTATGTGTCTCTGTGTATCGGGGTATCTCTGCGGTTGTCATGGGGGCGCATATCAGGACAGATTGTATCTTTTATCTATGACCAGCAGAGACCGGGATGTAAAGAGAACTCTTTACCTCCTCTCTTCTACCCTTGACTCTTTCACCAAGAGAAGATCTCAGCTCCCATGACACTTTGACTTGTCTCATGGAAACATTTTGTTTTTTAACACAAAACATGCTTCATGTGATTTGGTACAGGAAGAAGGACAGGGGTGGATGTTAGTTTGTTGGGGAATGGCAAGATTATATTTAAATAAATTAATTAACAAATAAAAAAATTAAATTAAAAAATCAAAAATTTAAATGAATGAATGAATAAATAAATATAGCATGTATATTTAGAGCTGGAAAGGATCTCAGGGCCCATCTCTTCCATCTGATTCCATTTTACAATTGAGTAACCTGAAGTCCAGGGACATTGTGACTTACCCCAGCTCAGTGATCTTGTCCAATGAATTGTGAGACTGATTCACCTTAGAGCAAGGCTTCAAGTAAAAGCTGAGGTGATAACCAGGAAGACCCAGGCTGGAAGCCTGGGGAAACTGAGGAGGCTGGCAGGGAGCAATTAGCAAAAGGTGAATATTTGGGGGCATCTAGATGGTACAGTGGATAGAGCACCGGCCCAGGAATCAGGAGGACCTGTGTTCAAATTAGCACTTAACCTCACTAGCTGTGTGGAGGAAGAAGAGAACTGGAGGGAGCTTGCTTCTGTTTTGGGGGAACCTTGGGAAGCTCTTTTAGACTTTCTTCCTCCTCTAGGTATTCTAGAAGCATCCTCAGAATCAGATCTTCCCAAGCTGTCTTCTACTCCTGGCCAACCAATGGGAAGGACATGAAAGGCCATAAGCCTTCCTGAAATCATCAGCCCCAATTCCTGTTTCTCACCTACACTAACCACATTCCTGGCACTTTAATCTCCTCAAATTCACTTCAAGGCAGAAAGGTTTATAGGAGTCTAGAACTGGAAGTGGAAGCGACCTCAGAGGCCATCAAATCCAATCTCTACATTAGATAAGAAAGTGAGACAAAGTTTAAATAAATCCAGTTTGGAACTACGTTCTTTTTACTTCTAGGTGGTATAGTTTTGGAGTGGGAGGTTTTCATGTTAGGAAGACAGACTTGTCTTGTAACCTAGCCTCAGACATTTACCAGGTTTGTGGCCCACTGATGAGGTCAGGGAACCAAAATGATGAGGTCAGTGGTAGTTGTGATGAGGTACGAGAATTGGGGTGGGAAATCCCCTCTGGTCGGAGCAGCAGGTCTTATGCGGAAAGAATTCGCAAACCTGAAATCTGTCTGGCAAAAAGGGATTTATTGGCCTTGAGAGGACAATATCTTCACCAGTGGGCAAAAGTCCTGGCAGGGCAGCTTGCCAAGAAGAGAGCTTCCTTGGCAAGCACAATCCTGTTTTGGAATGCTGTGAAAATTCAGGGTTCAGAGTTGTTTTTCATTAGCCCTCTGAGGCTTGGGGTTCAGTTCAAAATTGAATGACATTCACTCAATGCTGTCAATGCCCCAGG
This sequence comes from Sarcophilus harrisii, assembly GCF_902635505.1. Lineage (NCBI taxonomy): Eukaryota > Metazoa > Chordata > Mammalia > Dasyuromorphia > Dasyuridae > Sarcophilus > Sarcophilus harrisii. Next base: position 572,632,536 of record NC_045428.1, on the reverse strand, counting down.
CCTAGGTCTCAAAATTAACAATATTAGTAATAATTAATAATTAGTAATCAAGAGACTACTTGGGAGTTTGAGCTACTGGAAGTGGTTCCAGACTAATCTTCAACTCAATAGAGGATGTGCACACATCCCTAGCCACATGAATGAGACCATCCAGAGGAGAGTTTGAGACTCAGAAACTTCCCCCAAAAAGGGGACAAAGCCTCAGGGCCCTCCAAAAGTCAAAGGGGACACAATTTACATCACTACTAAAAGTCCCTTAATCTTTGTCATCTTCATTTTTCTTATCTGTAAAATGAGAAGAATAATAGCTACTAAATGCTATCTTTTCTTTTTTTTTTTTTAATTTTTGAAATCATGATTTTCTTAATTTTTTCATTAAGTAATGTTTTATTTTTTCCCAGTTACATGTCAAGAAAATTTTTAGCATTTCTTTTTAAAAATTTTTTATAATAGTTTTTTATTTTTCTAAATATGCAAAGATAGTTTTCAACATTTCAACATCTCACCCTTACAAATCTTTGTGTTCCAATTTTTTCACCTTGCCTTCCCCCTCCCATAAGCAGCAAGCAATCCACTATGACTGAGAAAATAAAAAAAAAAATGGGGCAACTAGGTGGCCCAATGGATAGAGCACCAGCCTTGGAGTCAGGAGGACCTGAGTTCAAATCTGATTTCAGACACTTAACACCTCCTAGTCATGTAATCCTGGGCAAGTCACTTAACCCCCATAGCTTCGACAAAAACAAACAAACAAACAGCAACAAAAAAGGTAAAAATACTATGCTTTGATCTCTGGTTGTGGATGACTCTTTGCATTACAAGACTATTGGAATTTGAATTATCTTCTGTTGAAAAGAGCCAAGTCCATCATAACTGATCATCCCACAATCTTGTTGCTATGTACAGTGTTCTCTTGGTTTTATTCACTTCACTTAACATCAGTTTATTTAAGTCTTTCCAGGCTTTTCTGAAATCACCCTGCTCATCATTTCTTACAGAACAATAATATTCCATAACCTTCATATATCATAACTTATTCAGCCATTCCCCAACTGATGGGCATCCACTCCATTTCCAGCTTCTTGTCAGTACAAAAAAGGCTTTAGCATTCATTTTTACCAGATTTTGAGTTCCAAATTTTTCTCCTTCCCCTTTTCCAAAGATGATAGACAATTTGATATAGTTTATACATCTGCTAATATGTAAAACTTATTTCCATATTAGTCACAGTTGTAAGAGATGAAACAGATTCTAATTTTTAAAAAAAATACCCATGAGAATAGAGTAAATTAAGTTGGAAAAATTGCATCTATTTGTATTAAAGTCCATCAATTTTTAATCTGGATATGGATTGCATTTTCCTTTATAAGTCCTATGTTCTTGTCTTGGATCATTTGTTATGTTGCTAAGAACTGAGTCATTCATAGTTGATCGTCACACAATGTTGTCGATATTGTATACAATGTCTTCCTGGTTCTGCTCTTTTCACTTTGCATTGGTTCATATAAATCTTTCCAAATTTTTCTGAAATCTGTCTGTTCATTATTTCTCATTGCATGATAGTCTTCCATCACATGTGTATACCACAAGTTGTTCAGCCATTCCCCAATCCATGGGCATTCTCTCATTTACCAATTCTTTGTAACCACAAAATGGGCTGCTATGAATATTTTTGCACAGGTAGGTCCTTTTCCTTTTTTATGATCTCTTTAGGATATAGATCTCACAGTGGTATTGTTGGATAAAAGGATATGTACAGTTTGGTTGCCCTTTGGGCATAGTTTCTAATTTTTCTCCAGAATGATTGGATTAATTCACAAGTTCAATAGGGAATGAGGGTCCCAATTTTCCCAAGTTTTCTCCAATATTTATCACTTTCCTTTTTGGCGATATTTCAGTTGTTTTAATTTACATCTCTCTAATGAAAATTTAGACAAATGCTACCTTTTCAATTCTAATATTATTACATATGGTACAGTGCTTAAAAGGGAAAAGCTTGGAATTCAGATACTTCCTAATTGTGTGATCCTAGACAATACTGGGTTACCAAATTCCAATGTTTCTTAGTTTTCCCTTATCTAGTTTATTTCAATGATCTATTTCTTTTTTTACTCCAAACCCAGGTGTTTTTATTGACTGGTGCTTTACATTATAGTTTGAAGTCTAGACACTATTTTGCCTTTGTCCTTACTTCTTTGCATCATTTCCCTCAATATTCTAGATCTTTTGATCTTCTAAATGAATTTCGTTATTATTTTATCAAATTCTAGTACCAGTGGTACTAGGTTAATATGATTGGTACAGGATTAAAAATATAAATTAATTCTGGTTATATTGTCATTTTCATTATATTGGCAAAGTCTAGTCATAAACATTGAATATTTGTCCAGTCGTTTAGTTAGTTCCTTATTTCTTTAAGAATTTTGTAATTAAATCTCTATAAGTCTTTTGTGTGCTTTGATAGATCAATTTCCATATATTTTACCCATTTGGTTGCCATTTGGAATAATTCTGTTATTATTTCTTGTATTTTATTATTACTATAGAGAAATTTTGTTGATTTTTAAGTGTTTATTTTGTAGTCTGTAACTTTATTGAAGCTACGAATTATCTCAATTAGTATCTTTGCTCATTCCCTAGGATTTCCTAAGTATTATTCCCTAGTATTATCAGAAAATAGGGTAGTTTTATCTCTTCTTTACCTAATTTTATGCCTTTGATTTCTTCCTTTTGTCTTATTGCTGCTATCATTTCTAAAACTATATCAAATAATACTGGGGAGAGTGAATATTCCTGCTGTACTTCTATACTTATTGGGGAAGATTCTGGGGCTTCTGGGAAAGCCTATCTATCTTTAGATAGATGCTTTTTATAATGTTTTAAAAAGGTCCCTTTATGTATGTTGTAAGATTTTTAGTATAAAAAAGTGCCATGTTATCAAAGGCCTTTTCCTGCATCTATTGAGATTGGCTGTTGGTTTTTAATATGATTATGTTTCCTTCCCTAATGTTGAACCATAACAGATGATTTCTTAGCTAAATTGTTGTAATCTATTTGGTAGAATTTTGTTTTAAATTTTTGAGTTAATTTCATTAATGATCTTAATCTATCATTTTCTTTCTGTCTTATCTTTTCCTGATTTAGGTATTAGGACTATAAGGATTTCATAAAAATATTATAGTAGGGTACATTTCTTCTCAGTTTTTTTTTTTTTTACAATAATTTGTGAAGTGTAAGTACTAATAATTTTTTTCTTTTTTTTTTTATTATAACTTTTTATTGACAGAACCCATGCCAGGATAATTTTTTACAACATTATCCCTTGTACTCACTTCTGTTCCGATTTTTCCCCTCTCTTCCTTCATACCCTCCCCTAGATGGCAAGCAGTCCTATATATGTTGAATATGTCGCAGTATATCCTAGATACAATATATGTGTGCAGAACCAAAATTCTCTTGTTGCACAGGGAGAATTGGATTCAGAAGGTAAAAATAACCCGGGAAGAAAACAAAAATGCAAACAGTTTACATTCATTTCCCAGTGTTTTTTTCGGGTGTAGCGTTCTTTCCATCATTGATCAATTGAAACGATTAGGTCTTTTGTCAAAGAAATCCACTTCCATGAATACATCCTCATACAGTATCGTTCCTGGTTATAATGATCTCCTGGTTCTGTCATTTCATAGCACCGTTCATGTAATCTTTAAGCCTCTTGTATTCATCCTGGGTTTTCTTACAGAACAATTTTCCATAACATTCATATACCACTTTTATCCCATTTCCAATTGTGGGCATCCATTCAGTTTCAGTTTTACCACTACAAACAGGGCCCACAAACATTTTTGGCACATGGGTCCCTTTTCCTTCTTTAGTATCTCCTTGGGGTATAAGCCCCAGAGAAACACTGCGGGTCAAAGGGTATCATAGTTTCATAACTTTTTGGGCATAAACCACATTGCTCTCCAGAATGGTTAGATTTTTCAAACTCCACCAACAATGTATCAGTTCCCAGTTTTCCCATCCCCTCAACATTCGTATTATTTTCCTTCATCTTAGCCAATTTGACAGGTGTGTAGGTATCTCAGAGTTGTCAATTTGCATTTCTCTGATTAATGGATTTGGAACACTATTTAATGAGTCAAAATAGTTTCAATTCATCATCAAAATTGTCTGTTCTTCCTTTGACCATTTATCAACTGGAGAATGGCTTGGTTTCTTATAAATTGATCAATTCTCTATACTTTGGAAATGGGCTTTTTATCAGAACCTTTAATTAAATTTTATTTTTCTTCTAATCTTATTTTTTTTTTTGTTACAAAAGCTTTTTTAATTTGATGTAATAAAATTTTTATTTTTGATCAATAATGGTCTTTGTTCATCTTTGGTCACAAATTTCTTCCTCCTTCACAGGTCAAGATAAACTATCCTATGTTCCTCTTTTATTTATAATCTCGTTCTTTATCCCTAAATCTGGACCCATTTTATCTTATCTTGGTATATGGTGTAAATGTGGGTTCATGCCTAATTTCTCCATACTAATTTCCAGTTATCCCAGCAGTTTTGTCAAATAATGAATTTTATCCCAAAGGGATCTTTGGGTTTTCAAAATTAGATTGCTATAGTTGACTTTCTGTCTTTGTCCCAACCTGTTCCCTGATCAATAATCTATTTCAGCCCAATCCAAATGGTTTGGTGACTGCTGCTTTATAATATAGTTTTAGATCAGGTACAGCTAGGCCACCTTCATTTGATTTTTTTTTCATTAATTCCCTTGAGATTCTTGACCTTTATTATTCCAATATTTTTTGTTATTTTTCTAGATGTTAAAATATTTTTCTTAGAATCTGATTAGTATAGCATAAATAAATAGATTAGTTTAAGGATTTTCAATTTATTATATTCACTGCCTATCAAAAGCCTTAATATTTTTCCAAATTTAATCTGACTTTATTTTGTGGAAAGTTTTTTGTAATTTATACTAATAATTTTTAAAAAGATTTTAAAACTCCGAATCAAAGGAAGGTTTTTCTTTTATAACTATTTCTGTTTCTGAGATTAGGCTGAGATCTCTATCTGGTTTTCTATTAGTTTGAGCATTTTATATTTTTGAAGGTATTCCTTTTCCTTAGTGTTCTTATTTTGTTCACATATAACTGTGCATAATGTCTTCTGATTATTGTTTTTTAATTTTTTCTAGTTTGTGTTTTTGATGAGGTTCTGAGTGTGGTAGGCAAAGAAAGAATGAAATATTGATGAAATTGCTCCCTGGGGCAGGACACTGATAGGAATTAGTTTAGCTTGGTGGACCCTCTGTAGTGGTCCCCCCTCCTCCCATCCTCCATGGGTGGCCCCACCTTGCCATGTGCAGCCAAGAAATCCAAGCTATGTCAAACTCCTGAGGGTCACCCTCTGTGGAGATCATGGACAGCCCAGCTATGTCCTGTCAGAAATCCCAGTCATGTCCCTGAGGTTAAATTTCACCTATAAATCTGCCTGTGGCCCCATCATCTTTGCCGAACTCCTCTGAGTCAGTCTATCACAGCACTCTGCCTCGTGATGTCTTTCCCTTCATCCTCCCTCACACCATGTGGTGTCTCTCCTCTCATCCCCCAACCTCCACTGTGCCGTATGGTATCTCTCTCCTCCTTACAGCTAATTAATTCTTTTAGGGTCTAACCTGCCAGCTAAGAGCATGTGCCAACCTCATGGGGTATTTCCTTTCTCCTGGCTAATTGTGAGTTCCACTAGGGAACTTGTCTTTTCCATCATTAATTACTAAAATCCCTTTCCATGCTACGTGCTCTCCCAACTCTATTTCTGTAACCTCTTCTCCTAAATAAATGTACCTTTTGCCAAATAAATAGCCATTATGAATTCTTCAATCCCCAACATATAGATGCATACATCAATCTTATCATTTGGCACTTGCTGCCTACAATCACATCATTTGGTACAACAGCCACATCAATTTCACCTTGCTCATTTGCTACTTTTTTGCTTTGATTTACTAATCTCATCATTTTAATCAAATTAGATAACAATGCATATGTTATCAATCTTTTCAAAGAACTAACTTTTAATTTCTTTCCATTTTTTTTTTTTTTGGTTTCCAATTTATTTATTTCTCCTCTAATTTTTAGTATCTCCTCTTTTGTGATTATTTTAGGTTTGCTTCTTTGTTAGTTTTTTTCTCACTACACTTTTCCTTTTCTATTTTGTTCATGTATTTTGGTATGGAAATTATTCTTGCCCTAAAGACTACTTTAGCTGTATCCCAGATATTCTGGCATGTTGGTTCATTATCAGAATTTTACATAAATCTTTTTTTTTTCTGAGTTTTTTTTCTTTCAACCAGGATTTCATTACTATGTCTCCATTTGGGTCCATGTCTTTTGAGCTCCTTGAACCATTATTATTTTTATTGAGTTATTTTCTGTAAAGGGTATATTACTTATTTTTGCCTTTTTATATTTATGAACAATATCTATCACCTAGTCCATGCACAATTTTTGTAAAATCCCATGTCGTACTGAGAAATATGTATATTCTTTTGCAATCCAATTTAGAAGACATCCTTTAACTCTAATTTCTCCAGAATTTTGTCCAGTTCCATATTTCCCTATTGTTTATCTATGTTGGACTCATCCAAAACTTGGAAATGGATATTAAAGTCTTCTTTTTCTATTGTGTTACTAAGTCTTCTTGTAGCTCAGATGTTTATTAATTTGGATGTTAAAGCATTTGGGATGTATAAATTTATTATTGATATTGGTTTGTCATCTATAGTTCATTTCAACCTAATGTAGTTTCCTTATTTATCCTCTTTCAGTTTTTGAATGTTTGTTTTTGCTTTGTCAGGTAGTATAATTGCAACTCCTACTTTTTTGGATTCCTATTGATTCATGATAATTTTTTTTCACATCCCTTCAGTTTTATTTTATGTGTACTATATGAGCTATACTATATGTGTACTATACTATGAGTGTACTATATGTGAGCTATAAAAGTTAGTTTTATTTTTTTCCCATTTGTCACTAATATTAGTTTTTCCCAACTTGTGATCCCTTCCCTTTTTATGGTGCATAAAAACCACGTTACTTCAGTTACTTTAACTTAATGTTTTTTAAGATGACATTATTCCCACCAGCTCTTTTCCCTTCACCTCTGAAGTCCTTTCTTATTTATTATCCTTTCCCTTTGAGGTTTTATTAGTTATTTTTTCTTTCCTGCTTTTTTTCTGGTTACATAATTCTTCCTCCCTTTTTCCCCTCTCAGTCAACAACAACAAAACACTGATTCACCTGTAGGTAGATTTTCACCAGATTCTGTCCTTAATTTTCCCATTCACCTCTTCATTATTATCTCCACCAGACTTTTGTCTTTACCTCATCTCATTTAAAATAAAATTTCTTAGTGATCACTCTGCTGTCAGTGTTGCTATTGCTGTCCTTGGCTGCTGGATTTATTCACCCTTTTGCATTTCCATTATCTGAGAATGTTTGAGAAGCAGATCATGTTTTTATTTCTGTTTTTCTTTCTAACAGTGTTTTAAACATATCTTTATTATTATATGTTGGGTTTTTTTTTTTTTTTTTTTCATTTATGATTAAGCTCTGATATATAGGGTAGGTGACCCTGGACCACATTCTGAACTTCATTTTTCTTTGGAAGAATTACTGCATTTTCTGATCTGATATTATTAAAATATCCTTTTCTTTGGATTTGAAGGTGTTTCTCCTGGTCACTTGCAGAACTTGTTTCTGAACTGAATTGTTAATTTAACCATTATGTGTCTTGGAGGTTATAGCGTCGGGGTTTTTTCTGGAGACAATCTATGAATTTTTTCAAATGGTTCTTTGTTTTCTATGTTCCAATGTTCTGGGCAGGCAATTCTCTTTTATTACTTATTGAATTATGGTGCTCAGGATTGTCATATTCTTCTTGGAGACCTATGATCCTTAAACTGTCTCTGTCTTTAAGATCTCTGTGTTTTGCTCACAAGATGAAAATATTTTCTTTTAATGCCATTGTTATTGGCTTCTAGATTGTCCTTTACTTCTGTGAATTTGCATTCCCAATCAATTGTTCTCTCTTTTATTTGATGAAATGCCATCCGAGATGCCATTTTTTTATTCTGGTCATTATTTTTGCTATTCAGACCATAAAATTATACTCTTGTAATTCTCATTGCTCTTTTGAACCATCAGGAATAGCGTGTTGTAGTTCCATGTTTTTCTCAAATTTCATAAAGTCCTCTGTTTCATCAAGTATTGGGTCATTTCCCATAGTATTTATTCAGAGATATTGGAATTCATTCATTTGATTTAAGAGGCCACATTTCCTTCCGTTAGCATTTTTCCTGTTGATTTATTTGCTTACATTCAAGGTTTTGGGGTTTTCTTCTTAGATCTTTGATAATTTTAGTCTTCCTCATCCCCTTCTGCTCCTCTATTGCTCACTTTTTGATTCTTTCCCCTTTCTTGGAGGTTTCCAAGGGGGCAAGATCTCAGAGTGTCTCAGCCTCTTCCCATGCTGGGCAATTCATTTTTCACCAGACCTGGTTCTGCTCCAAGTGGACAGAACTGACCTCAGCTGGATGCTGAACTCTCCCTCAGATTTAGTGTTACAAAGCCCTTCTCACATGCTTAATGCCCTTCCTGGTGTCCTATTGAGCTCTGTCCTTTCCTCAGGTCTCTAGCCTGGCAATGGCAATTCAGAGTTGTCACACTGGTACTATGGGGTTGATTTCTATAGTTTGGGTCTCTGAGGGCTGAAAGAAGGGCGAGATATAGGAGAGTGTTGAGCTGCATTTGAAGCTCAGACAAATGTCCTGTTCCTTTCCCTGTTTTTTTCTGCTCTCTTGAAGAGGTAGGTCTCAGTTCATGGTTTTTTTGTTTTTGTTTTTTTTTTAAACCTTTCTTTTTGAGGTGATTCAAGGCAATTCCAATAGGCTTGTGATGGAAAGAGCTATTCACACCCAGAGAGAAGACATTGGAGAATAAATGTGGATAAAAACGTAGTATTTTCACCTTTTGTTATTGTTTGTTTGGTTTTTTCCTTTCTCATGGTTTTCCCTTTTGATCTTATTTTTCTTTTGCAGTGATGTAATATGATTTTGTGGTCCCGCAATTTTAGGGGGGGGACTTCTGTTTTAACAATAAATTGGTAGTCCTAAATCTTCTAGTTTTGGAATCTGCCTCAGGAACCTTCCTATACCCAATCTGTCTGACCACTCCTTAATCAGATAGCTTCTGGCTTCAGGAAACTCTCACAGATCAAATTCTTGAGGCAAGAGTGAATAAGACCACTCCTCTACTCATTGTCGACTGGTAATCTTGTCAGTAATAATCTGGTCAACCAAGAACCACTCCTTCCTACCTATGAGCCACATAATTAGCATAGCCATGATTGAAAGCTGGATAAATGTATATGTTGCTTCTGTTTCTCTGCTGAATTCCCTTACAATTCAGTCCACTTTGTAATGCTTTGCCCCTTGATTAGGAGATGGGTTCAAGCTGACAAATTCTTTTGAGGTACCTTGCGACACTGGTCTGAAACCCCAAACTTTTGGGATCCCCCCTTCCCAACCTCAAAAGCAGCATGACCAATGTGGAAATATGTTTAGAAGAATTCCACATGTTTAATCTATATTGGATTACTTGCTATTTAAGGGAGGGGGAGAAATGAGGAGGGAGAAAAATTTGGAACACAAGGTTTTGCAAGGATGAATGTTGAAAATTATCTCTGTATTCATTTTGAAAAATAAAAAAAAAAAACTTTTAAAAAACCTTTTCTTTTGGATTCAGTGTGCTCTAGAATTGGGCTTGTTAAAACTTTATCCACTTACAATCCCTTTTGACCTGAGAAATTTTTGTGTGGCCCTGGGTACGTAGGTTTATAAAGTAGGTATACAAATCAAATACTTGCTGATAAGAAATTATGATTTCATGTCACCCACATTTAGTTGAGACCCCAAATTGGGGTTATAAGCCATAATTTAAGAAGCTGGGTTCTAGAATACTATTTACAAGCACAAATAGAAATCAGAGAAATCATAAATAAGGATCCCTGTGAGCCAAACAGTAACTTGAAAACCATGTTAATATTATGTTGTTTTAGCTCATTTTGGTTTACTTTATTAAATGCTTTCTAATTCCATTTAATCCTAGTTCAGGCAGCATTCAGAAATGCTTTGGGCTTCATACAACCCGAAAGTCACATAGTTGACCTGTTCTGAGATTATCAAAACAGTTGCTGATGCTTTATCTTTAGTGTTGATTTCTGTTTTGGAGAATTTTCAGAATTCTTGGGAATTAGAGAGAAATTCTCTTTCTCCATCTTGTTGGTCACATGGCTTCGAAGTCTGTTTTACTCTATTCTGTTCGATGATGTTCTAGATTCTATTCTATCCACCACATGAAGCTGCCTCTCTAGTGTGGTGGGTAGATCTTGTTCCTGGCAGCCAAAAGACCTGGCTTTTACTTTATAGCTCAGTCATTGACCCTTTGGGTCATCTCTCTCTCTGGTCCTTATCTGTAAAATAGGGCTAATAGAAGGAAGCTAGATGGCACAGTGGAGAGAATACCAGTCCTGAAGTCAGGAGAACCCGAGTTCAAATATGACTTCAGACACTTAACACTTCCTAGGTGTGATCCTGGACAAGTCACACAAAGGAAAAAAAGAAAAAATTGGGCTAATAATCTTTGATACCTCACAAGGTTGTTTCAAGGAAATAATTAGACTCCTGTTCCCCTTCCCCATATCTGATCTAATTTTCTTTTTCCTAGAAGTTGTCCTTTCAAATTGTGGTGGGTCAAGGAAAGGAGAAAAAGAAATCTTTGGTTTGTCATTTAAGAGGGGAGGAGGTTGTCCATATTTGCAAAGCCAGTGTGAATCCATTGCTGAAACATCCCTACTCCCCAGTGTGACCTTGTATTGGAGGGCCTGTTAGCCTAAATTGTGTGTGTATGTGATGTGTTGTGTGTTTGTAGGGACTAATTGGCTCCTGCAGGTTTTTAGAGCTAATGGGGAAATGGCTCCCAAAAATGATCGTGTGAGGATAGGACCACCCCTCTTCCTGTATCTCTCCATCCCAGAAATTGTATAATTATAACAATGGCCATTACTACAGGATCATAGATTTAAACCTGGAAGAGACTTTACTAGCTACCGAGTTCAATACCCTCATTTTAAAAATGAGAAGACTGAAGCATGGAGAGATGAATAATAATACAACCTAGCATTTATATAGGACTTCACAAATTTTATCCTCCCAACAATCCTGGAAACTAAGTGAATATCTCCATTTTACCAATAAGAAATAAACCGATTAAATGATTTACCCTGGATTATACAGCTTTTAAATATTGGAGTTGAACTTTGGTCTTCTAACTCCTGAGCCAGTGTTCTATTGACCACATCCCCTAGCTGCCATTTATCATCTCATGTTCTCAGCTTGCTACAGTAGACTTGCCCTTGAGATGAAGTCCTTGACTGAGTTCTCTAGAGTTCCTCCACTCCGTATTATTTCTGATTTGTTTTGTTTTGCTAGGATTTGGATAATAGGCTTATTATGCCCTCTAGGCATTCACTGTCCCACTAGTATTAGATGAGGAAGGTTATAAACCCAGGATATAGAGCTTGGAGTTCTTCCCCCAATAATGACAAAACAATCAGTCTGAGAGACCTTGATCATATCCGCTAGATTAACAGTTAAGGAGCAGAAAGCTAACCCCCTAGGCCAGTACCCCTCTTCTCTAAGGAGAGCAGTGGGCCCCAACTGTCTTGTTTCCCTTCCTGAAAGGAAGTCTCCTTTGGACGGGGGGGGGGGAAGAGACTAGATATCTACTCTGCCTCCCTCCGAGACACACAACCCTTTTTACACAGATGAGCCTACTTTGTATTTTCCAGAAGCCCAGCAGCCAAAGCTCAGCCCCTAGCTATCTTCATCACCCAATGTGGCGCAACATTTCTGATCAAGCCTTTCCTCCCTGAGCCGCTGGAGAAATCCATAGGACAGAAACATTTGCAATTTTGCAACCCCAAGAGTACTTAGCCCTTCCCTTTTCAGCCAAATCCCACTGGGGTTAGTCCCCTAATTGCCCTATAGCTGAGCAAATGGCCCTCCTGGCACTACTTGAACTAATCTGAGGTAAGGAGATGGAGCAAAAGAGGTGGAGTGGATTTAAATTCCCCCAGGACCTGCCCCCATTCCCTATCTCTCATCCTTAAACTCCTAAAATCAACCAGTCTTTCCCACCTAGTTCTCTGATCTTCTTAGGCTGTTAATCCTATTCTCCTATCATTATTAGCCCTCTTTCCTTTTTCAGATGGGCAGAGGTAACCAGATTATCTTCATTTAATCTGAGGACACTATCCCTGCCCCAGGCGACCTGGACCCACCATCTTCCCCAACGTGGTCTTTGAACCAAGGTGTCTGCCTCCCAGTACAGCTTCTTCCCTGCACAACCCCGCCCCGCCACAGTCCAGACCTCAGGCCCCTCTTGGACATGTTTAAGTGCCTCCCTCCTCCCTTCAGATATGATCCCTTTCTTGTTTCCTTAGAAACTCTCAGCTTCCCTAGGCAGGGTCACTTTGAGGGAATCTAATGAGTTGGATTCAGAGAGCACTAATCTGGCCTGAATGAAATTCAAGGTCCAGGATCCAGATAATCCCAAACCTCCCAGTGTGGAGCTGCCCAGGAAGGGCAGGGAGACACGGTTCAGCACCACGGAGAGGGAAAGGCTGATTTAGGCTGTCTCCCTAGTCCTAGATCCGACTGGTAAACTCTCCAACACGTTAACAATTGTGAACAGAAAAATCACCAGTCTCGGTAAGGACCCTTGGCACAACTCACACCTAAGGCAAGAATCCCTCCTACAACATCCCCAAGGAATCATGCCCTTTGATTTCCTCTTCCAGGGTTTGTCCTTCCATAAAGCCACAACTTCTTGGTTCCAGGCTTTGCCCAATGGAGTCCAACAGAATAAGACTCATTTTCTCTGTTCCAGACTTTCAAATACTTATCTAGAACATTTACTCTCAAGCCTCCTCTTCTCTCACCTCAACTCCTAGGGTTTGCTGTATGGTGCTGAGGGCCTACCCAATAAAAGGGGTTAGTTGTCAGACCATCAGCTTCTTGGGGCAGATCTTTATTTTTGTCTCTATTCCCAGGCCTCAAATTGCTTGGCACACAGTAGACAGTGAGCCTTTTCAAACAAGAATCTGTTGAAGGAACTGGTAATCTAGAACCTGGAGACGAAGGCTGCCATGAGTGCGGAATTCCTCGGATTGTTTGGCCAGCAAGGGCAAAACCAGGAATAATCATTCACATGAGTCCCCCTCCACTAGGGGTCTTTAACATAAGTTAATTGACCTCTCACTGGGCATGTTGTAGAGGCGATTCTGGGTCAGGAACCCCTGAGGATGTTCATTACATTTATCTGGAGAATGGGTTAGCTAGGGTGTGTCGATGAATGAAGTTTTGCTCCGATCAGCTGCCCTGGTTTCTCCCTTCCCAATTCCATCTTCCCTGATCCCATATCTGGAAATCCCTTGCCTTAGCAAGCATTGCAAGCCAGTGGAAAGTGTCGATGATTGACAATCCCACCTTTTTTTTTTGTTCTGGTGGCAAGCCCTGAAAGCTCTTAGAAGTCAAAGTTAAGCTTAAATCTCCACGAAGCCTTCTCAGGGCAGGATCAACTCATCTCTCTGGCCCCAAGAGCCTTTAAATGTGGCCTCTGCCTCCCACTAGTATCTCCTCCCTAAGAGCAGAAACCCGGAGAACAGATCACCTTTGTACCCTAAGGGGATGCTGCAAGCCACTCGATGATCCCAGGGCTTACCATCTAGTAAACTGCCCCGGTTTCCCCCTCTAACTTTCAGGACAACTCCTGCCCACAGAGGGCTTCCAACACTGGCTCTCACCTTCCCTGAAGGCCTTTGGACAAGTCACTGCTCTTCTGGAAGCCTGGGTCTCTGGACAGGGCTACTTCAATAGAATCCACTAAATAAGCGCAAGATGGAGCCCCAACCAGCGTCCCAGAGCTCGGAAGGCGTGTCAGAGATCTGTTCTGCCACAGCAGGGACCGAGGGGGAATCATAAGGTGATAGTTTCAGACCCGAAGGGTCACTGAAGCCACGTGTGGCCTTTATATGGCGGTCTCGAGGTCCCCCCCACCCAGCCCCAGGGAATCAGAACCTTTGTCTGCCCGGGGCCGGGGAAAGCCCCAAGCCATCGGTCTTGGCGGACACTTCATGGAAAGGTCTGAGGGTCCCAAACAAAGACGCCAACAAGGACTCAGTTATAAATACACTGTTTGCTGAGGGGCCTGTTAGAGGTGAGAAGGATCGCTCTGTACACAGATGATCAATATAAGAGACGCTGATTGACCAGACTGGACAGACAGAGACAGACATACAGACATCTTGTACTCTCCCCCCACCCGCCCAGCAGAGCATGGCACGGGGAGCCCCTCGATCATGTCCTGGGTTCGGTAACACTTGGTCAGCGGGCAAGATGGCTGGCGAGGGGCAGGTCCTCCATCGGGAGGGGGTGCCGAGTGCCAGTCGATGCCCTCAGAGCAGGAAGAGGGGCATCTTGGAATGGGCGCTTGTGGCTTGAAGTCCCTGGAAGAGACCAAAGTAGGCAGAGGTCTCCTCACACGTCGCTCAGGGCCTGGGGAAGAGAGCAAGGAGGATCATGGGAGAGGAGCCGAAAGGTCAGAGGGTAGAGGGTGAAGAAGTAGAGGGCCAGAAGAGCCCACACAAGAGGTGGGGTCTTTCCATCTTTCTTCCTGAGGTCCATCAACTTGAATTTGGAGCTAGACGTAATTGAGAGGACCCCCTGTCCCATCCAACCTCCCTCATTTCATGGAAGAGTCAATCGGAGAAATCACTGGCCCAAGATTGCCTGGGGAAGTTGACGGCAGAGCTGGGAATTAGAACTCAGACCCTATGAGCACCTGCCGCTGCTGCCGCTGGGGACCCTGGGCGTTACCTTGCGGGCAAACTCGGGCAGCACAAAGGCTGCGCGGTGGACGTCCGAGTTATAGTATTTGAGGCTCATTTTCTCAACTTGCTCCTGGCTCAGCTGCTGCACTGGCTCCCGGAAGTTGGTGCTCTGAGTGGGAAACGGGTGGGGGAGTCAGGGCCTCAGTCCTCCGCCCCCAAAACCCCCCGGTGTTCCATCAACTCCCGCCGCCCAGCCAAGCTCCCCGCACTTCAGGGAAATTGAGGCCCGATGCGTGGGGTGCATGGGGATGGATGCATCCAGGCGGCCTCTTAGTCTCAGAGATGAGGAAATTGGTGCCCACATATTGCAGAAGAGGCTCTGGGAGGACACAGGTGAGCAGGTGAGACGGGAAGGAGAGAAAGGTGGAAGGGGGCAGGAAGGGAAGAGAAGACCAGAGGATTCTGGGTACGATCTGGGGCCAAAAAAGGCCCTGGCCGAGAGCAGGGGGCAGACCCAGGCTGCCTGCCCAAGCTCTCATCTTACAGACTGGACAGGAGGGATTACGACAAGTTACTCAAGCCCATCCAGGATTCTGGGCCTCAGTTGGAGCCAGCTGGATCCCCTGGCTTCTGGCGCACTGTCCGGGCTGCCCAGCTTGCCAGCTATGACATGGGGGCCCAGAGAGAGCAGGCAGCCCAGGGGCCCAGCGATCGATTCCCAGGCCCCAGCTCCCCGAACCCCCTGGCCTTTCTGTGCCGTGTCCCAGGAACAGCAGCTTCCTTCTCCTGCCTCTCTGGCTGACCCGAAGAGCCCCGGGGGTGGCAAGAGCAGTGAGGTCTGGGGCTTACCGGGGTCTTGCTGCAGAGCATGAAGCCAATCTGGCCGCTGGGGTAGGTGGGGATGGTGCAGTAGGCGTATTCCACAACGGGGAACAGAGACTTGCAGAAGTGACGCATCTCCTTGATGAGGTCCAGATGCAGCCATTGGCACTCACCTGGGGGATGGGGGGGAGTGAGATGGGCTCCCTTGGGAGAGGGGGAGAGAGAAGGGGGGGGGGGAGGGGGTCACCTGGGGATGGGGAAAGCAGGGGGAGGAGAGGTCGCCTTGTCAGGGAGAGAGCTCACCCAGGCCATGCTGGGACTGCAGCCATGTCACTGAAGCCATCTCCGCCCCAATGCTGAGCCTTCCCAAGGGACCTGAAGCTTGGAGCTAGGAAGGCTCAGACTCCAGCTCCCTCATTTTACAAAGAGGTGCCCGCATCCTACCCGCTGCACTGGACACTAGCCTCGTGCGCAGGGAGATAGGCAGTGGGGTTGGGGTTCCCGGGGCCTGTGGGGCCACACTCTCCCGGAGCTCACCCTGACAGCACAGGATCCCGTCGTCCTTCAGCGCTGTCTTCATCAGCTGGTAATAAGACTCTTTGAACAAACTCTCGGCAGGACCTGACACAGGAGACAAGCCAGAGATGCCCACGCTTGCCAGTACCTGCCCGGAGTGGGGGAGCCAGGGAGGCAACGAGGGCTGAGGAAGGGGAAAGATCTACCCTAGTCTGAGGTCGGGGAGCCAAGGCCGCCCCTCCGGAGAAAGGCCAAGGGCAGGACTTGGGCAGAAGCCCAGGGGTGGGGGAGATAGTGGCCCCCCCCGGAGCCACTGCCCAGGCTGGGCCTGCTTCTCTGGGCCCCACCTCCCTTCCTGAGGGAGAGGGCTGAGTTCTTGGCCGGGGACCCCTTCTGCCCCCTCCCCGGGCTCCATCGCTATTCCAGTGCAGCACCCAGCTCGGGGGAGACAAGGCCGGCTTCTGCTCACCCATGGGATCCGAGGAGTCGGTGATGATCACGTCGAAGGCGTCCTGATTCTGCTGCATGAACTCGAACCCGTCCCGAACGTGCAAGGTCAGCTTCGGGCTGGAGTAGCCCACAGCCATACCCGGCAAGTACTTCTTAGAGACCTGGATCACGTCCTGGGACACAGGGCAGGGTCTCAGTCCCCACAGCGCCAGCCCCTCCCTCCAGACTCCAGACAACAAGCCAATCCTCGGGCCAAGCCACACAAGGGCCCCCACGAAAGAGGGAGGGAGCCCCCTGGAGCCGGCGGCTGCACCTGTGCACACGCAGGTACACACGGGCCGCCGCAGTGTGAATATGAGAGTACAGGAGCCTCCCGGCTGACACGCTGTCACACACGTGCAAAACCCATGGGCCCCCAGCCAACACGCTGCTGTGCTCGTGGAGACAAAAACCCAGGAAATCAGGAGAGTCCCGGGGGAGGAAGAGAACTTCCTCCGGGGGCTGTGGGGGCCTGGGTGGGGGAGAAGGGCTCAGGGTTATCCAGTTGCCCACTGAGCATGGAATGTGCTTCCTATGGGCTGGGCTCGATGCGGTTCCAAGATGGAAGTGAAACCCTTCCCGCTCTCGGGCACTGCCATCCTGGGGGGGGGGGGGGCGCGCTACGTGCCCACCTTAAGCACACCCAGACTTGGACAGAGTGCTCCTTGTGGGAGCCCTCCCACTTCTACGGGGCTTTAAAGAGCACACCATAGCCCTGGTAACCTCGGGGGCAGGCTCTATCATCCCTATTTTATAGATGAGGAGATGACATGTCCAGAGCCTCAAAGCCAGTGAGTGACGCAGGATTCAAACTCGGCCCTTGCCGATTCCGAGTCTGGCACTGGGCCCACTATGACCCCTGGATACCTTTGGTGACTACAAGCTTGTTTTGGGGGGGGGAAGGGAGAGGGGGAATGTTCCTGGCCCAGAGAACAGCCTCAGGGTGGGGGCATTCCAGGTCAATCTGGAGGGAAACTACAGAGCTTCAACTCAACAGCCCATATGCTGAGCTAGTAAGTGGTGGGACCGGGATGTGAAATCAGGGCTTTTGACCCAATTCCCAACATGTTTTCAATTCTCAAGCCCAAAACAGAGGAAACAAAAAACTGACTGTTCCACCCACCACCTTCCCCTGCCCAGCCAGCAATGGGCAGGGCTCACCCTTCAGCCACCATCAGGTGATGCTACGGCCTAGGCCCAGCCCAGGATTAGAAGATGAACAAGAATTCAGAGAAAGGGACCGGAGCTGACTCATCCTCCCCAACTCCTGAGGCAGCAAAGATCCAGCCAAGCTGGTTTCTTGGAGAGAAAACCTTGGGGAATTCAAAGGAACTTGCCCCCACCCCGCAACCCAATCCCCAGGTGATCCTGAGCAAGTCATTTCTTTGCTCCAATCTTAAGACTGTGGAGAGAGTCAGGGATGGGGAGACCAGAAGTCTCACCTCTGATGGTTACTAGGGGTGATCCCTGGGAAAACCTCTCACCGCCCCAGTCCTCAAAAGGGCCAATAATCCCACCTCGGGTGTGGCAAGGATCCAGTGAGATAAAACCCTGTGCAACCTTAAAAACAAGCTCTAAAACGTCAATTGTTCCCCAGACAGACCAGGTGAATTCAGTTTCCTAACTGCCTCAATACAACCCTGTGGATGGCCCATTCTTCATGTCCACCACCATTAATCCTCTCCCCAGTGGCTATTTCCACAGACATCCCAAATTACCTCGTACTTTGGGGAAATATAAAAAGCCTTTTCAGTTCAGCTGAAAAATATTAAGAAACATCCCAAGTTTAGGCATGTCCCTTTTGGGAATTTTGTAAAAGGTCTTGGGGAAAGGGCACAGAGCAAGGCAAACAAACTCAGGGCAGTCAATATCTTTGCGGATTAAGGGACACAATCACAAGGGAGATTACTCTGCTTACTCCAAAAAGGAGTGGCCAAAGGAGTTAAGTAATCTTAAGATAGTTTATTGTTCTTTTATTTCATTATTAATATTATTTTTTAAGTGTGGGACTCAAAAGGACACAATTTCAAATCCCATTTCTGACACTTCCCAGCTGTGTGACCCTGGGCAAGTCTTGCCTCAGTTTCCTCAAGTGTAAAACAAGCTGGAGAAGGAAATGGCCAACCACGAGCCGTGTGATCCCAGATAAGTCACTTTACCCTGTCTGCTCTAGTTTCCCCATCTGTAAAATGAGCTGGAGAAGGAAATGATCAACCACTCCAGAGTCTCGGCCAAGAAAACCCCAAATAGGGTTACAGAGAGTAAGATGCAACAAAAATAACTGAACAACAGCCCTTCCTGACTCCAGGTCCACTGGAACCCGAATGAATGGCAGAGCACAATACTGCCCTTGGTTTTGCACATCATCGCCCCAGTGGAACCTAAGTTTATTGTGGCCTTTTTCGGTTGTTGTTGCATCCTGTATGCTGTGACCCAGCACACAGGGAAGCCCCTAGGCCTTGCTGACTGGCTGCCGGAGCCACGGAGGCCTGGGGGAAGTCCCGGGGCTGTAGCGGTTCAGCTCCCAAAGGATATGCTGAGGGAAGGACAAGAGGGACTCGTGATCGGCCCATTTCTCTCCCAGGAAGGTCACTTACCTCGTCAATCTCACACTGGACCACTGACTCCACGGATGGATGCTTCACCACTTCCCGAAGGACACCCCCGTCCCCACCACCAATGATTAGCACCTGGAAGGAGAGGCATAAAAATGGGAGGGGAAGGGGACAAATGTGGGTCTCCAAGGGCAAAGCCTCAGATCCACGCCCTCCAGCAGGAACCTGGGCCCAGCAGGGCAAGTGCCTTACTCTATCTCTGCTTACAGGCAGCCCCCTTGGCTACCCAGGCCCCGGAGTTCCGTAAGCAAACCAGAGCCAGCAAGCCCAGCCCACCCCCGGACCTTTGGAGATGGAGTGGGGGAGGGGGCTGCTGCTCAGGGGGCCCTGGATCTTCTCATTTCACTGACTCACCTCCCTACCAGGCAATGAGTCAGGAGGCCCCGGAAGCAGCACGCTACCCCGGAGCAAGGGCGCTGATGCTCAGTGGGAGCCCTGCCCTAAGCCAGGCTGCAGAATCCCTCCCACTCCTCAGTGCCAGAGCCCGGCCTGGGACACGCTGCTCTGGACCCATCTCTGCCACTTCCTCTGTGACCACGGGCACACCTCTTAACCCGGACTTTCAGTTCCCTCCCTTGCCAAGCAGCCGATTCCAGGCCCGAGGACGAAGCGGGTCGTCCTCCGGGCAGAGGCGGCGGGCATAGGGTGCAGACCCAGCCGGGGCACTAAGCTTGTATGTGACAGGCTCAGCTTTTCTCTTTTTCTCCAGGGAAGTGGAAAGAAAGACATTTTTCATTGAAAAGCAGAATAAGACCCAAGACCCCGGGAGTCTGGCTTCTAGTTTCCCCTCCAGGTCTCAGTCCAGGCCCCAGTCAGAGTGGGGAAGGATGCCTTTCAGGTATCAGTTAGACTGGGGTCCCTTCCAGCTCTCAGGTTCTGTGACATCTAACCCTGTGTCCATTTTACAGGAGAAGAAAATGAGACCCAGAGAAGGGAGTGACAAGTCCAAGTTAACCCTCCAAAGCTCAGAAGAACTGATCTTGATCTTGGCTAGAGCCCCTCAGTACAAACCGCCTGTAGCTCCTTCATGAAAGTCAGTTTTCCCTCAGTTTCCTCAAGTGTCCAGGGGAAAGGGGGGAGAGGTGTCAGACGAGGTGATTTGCAAGGTCTCTCCTGAGAGTGATCCTGCCCTCCTGTACACCAGACCTGCTGTCAGGCCCTGGAAGAAGACTGGGGGCCGGCCTCTCTCCACAGGCTACCTGGCCTTGGGGTGGTGATGGAAGGGGCTTAAACCTTCTCCCTCTCCCTCCCAGCTTGCTTTTCTGTACAGTCTTCCCCATTAGAAGGACAGCTGCTTGAGGACAGGACCTGTCTTTCTTTCTCTTTATCTCTGTATTGTGCATTCAGCACAAGGCCTGGCACACAGCAAGCACTTAATAAATGCTCAATGACTATCAGGCCTGGGATAGCCCCCAACTTCATCCTTCCATATTCTCTCTCCCTGATCCGGAGTCACATGAGCAGAAGATGGAAATGCTTCTGGAGATCCTGGAGCTGGGAAAGCAGGCAAGGGGGCTGTCTGGATGCCCCCACAAGTGGGATGGGCAGCTGCCGCCTCTCTACCTCCCAAAGAAGCCACCGTGACCTCCAGCTGCATTAAGAGGCAGAGAATTCAGAAACAAGGAGGCAAGTGTCCCCTCTGCCCCACCAGACTAGGGTTGGAGTCGAGCTTTCATTACTGAGGACACCTGTGGTGATCCAAGGTGATCACAAGCATTTATTAAGCTGCTGAAGGGAGATGACAAAACTCTGGGGATGTTGATCCTGAAGAAGAGAGGACTGTGGGAAGAGGCATCAGAGCTGCCTTTGAGGATTTGGCAAAGGCTGTTGGAGGGAAGAGGAATTCCTCTAGGTCCCTTTGGACCCCAGGGAACAGAAGTAGGTTGTAGACACCAATTTAATCTTGATGCCAGATTTGCTTTTTTCCCCCCTCAGGAGATAGTGAGCCCATTTGGCTGGGCCCATTTCATTTTCAACAAGATCAAGCTGAACTTTCAAGAAGTTAGGTAATTTTCCCAAGATCTCACAAGTAACGTTAAGCAGTATAGCCAAGATTTGAAGCAGGGGTTAATTCATTGGCTCCAAAGCCAGTATTTTCTCCCCGGTCCTACAAGTAAAGGCTGAAACATCACTGGGTGGCTGGGTACAGGTTGGCCGAGACGGCCACTCGATTCCCATCCGGCTCCGAGATCCTAAACTCCACAGACACATCTATTCCTGATGTTCAGGATGGCCCAGAAGGAAGTCAGATCCTGAGCCAACACAGACATCAAACAAGGTACGAAAAGTTCTTAAGTAAACACAGAGCAAGCTCTGTCCCACAATGTTTGCTGAATGAGAAACTGGTAAATTCAGACCATGGCCTGGCAAGTCACTGAAATCTCTCGATCTCGATTTCTTCATTTGTCAAAAGTGGAGATCATCAGAGATCCCCTCTAGTTCTAAATCAATGACCCTTGATCTATAGTTCCCCTTATAAGGGTCCAGATCTGACTCAACCAGCAGGCTAAATTCTCTTTCCCCCTCGGATTATGTAATTTCATTTGGAAAGAATATTTTGAAAAGTGGGGAAGAGTGAGTCTTTCCATTTTACCGTAAGAGGTCCCCCTCTTAATTGCATTAGGAGGGTTTCTGAGAGGGCCCAGGTGCTCAGAGTCCCTGCTCAGACTCTCAGAACCCTAGATCTCTCCCAGATATTGGCCCTTCTCTTCTGCTGGGAGAATGGGGTGAACGGCCCCAGAAACCAGAGTTGGGTCCTGAGCAACCTGCTGAGAGGGCAGTAGGTTAGTCTGTAAGTCTGGGTTCTAGGCTCTCCTTAATAGGTCTACAACCACCCGGAGCTGGATAGTGAGAGATTCATAAGGTCACGGAATCCCAAGAGCTGGAAGGAACTTTGGACACAATCTGGTGAGACCTGGTGTGATGAGGTGATTTGCTGAGGATCACGCTGGCGGGGAAGAACTGAGAGAGAACCAGAGACTGGGTCCTCAGGAGTCCAGAGTCAGCTCTCTTCCTGTTAACTGCAGGGATGGGGGAACACCCTCTCGCCCACCCCACACAGGGGCTCATGCACGCTGGCCCGTTACCTTTCGTGGGCTGGGATGGCTGCACAGGGGCAAGTTGGCAATCATCTCCTGGTACGAGAACTCATCCCTCTCTGTGCACTGGATGACTCCATCCAGCACCAAGACGTTGCCGTAGGTTTTACTGCAGAAGCGCCGCCCCCCCCCCCAAGGAAAGCGTGTCAGGGGCCACAGGGGCACCTCAGTGATACACAGAAAGCAGACCCCCTCCATCCCTCCCTGCCCCTCCCCCCTGCCCCCCAAGACAACTACTTCACTTCCCTGGGAGTTTTGACAAACAGCTGCCAGCTGGTCCCGGGTAGGACCAGCAAACGTGGCAGGTCTCTAAGCCGCGTGGGCCTGGGCTACCCCCTAGCACAGGAGTTCGATGCTTCCAGCCCCGAGCTTTCTCCACCACACCCCCCCCCCCCCTCCCGCCTTTGTAGAGGTAAAAAGAGCCTTTAAGGGGAATGGCTTTAAAAGCTGGTAAAGGGGAAAGGAAGGAGAGGGAGGAAAAAGGGAGAAAAGAAAAGAAAAGAAAGAAAATGGGGCGAAAGGGAAAAGGAGGTGGGCTAAAAGGGAACCCAAGGGGAGGGGAGGGGGGAGGGTCTGAGGGATTGGGGAGGGGGAAGATGAAATGGGAGGTGGCCGGTGGGAGCGGGGAGGAGGAAGAACCCGGGGGTAGGAGAAAGAACTCGGAGCCAAGGAGAAAACGGGTGCGGGAGGGGGGGGAGAAGCAGCAGCAGCGCAGCTTGGGAGGCAGAGGGGGGAGCGGGGCTGGGATGGACGCGGATGGGCAGAGCCGGGGACGGAGGGGAGCGGGCTTGGGAGCAGTGGGGAGCGCGCAGGGAAGGGGCGGCGGAGGGAGAAGGGGCCAGTCCCGCCAGGCGGAGGGACGGGGCCAGGCCGGGCCGGGCGGGCGGGGGAAGGTGGGAGCCTGGCCCCGGCGGGGCTGGAGAGCGGAGGAGGGCCGCGGTACCTGCGGAAGACCAGGATCTCCTGGTAGCGGGAGCGCTGGTGGTGGAGGAGCTCGTCCACCTGCAGGGACATGGCCTGGCCAGGCCACAGGCTGCACGTCTCCCGGAACCAGCCCTCGCGGATGGCGGGGGGTCCGGGCTCCATGGCGGGGCCGGGGGATGCGAAGGCCGCGGCGGCCGCAGGACAACGGGGCCAGCAGCGAGCGCCCGTCTGCCCTCCCGCCAGCCCGCGCCGCAGCCTAACCCGGGGGCCCGGCCCGGCCAGCGTTCGGGGGCGGGGGCGTCCCGGGGCGGGCCACCCGCCGAGGAGCCGGCCGCGGGCCAACCAGCTAGTCTGGAAGGGACCCGGGCCCCGCGCACGCCTATTGGTCCGCGGGCCTGCACTCGGGCGCCTAGTGGCTGGAGCGGGCTGTCCGTCAGCGCTAGCACGTTTGTCTGCCTGCTTCGGTGGGGCCACGTGGGGGCCGGAGGGGAAAGCAGGTGGGCTCCGGGAGCGGGACCCTGTCCGGGCTTCCGCGTCCCGAGGCCGGGGCCGGCCAGCCCGGCCCCGCCAGCTCCCAGGCCGGGCGGCGGGCGCCCCGAGCACCCCGGAGGCAGCCCCCGTGCTTCAGCGGGTGGGAACCCGGAGCCAGAGCTCGATTGGCCGGCCTCCCGCACCCCTTCAGGCCTTGGGCCTTGGCCCAGCCCGGACCGGCTGCAACACTTAGTGGTGCTTATCGAGGCCGCTGCGGGCACCGCGCCCAGGAATGTGGCCCGTGCCGGGCTGGGGGGGGAGGGGAAACGGAGTTTGTTTTCCCGGAACCGGGAAGGGGCCGGGCTTCCCCTGGCTTGCCTCCTCCCGCCCGGTGGCCAGGGGGGAGGCGCCCGCTCCGGACTCGGCCCCCGGCACCAAGGAGAAATGGGCCCAGCTCCCCGCCGGGGGAGGGAGGGGGAGGACGGTTACCCAAAGGATTTATCCCTGATGGGTGGGGGTAGTGGGCTGCTTCTCCTGCCTAAACATAATCGAGCCCTGCAACTTCAGCGGAAAAAATTAAAAAAACAGCCGATTTTCCCCCTCCCACCTCCTCCCGTTGAGATTCGTCGAGAGCTTTGCCCACGTGGGGACGCATAATTGGGGGTGTTTGTTTGGAAATGATGCTCAAGTCCCCTAAATGAGCGTTTCTAATTTTACCACCAGTATTCTGGAAGAGGAAAAATACATCCATACATATTCAACACCAAAAGAGATCATATTTTTTTGATAAACCGGCTTTTCCCTTGGAAACCTTTTGCTTTTTGAAAGCCCAAAAACTTCTCAGAAACAGAAAATTAAAATGTTAATTGAAAACATGCAATTACCCGACATGTGGTTATAATGCCAAGGAACTGCAGCCGACGGAGATGACTGTCTAGGATGGCAGAACTCACGTCAGCATCGAGTACCTTTGGGGTCCCGCTCCCACAGAGGAATCCCTCCCCTTTGGGTCCCTCCTAAGGGATGAGCCTTCAGGGATGTGGTAAACATTCTGTATGTCAGCTCGGGACTGCACTCAGGAGTCTAGCCTTTCTCCTTTAAAGACAAGAGATAGGTTTTAAGGCTGAAAAGATTATTGCTAGAGAGCAATGGCAGTGATCCCCAGACTCTGGAAGGTAAGTTTTAATTTAGCAAATGAGATGAGTTTAATTTTAAAAGTTTTATTAAACGATGGCGCCAATGTGGTTCCAGCCACTCGTCCAAGCACTGTGGCCAGCCAGGCAGCTGGTTCTAGCCCAGGCTTCAAGTGGGTAAAAACAGGCTGTGTGTGTTTTAAGTTGAGGGTGAGGAAGGTCCGGCTCACTCCCCAGGCGTCCCTACTCTTGAAAACAGGAGCCAAAGCCGGGAGCACCGTCTGACCTCTAGAGCCTGAGGGCAGAGGGCAGTTTCCGATGGCAATCATCTGCCCACCTGCCCGTCCTGCAGGAGCTCTGGGGTGCCCCCCCTTCCCAGGCAGCTAAGTGTGATCCGTGCATCACGTGCTAGGTCTGTGACAGAATTTCCAAAAGTCTCTGCTGACAATGAAAGGAAAAGACCTGGCTTCCTTCCAATAAGAATTCTTTGTTTAATATTTCAACAAGAAGTCCATACAGAACAGCACCCTCTGCGACCTGCCGGCAGCTCTCTGGGGTCCCCAGGCGCGCCTCTTCTGTTCTCTGGGTATAAACACTATCTCTTTGGCCAGCTGTACCTGAAGCCTCTGCAAAGAACATCGGGAAACAGAACATTTTACTTTTTCTCTCTGGGGCTTCTCAGCTTTGCACTGTATGAAAAAGGCTTCACTCTGGGGCTAGGTGATCTCACTCAAATCCCTTAACTTCCTCCTGAGAGCCTCAGGCTCAACCTTATCAAGGAGCTCCTTCACAAGGAAGTTCTCAGGAGGTGCAACATGGAGAGGAGGGGCTCAGCTCTGGCCCAGGCTCCCCCCGGCTCAGAGCTGCCCATAGAGTGTAAGAGGGCTTTCACACTGTGTGGGATCCTAGTTCCCCCTCAGGTTCCCAGATCTAAGACTAAATCATTGACTCTTTTTTTCATTTAAAGAAACCTCACACAAACTGGCTGTACACGTAAGTACACACACACACACACACACACACACACTTTCTCTCTCTCCAACTAAACAGACCGGAACCTCTCCAAGCCCTCAGAGGGACCCCAATGCAACCAGAGCCTGAGGGCCCTGTCTGAGCAAGCCAGGAGTCTTGGGTGAACTCTGTCACCTTTCTGAATGCAAGGTATAAAATCAATCACTGGCCAAGAATTCATTAAGTTAGGAAACACGTGAGGCACCTACTGTGTGCTGGACACTGTGGCCCTATAGACGAAGCGAGCCAAGACTGGCTTCCCTGTCCTATTCCCATCAACGACCTTGTCTTGAGCAGGGAACATGTGGGGCACATCAACATACCTATCTGATTTTCCAGATACAAAAGATTTGCTTCTGTTTCCTGCTGGCAGCTTGGGCTTGCCGACTGCAGCACATTTCTGAAAAAGCAAGGGTGCCATGTCACCTGGGGAACTTCACACAGCTTCAAGACTTGTAGGAAATTGCATCTGGCTTTGGCTGGTGCTGCCAAATGGCTGAGGCATCAAAAGCATCAAGAAGCAATCACGATGGCCCCCGAGATCCCTCCCTCTTGCCTTACACCAAGCACGATCCTGCCAGATGCCATGTGCGCCATTTCTGCTCTTGAAGGACAGACGCCAGAGCCCCACATCCTTGCCTTGCCCCCCACATTTCCTGCCACAGCCAGCTCTGCCAGGAGCTGACGTCTGTTTGTGGCATGTGCTGGCTTGTGTTAACGTTAAGGGGAGTGTTCTCAGTCTTGCCAAAAGCTATAATTCCCATGGTAGTGAAATACAGAACAATTCATCCCCTTTCAAATCACACATCAGCTTTAACAACAACTTTTATTACTGAAATAGCTGGCAAGCATTGTTCCAATCTCAAGAAATAAAAAAAGGGGAGAACATTTCAAGGGAAAGGACTATTGACATTTCCTAGCCAAGGTTCATGCCCTGGGGCACAGGCAGGGAATCGGACAAGCCAAAGAAGGTGCCTTACCTTGCCAGGTGGGTCCTGCAAATTTGGATCAAACTGGGATGACTGTTTGGGTTTGTTGTTTGCTGAAAGAGGAGAAAAGGTTGTCAGAGGCAGCCACTCACTTCCTCTCGGGGTACAAGCAAAAGCCTCTCACTAATGCTGTAGGCAGAGGGAAAGCCAGCCCCAGCCCCTTGCAGTTGGGCTCCCAGTGGGTGAAGCTTCTAGAGGGTTGGCCCTGAGATTGCACCCTCCACCTGTCCTGCCCATGGTGTCAATCTGCAGATCCGTTCTCCCTATCTGAACTCTAAGGGCATGTGATTGTCACAAGAGTTGCCTTGGGAGTTAGGGATGTTATCTGTGACTCCAAATCTAAATGACCCAGGTAGGGACGCACACCACCAGCTAGGTCTCAGCACTATGTTCATCATGGAAGCCTCTTTATTAGGCAGGCACAGAGACCCCACAGAGCTGTCTGTGCAGAAGAGGTGAATATATGGACTAGGAGTGCCAATGATGAAAATGGACTGTGCCCAGAAAAATATTCTGAGCAAGAAAAAAAAACAATGTAAAGTCCCTATCTTCTCTTCCTGTTTTGTATTTTACTGTAACTTCCTCAGAATTCTTGGACATCTTGGACACAAGGCTTCTCTAAGCCTACGCCAGGGCCTCCCTGGATAGGCTGATCCATCATCCTCTTTGGTCCCAGGCTGATAGGGGCAGGTTTAGTCCTCACCAGCAAAGGCTTTGAAGTCTGACTTGCTGTAGTCGTATGGGGTAAACTCTTTGGGTGGCTCTTGCTCTTGGGGCTGCTGGGAAACTTTGAGCCTCTTTGTCTCGTGCTTGGGTTCCAGGCTTCCTGGCTCGCTTCCCATCCTCTCCCGCTTCTTGGTAGCATTTTCTAGCTGCATATTTACAAGCCATGAAGAAAACTCAATGAAGAACTGAAGGTCTGTTTTATATTAGGGACCCAGTTGCTAATTGTGAGACAAAAGAATGATTTCCGGGAAAAGAGCAAGTGATTAGATGACCTGAAGAGACAAAGTGGCATGGTGGAACCAGATCTCATGGGTCCTATTGGGAGAGCTTAAACAAGACTGAAAAGTCCTTGGAGAGGGGAGAAGGGATTGTTTGGGAAGCTGCAGTATCGGATGGAGCAAGGTTTTAATGTCTACTTGCGATGAGTTAAAAAAAGGGAAGCAATGGAGTACCTTGACCAACCTTACAGGGAAGCTGAAGGTGGGAAACATCATAGAACTCACCAGGGACCATTCAAGGCCTGTTCTATTCCTAGGTCTAGTTTCTTAAAAGTAGTGGCAGAAAGAGCAGATGCTTACCGAAGCCTGCTCCCGGACCGAGATGACCTGCTGAGCAGTGGCTTTGTACTCTGCCTTTGCCTGTTCTCGGACAGCTGTAATCAGTGGAAAGGAGTTTCAGGGAAGACACCCAGAGTGTGCAACCCTGGGCTGAGAACCCACTCCTGTCTCCACCCTCACCGTTCACTCCCTGGACTGCCGTCCAAGGACACCCCAGAACAACAGTTACCTGTCTGCTCTGCTTTCTTTCTTGATGCTTCTTGGGCTTCTTTTTTGATCTGTCCCTGGCTTGCCAGCTTCCAACGATTGCTGATCTGATTAAAAATAAAATAAAAAAAAAAGCAATTTGAAAAGAACCACAGTATATATCCTTATGTTTGGATAAGGCAGGAGGACAAAGAGAGGCAGACCCCTCTTCTCCCGCTTTGAGCTACAGGATAAAGATAAATAAAGCACAAGATGGAAGTTAGATTTGATAAAAAGCACTCTATAGGGAACTGGAAAGCTTAAAAAAACTGACTTAAGGGTCTCTTGTTCCTGATGGACTTAGACTCAGGGCCGACCCCTCCTGTCTTTATCTCCTAGTGAGGATCAAACAAGATAAAGTGCTTTGAAAAGTGTTAAAGGCTATACAAGTCTAAGGCATTATTATTAAGAGGCTTAATCTAAAGTGATTATTGCAGAGCAGCATTCAGACTGTGGGATCTCCCACAAGATATCTTGACCCAAAAGATTCACAAAACTTCCCTCTTTTTTCATTCTTTCTACAAGGAATTAAAAAAAAAAAAAAAATCCAGCAGCCAAACTTACTTCATAGATCTTTGACATTGGATCATACTTGGCAGACTGTGAGATGTAGGCTCGGTTCTCTTCTGCAGGCAGATACTGAGAAAACCAAAGGTGAGACTTTAGATAGGGCCCACCAAAGGGGCCCATCACTTTCACAGTCCACCCCCACGGGGAGCCCCGGCACAGCACCTGTCACAGAGGCAGCCTAGCAGTCACTCACCATCCTGAATGGATTTTCAAAGGACTCCATGATTCTCTGCGCCCTCTGCTGGGCTGCGGTCAGCTTCCTTCCATTCTCTTCCTCAGCATTAGGCTCCTGTGGGCACCAAGAAAGTGTATGAGTATGAAGCCTGAGAGGGACAAAAGCTGGTCAGAGCATCACTGCCAAACCACTTACGGCTACAGACTAATTAAGTAACACCTGGCTGCACTGGGTCAAGTCTTAAAAATAATGATGACCAGTTCTTGGAAGAAATTTAAAATGGCAAAACACTGATCGGCCACCCAAATAAAAAAATGCTTCCTCTCCTTGAGAGCATCTCGTGGGGATCTTTCTGCACACAGCAAGTATTCAATAAACACTTGTTGAATGAACAAAATAACTCCTAAAAGTGGCAACATCATGTCCCACAAAGGTCTCAGTATCATATAGTGTGGGTAAAGCAAAGTGAGAAGAAACCTCCATATGCAAGAAATAAGAGAAAAACTAACTCTAGAAAGGATGAACATCCCCGAAAACCCCAGAGTGGGAGAGAACACCAACAAAATTGGCATCTCTATGAATTAAATTAGTAACTCACCGAAGAAAGAATTCAAAATTACAAACACAGTAACTGACAACAGAGAAAAGATGATGAAAACCTTCAAATGGAGCAAAAACTGCCAAGCAGGTGGCCCTCATTGGGTAGCAACCTAGTCGGAATGAGGTAGCATGGGCCAGGTGATTCATGTCCCTTCATATCCTGATGGGGACCCCCAGTACTCTGAAGCCCAAAGGACAACACTGGACGTCTATCTTACGAGTTCTACAAACATGCAAGAGTACATGCAAGAGTACAAAGAGGAAGCAAAAGCTGGACAGCTTATAAACTCAAGTCACCTATTCTGTAACACTGAGCTTTCCAATCACATGATACAGTGGAGAGAGTGCTGGGCCTGCAGTCAGGAAGATGAAAGTTCAAGTTCAGTCACTTAACCTCTGCCTGTTTCCTCCACTATGAAATGGAGCTAATAATACCACCTACCTCACAAGATTGTGGTGCAAATTAAATGAGATAACAGCTGTAAGTAGTCGCCTAGCACATAGTAAGTCCTATCATCTGGTACTGGCTATGAAACGGTGATGGATCAGTAGAAGTAGAATAGATTACATACAAATAACATAGTAAATAACTACAGTAATTTAGCTTATGATAAATCCAAAGATCCAAGCTTTTGGAACTCATTATTTGACAAAGATTGCTGGAAAAACTGGAAAACGGTATGGCAGAAACGAGATATAGACCAACATCTCACACTGTTTACCAAGATAGTCAAACATGATTTACACATGAATGATGACACTATAAGCAAATTAAGAGAGAATGAAACAGTTTATCTGTCAGACATTATCTGTCAGATTTATGGAAAAGGGAAGAATTTATGACCAAAAAAGATATGGAAAGCATTGCAAAATGTATAATACATAATTCTGATCATATAAAAAGTTTTTGTACAAACAAAACCAATGCAGCTAAAATTATAAAGAAAGTAGAAAATACTATGTAAACTATTTGAAAGAATAGGGAATGAATGACTCCTACCAAATTCCATTTACAACACAGTATTGATACCTAAACCAGGTAGGACAGAAACAGAGAAAGAAAATTATAGACCAATCTCCCTAATGAATATTGATGCAAAAATCTTAAATAAATATTAGCAAAGAGGTCACAGAAAATCATCCCCAGGATAATACAGCATGACCAAGTAGGATTTATATTAGGAATGCAGGGCTGGTTCAATATTAGGAAAACTATTAGCATAACTGACTATATTAATAACCAAATTAACAAAAACCAGATGATTATCTCAATAGATGAAGAAAAAGCATTTGATAAAATCCAACACCCATTCCTAATAAAAACACTAGAAAGTATAGGAATAAATGGACTTTTCCTTAAAACAGTCAGTAGTATCTATTTAAAACCAATAGCAAGTATCATATGTAGTGGGGATAAACTAGAACCATTCCCAATAAGATCAGGGGTGAAACAAAGTTGCCCACTATCACCATTACTATTCAATACTGTATTAGAAATGCTAGCTTTGGCAATAAGAGAAGAAAAAGAGATTAAAGGAATTAGAGTAGGTAATGAGGAAACCAAATTATCACTCTCTGCAGATGATATGATGGTATACTTAGAAAACCCCAGAGAATCAACTAACAAGCTATTAGAAATAATCCACAACTTTAGTAAAGTTACAGGATACAAAATAAATCCACATCCACATAAATCATCAGCATTCTTATACATCACTAACAAAATCCAACAGCAAGAGATACAAAGAGAAATTCTATTTAAAATAACTGTTGATAATATAAAATATCTGGGAATTTATCTACCAAGGAAAGTCAGGAACTATATAAGCAAAACTACAAAACACTTTCCACACAAAGTTAGATCTAAGCAATTGGAAAAATATCAAGTGCTCGTGGACAGGTCAAGCAAATATAATAAAGATGACAATATTCCCTAAATTAATCTATTTATCTAGTGCTATACCAATCAAACTCCCAAGAAACTATTTACTGACCTAGAAAAAATAACAACAAAATTCATCTGGAAGAACAAAAGGGCAAAAATTTCAAAGGAATTAATGAAGAGAAAAGCAAATGAAGGTGGCCTAGCTGTACCAGACTAAAACTATATTATAAAGCAGCAGTCATCAAAACCATTTGGTACTGGCTAAGAAATAGAGAAGTTGATCAGTGGAATAGGTTACATTCACAGAACGAAATAGCTAATGACTATAACAATCTAGTATTTGACAAATCCAAAGGTCCCATCTTTTGGGATAAGAATTCAATATTTGACAAAAACTGCTGCAAAAACTGGAAACTAGTAAGGGCAAAAAGTAGGCACAGACCCATACCTAATACTGTACACCAAGATAAGGTCAAAA
Source organism: Sarcophilus harrisii (assembly GCF_902635505.1). Taxonomy (NCBI): domain Eukaryota; kingdom Metazoa; phylum Chordata; class Mammalia; order Dasyuromorphia; family Dasyuridae; genus Sarcophilus; species Sarcophilus harrisii. The sequence goes on along the minus strand of NC_045428.1, from coordinate 572,600,279 downwards.
TTGGTTCATGATCTAGACATAAAAAAATGATATTATAAACAAATTAGAAGAACATGGGATAGTATACCTCTCAAATTTGTGGGGGAGGAAGGAATTTGTGACCAAAGAAGAACTAGAGATCATTATTGATGATAAAATAGGTAATATGGATTATATTAAAGTTTTTGTACAAACAAAACTAATGCAAACAAGATTAGAAGGGAAACAATAAACTGGGAAAACACTTTTACATCCAAAGGATCTGATAAAGGCCTCATTTCTAAAATATATAGAGAACTGACTCAAGCCACCCTCCAATTGATAAATGGTCAAAGGATATGAACAGAATTTTCAGATGAAGAAATTGAAACTATTTGGAACCATAGGAAAAGGTGCTCTAAATCACTACTGATCAGAGAAATGCATATTAAGACAACTCTGAGATACCACTACACACCTCTCAGCTGCTAAGATGACAGGAAAAGATAATGATGAATGTTGGAGGGGACGCAAGAAAACTGGGACACTGATACATTGTTGGTGGAACTGTGACTGGATCCAACCATTCTGGAGAGCAATTTGGAACTATGCTCAAAAAGCTGTCAAACTGTGCATACCTTTTGATCCAGCAGTGTTTCTACTGGGATTATATCCCAAAGAGAAAGGAGGGACTCATGTATGCAAAAATGTTTGTAGCAGCCCTTTCTGTAGTGGCTAGAAATTGGAAATTGAATGTATTCCCATCAATTGGGCAATGGCTGAATAAATTATGGTATATGAATGTTATGGAATTCTATTGTTCTGTAAGAAATGACCAGCAGGATGATTTCAGAGAGGCCTGGAGAGACTTACATGAACTAATGCTAAGTGAAATGAGCAGAACCAGGAGATCATTATACAAAGACAAGATTATACAATGATCAATTCTGATGGACATGGCTGTCTTCAACAATGAGATGATTCAAACCAGTGCCACTTGTGCAGTGAAGAGAGCCATCTACACCCAGAGAGAGAATTGTAGGAACAGAGTGTGGACACAACATCGCATTATCACTCTCTCTCTTGTTATTTGCTTGCATTTTGTTTTCTTTCTGTTTTTCTTTTCCTTTCTTCTTGATCTGATTTTTCTTGTGTGTAACATGCTATAATTGCATTTGCTATTGCCAGTCTCTCCTAATTCCTAGGACATCAGAGAGATCTCTGGTAAATATTAATATCAAGCTTACCTCTACCTGAGGCCTTCAGAAATCCTCTGGCTGCTATCTCATATGGATGCAGTTTAAGCACAACAGAGCACCCAAGAGTTTATGTAGGCAAGTTTAAGAACTTTATTCATGTGATTTACATCCTACACTAAGACCTCCTGCACTCTTAGCTCCTTCTCCTTGGCAGAGATTCAGGTGAAAAGGGGGTCGGGCTCCTCCCCCACTGAGTTTATATAGGGTCCATGAGGTCACAGGCACAGTCAATTAGAGATGGAGACACTTCCCGGTCCTGACATGATTTCACAGTATTCAGAGTTCCTGCTGTGGCTGGAAATCCCACCCATGAAGGTAGTCCCTATGTACTCATAGCCAATCATGTCCAGGTATCTCCAGGCCATAGGCCTGTGTTACATCCTAACTGTGCTTGCCTGGCCTCTCTAATGGACCCTTATACTTGTGCAACAAGATAACTGTATAAATATGTATACATATATTGGATCTAACATGTATTTCAATATATTTAGCATGTATTAAATTACCTGTCAGCTAAGGGAGGAGGTGGGGGGAGGGAGGGGAAAATTTGGAACAAAAGGTTTTGCAAGGGTCAGTGTTGGAAAAATTATCCACGCATGTTTTATAAATAAAAAGCTTTAATTAAGAGAGACAGAGAGAGAGAGAAAGAAAAAGAGAGAGAGAGAGAAAGAAAAAGAGAGAGAGAGAGAGAAAGAAAAAGAGAGAAAGAGAGAGAGAGAAAGCACAAAAGTGGGGGGATATTTTTGCAATAAGTATTTCTAATAACGGTTTCATTTTTCAAATATATAGAGAATGGAGTCAAATTTATAAAAGTACAAGCCATTCCCCAAATGATAAAAGGTCAAAAAATATAAACAGGCATTTTTCATACAAGGAAATCAATGTTATCTATAGTCATGAAAAAATGTTCTAAATCACTATTGGCTAGAGAAAGATAAATTTAAACAACTCTGAGATACTATCTCACTTAGCTCACTAGCTAAGATGACAAAAAAGGAAACAGTTACATGCTGCAGAAGCTGTGGGACAACTGGGACATTAATGAAGTTGTGAATTGATCCACCCATTATAGAGAACAATTTAGAACTATCCCCAAAGACTATAAAATTGCATACCATTTGATCCAGAAATACTGATTCCAGATTTATATCCGAAAGATATCCAAAAAAAAAAAAAAAAAAAGGAAAAGGACCTATTTGAACAAAATGTAGCAGTTCTTTTTGTGGTAGATAAAAGCTGGAAATTGAAGGGATGCTCAGGAATTGAGGAATGGCTAAACAAGCTGTGGTATATAATTATAATGGAATATTATTGTGTTATAAGGAATGACAAACAAGATAATTTCAAAAAACCTGGAAAGACTTACATGAACTGATGCATAGTAAAGTGAAAAGAACCAGGAGAATGTTGTACATAGTAACAACAAAACTATTGAATTGAAAATGACTTAGCTATTCTTAGCAATAAAATGATGCAAGACAATCCCAAAAGATTAAAGATGAAGCATACTGTCCACCTCCAGAGAAAGAACTGATATTGTCTGAATACACACTGAAACATTCTATTGTTTACTTTCTTCCATTCGAGTCTTCTTATACTAAATGACTAAAATAGAATGTCTTACACAATTGTACATATATAACTTATATCTGAATGCTTACTGTTTTAGAAAGGGGAGAGAGGAGGGAGGGATAGAATTTGGAATTTAAAATGTTAAATAAAAATGTTTTTTTAAAAAGTGATGATCTGGGTTCAAACCTGGTGCTGCACATCTCTACTCTATGCTATTGGATTGTTAAATTCAGGAGTTCTGAGCTGAAATAGGACTAAAGCCAATTGGGTATCCACACTAAGTTCAGCATCAATATGGTAAGCCCCAGAAAGGCAGGAAAGGGGAATCAGGTTGCCTAAGGAGAGATGAACCAGCCCAGGTCAAACCAGATCAGGTCCAAATTTCTATGTCAATCCACAGTGAGGCTGGCCTACTGCAAAGAGAAAGTGTGATGTGTTTTTGCAGGCCTTGTTCTTGGAGGCAATGCCAAGCCAGGCAGCAGGGCTCTTGTGGGTCTCCTGGGCAAAGTTTATAGACACAGCAAATTCTTTTCAGTCCTCAGCTACTGAGATAACTAGGATGAAAAATAAGCTCAATTGTCATTAAATTTAGGAACAGAGAAGACTTAAAAGTGAAACATAAAAATTATAAAGAAAAACTTGCTAGAAAATCTCCTGCCCCGATATTTGTAGTGAAAGTGAATGAGAATACAAGAAATCCACCGTGGCTATCTATGGTAGGCAGGCAGTCCCGGGACATGAGTAAGCTTCTAAGCAAGTCATGTGAAAATCACATTTTAAAGACAAAGATCCACAAGGAATGAACAAAGCCTGCTGGCATGCTTGGGCCACGATGATGGATTGTATGCCAAAAAAGGCATTCAAAGATGAATACACAGTTACCACAGTTCTAGTAATCCCAGTGATCTCTGGAGCCCTCTGCTACGTCATCATTTTGGACAAAACACTTGGTGATTGAATACCAACATGTGAATACTAGCATTCTTTCACAAAGAGTTCTCTGCTTTAATTAATAAAAATCAAAAGTGACATTAGAAATGTCCCAACATAACAAATATAAATTCCATTTAATGAAGACAAAGCATCTCAGAAATGAGAGAAAAAGAAAACTGATTTAGATCTGAAGACTCCTGGGATGTTAGTGAGGTGCCTTCCCTACAAGGACAAGTATTTGTTTTTTGTATAAAGGGGCAGCAGTTCACAATCTTCACAAAATAATCTATGAAATCATATACAGGGATTCCAGAGACATTTTTAACCAGTTCACTGAAGAACACATGGCTCTCATCTGGAAAGATATCAGAAAGTGGTGGCAAAAAATAAGGTAACAGGGGAAAGATAGTTGCCAGAACATTTTGAAATTTTAAAGAGTATGGCTATCAAATTAGATGTTAATGGGGGAAAAAAAATGCATTTATTTTAAGGGTGTGATATCCAAGCTACAGAAGCAACTCAAATGTATAAAACCAAGAACCATTCCCCGAAGGATATTCAGTCTAAGGATAGGAACAGTTCTCAAAAGAAATGCAAATAATTAACAACTGTATGAAAGATGCTACAAATCTCTAATAGAGAAATGCAAACTAAAGCAACTTTAAGGTTTCGCCACATACCCAGCAAATTGACAAGGATGACAAAAATTAGAAATAAAGCCTGAAAGACTTTAGAAAAACTGGCTCACTAATATACTGCTGGTGGAGCTATGCCTTGATCTAACATTCTGAAAATTAATTTGGAATTATATTGAGAAAGTGATTAGGATAGTCATACTTTTTTTTTTTTTTCAGGAAGGATAGCTATATAAATACTAGCTATTATTCTTTTTATCTTTGATCCAAAGATGTCAAAGAAGGGTATTACTGAGGTAGGAACTGTGTGATTTCACTGGCATGGGGAACTCCTGGATAAAAGAACTCCCTCTACCAATGAAGGGTGGCACCTGTATTGTTTTCTTAGAGAATTGCTTAAAGCACTGAAGTTATGTGCCCTACCAAGATCACACAGACTATGGCTTGGAGACTGGTCTTGAATTCAGGTTCTAAAACTAGCTCTCTATCCACTATACTGTGCCGCTCTTCAGAGATCCCATAAAAACCAAACAACATATAAGCAAAATTTTTTGTACTAGTAGAAGACTGGAAATAAAAGAGATGTCCAACAATTGAAGAAATGAAAAAAACTGTGTTCATGAATGCAATGGAATATTAATACTCTTAAAAAAATAATGAACATGAAGACTTCAGAGAAGTCTGAGAAAATTTTACAAAACTGATGCAAGATGAAGTAATCACAACATGGAAAGCAACATATACACAATGATAACAATGTGAATGGAAAGTAAAACAACAACAACAAATAAACCTGAACATTGTGTAGTAATTATAATTATGAAGTTTGGGTCAGGTATATCTACCTCCCTACTTTGCAGAGGTGAAAACCTCTAGATAAGGAATATAGTACACAGCATATTGTTAGGCTTAGCTGACTGACATGTTGCTTAGTTTTCCTGAAGTACTTATTAGCTTTCTCTGGGGAGTGAATGAGAAAAGGCTACTTTTAGAAATAAAGATAATATACCAGGTGAACAATCTATACTATGACTACGTTAATAATCAACAAAAACAAAACTGAAAAGTTTCAGAATTCTGGTAGTGTTAAAAATGCTGATAAGTAGCAAAGAATTGAAAAAGGAGTTTTTGCCCATCATTTGGGGAATGGCTGAACAAGCTGTGGTACATGAAGGGAATAGAATATTATTGTTTTATAAAAAATGATGAACAAGCTGATTATAGAAAGGCCTGGAAAGATTTACATGAACTGATACTGAGCGAAATAAGCAGAACCAGAAAAACATTGTACACAATAACAGCAAGAATATGCCATGATCAATTAAGAAAGGCTTGGTTCTTCTCAGTAGTTCAGTGATCCAAAACAATCCCAATAGACTTTGGACAGAAAATGCTATCTGCATCCTGAAAAAGAACTAAGGAGACTGAATGTCAATCAACACATTCTATGCTCACTTCTTTTTTGTTTTTTTTTAAATCTCTCATGGTTATTCCCATTTGCTCTGATTTTTCTCTCCCAACATAATTTATAAAACAATATGTATTAAAAATAAACTAAAAAAAAAACAAAAAACAAACAAAAAAAAAAAACTGGTGACAGCTAAAGCAGTCTCCCTACCATTAAAGTGGTGGACTACAGATGAGAAATTTCAGAGATAGCTACTGTTTTAATCTGCTTTGACTTATGAGAAGGTTATGTGGAGGAATAGAGTAAGGGGAGAAAGATAATTCACTAGGAAATAATAATGATGACAAAAATAAAAGAGCATTAATGAAATAATTTTAAAAATAAGAATTGTTCTTCAGTGTCACACCTACTGCCTCTGGATATTCCCCAAGGTCCTGACTTGGGCCCAATTCTCTTTTTGTTCCATACTGTTATACCTGATATCTCATCATCCTCCATGGGTCCAATTATCAGCTCTATGCAGATGACTCCCAGATCAATATCCATCCCTCAGCTATACTAGATTCCTAACTCCAAATTCATTTTCAGCACCTCAAACTGGATGTCCCATAGGTATTGTCAAACTCAAACAGATATTCAAAACAGAACTTCTTATATTTTCCCCCACTAATACCTCAGCCCTATCAAACTTCCTTATTACTGTCTAATGTACTCTCATTCTTCCAGTTACTCAGGTTCACAACCTTATAGTCACCCTCTGCTCTGCACTCTCATTCCTCTGACAAGCCAGTCCACTGCCAGATCTTGTCTTTTCTACCTTCACCACATCTCTCATATGTGCCCTTTTCAACTTTACACACAGTCATCACCCTAAAGCAGGCCCTCAGCATTTCTTGTTTGGCCAAATAATGAACTGCCAATTAATTTGTGGAATTATTGCAACAAAGGGAATGGAACCACAGGACAATTTCTCTTGAGTGGGGAATAGGAACTCAGAGTTCTTTAGATTCTTACTGAAAGACCAAGATGGAAAGTAGGGATTAGTGCTTCAACCACATTTTAATAAGGCACAGAGAGTACGGAGGCAAATGACAAGGGAGGAAGGAAAGAAGTGTGGGGAAGAAAACGAAGGGAACACAGAGAAGCACTTAGGTAACCACGGATCACAGATGGGTATATTCAGGTAGCATGGACCTAAAGCATATGGAGAAATGCTTGAGGTGCTGGGGGGTAAAGGAGAGTTTAGGGGTTTTATTTTTACAAGGACTTGGTTAGCTTACACTGGTTACTTAGAAACTTACTAATTTATTGGTGGGGAGGGAGGGAGGGAGGGTATGGTGGTCAGAAGGATCTGAACATGATACAATTTTAACACAACTAATGCTTATTAGGTGTCTACCATGTGTCAGGCACCTTCCTCGGCAATAACCTGCTTTAATTGGTATTCCTGCCTCTGTCTCCTCATTACAACCCCATATTCAATAAAATGCCAAAGTGATTTTTGGAACACTGAACCCTAATTCACTGAATTCTCCTATCACATCCAGGATCAATGACAAAATCTTGCTTTGTATTTAAAGTTCTTCATAATCTCTTTCTCTCATTCTCCTACAATCTGTAGCCCCAGCCTCCCTGAAGTTCCATGCACATGTCATTCCATCTTCTCTTTCTAGACACTGACTACCTCCTTCCCATCCCCCCCGCCCCCGCCAATGCTCCATCCTTACACCTACATCTCTGAGATTTCCTTCCTTCCTTCCTTCCTTCCTTCCTTCCTTCTATCTCACTGTCTATAGGAAAATACCCCCAGCTGCCAATGGCTTCTACCTTTAGGTGGCCTTTATCTACTCTACATCATGTAGTAGACATTGCCTTCCCTGTTAAAGGGAAGACCATTTGAGGACAGGATTTTGTTCTATTTTTGTGTCTCTAGAGATCAGCATAATGACGAGCACATAGTAAGGGCTCAATTAAATGCTTGATCACTGTTTCAATAAACTCAGAAAATTGATTTATCTTCTAATGAGAAATCTGGTATTGTAAAGGTTTTTGAATTCTAATTTGATCAAGTACATGAAAATTACATCACTCAGTCAAGAACTTGATAGAAATAAAGAGCAAAAAATCAATGCAGCTGAAAACAGGCATGACACCACAGAAAGTACAGTAGTTCTCAGTCATGAGGCCTGAATTCAAATCCCACTTCTGATACAAACTCTATCTGTGTGACCTCACAAGTCATTTAACATTTCTATCTGTAATTTACATTTAACATCCCCGTCTCTAATATGGAGATTGGACTAGATAGAATCTGAGCTAAGGCCAGAGTACTTAAATAGTCATTCCTAGCATAAAGGTAACTGAAAAATGAGGGATTTGGGGAGATAGGAGGAAAGAATCCCTTGAAAAGCTAATAGAATGCAGGGCAGCTAGGTGGCACAGTGGAGAGAGCATCAGCCCTGAAGTCAAGAGAACCTGAGTTTGAATCTGGCCTCAGACACTTAAAACTCCCTGGCTGTGTGGCCGTGGGCAAGTCACTTAACCCCAATTGCCTAAAAAAAAAAAAAAAAAAAAAAAAAAAAAAAACTTTGAAAAAGGTAACAGAATTAGGTTAGCAGAAGAAATGAAAGGATGAGTAGTGAAATATTTAGGTGATCAGAGTCAAAAGTGAAAGATTATTATAAAGAAATAGAAAATGGGAGAAGAGGATGACTCCTCAACTATAGATGATCTTGCCTATAAAGGAAAGGGTTAAAGTATTTGAAATAATAAAAGCTGAGTCTTAGGATAGGAGGAGTGTGTATTAAGATTACAAAGAAGTTTTTTTAAATTTGGTACAGACAAGAGGAAGAATAATATCAAGTTTATAAAAACAAATTGGGCAGCATTGTGCCTCATTGATTTTTGAACAGTGATGCCACAAGATCTAATAAAGAGAAAACCAAACAATTATAAATATGAATAGCAATGGCCCGAATTCATCAACAAAAAGGAAGGTACTTTTCAGAGAGGATTAGTCAATCAATATCACTACCAAGTGATAGGCATTAGGGATACAAAGAAGGGCAAAAGACAGTCTGCTCTTGAGGGGCCAATAGCTTCCTAGAGAAAACAAGACAAAAGCAACTATGTATAAACAAGACAAAAAAAGGATAAGTTGGAGATAATCACAGAGAAAGCACTAGCATTAAGGGAGATGAAGAAAAGCTTCTAGAAAAAGGTAGCATTTTAGCTAGTGTTTGAAAGAAGCCAGGAAAATAGGAGGCAGAAAATGAAGAGGGAGAGCACTTCAGGCATTGGGGACAGGGAGTGCCTGGAGTTAGAAGATGGTGTGTCATGTTCAAAGAGCAGCCAAGAGGCAGTGGGGATGACATTTAAACCTATGCTTTAGAACATCAATTTGACAGCTGAGTAGAGGATGGATTAGAAGGGGGAAAAGATTGAGGAAGGCAGACTCACTAGCATGCTATTGCAAGCCTTCATCAGGGTAGTTATCACTGTTGCAGAAAAAGTCAGAAAGGTAAAACCAGTAAGACTCAGTCACAGACTGGAAAAGGATGGTAATGAGAGGGAAATTGAGAGTAATACCTACTTTGCAAGTCTGGATGATTGGGAGGATAATCAGTCCACAACAATGTGGTACTTATAAAAACGAAGGATTCATACAATTTCAAAGTGAATGGTCTGGAATAAAATTATACTTCAACTGCATTCAAAAAATTAGGAATTGCAATCATGTTTTCAGATGAGGTAACTGAAATCAGAGATAACATTAAGAAAGACAAGCAGAGTAATTTTGTGATGAGAAGGTATCATTATTCACCCACCAAATGGCATAAGATCCAGGTTCTTAAAAGAAAAAAAGTAAAGATCTAGATAGTAAGACACAGATTATGGATAATAAAGTACTTTTCAAGAGCCTAACCAATTCAACATAAACAAGAAAGAAAGAAATCATAAACTTGCAAAAAATATTGGAAAAACTAGATTTGATGGCTCTATATAGACTTCTGAATGGCAATCTTAGTGAATATAAATATTCCTCGGGCTTTAATATAATGTACCATTAAAAAAATTGGAAAACAGAAAATTTCTTCCACGGCTGTGGCCAGGAATTTGTAACCAGCTACAACACAGAGAATCTTATTAAAGAAAAAAAGACTGATTATATAAAAAAGATTTTACATATATATAACAAATACAGCTAGATCAGGTAAAAAAGACTTGGACCAGAATAATTTTTAATTATGTCAGATGACTAAATTGTTCATATACTTTTAATCTAATGATTCTACTTGTGGGATTACACTAATTGGTGATACAAGGACACTCTCAAATTATCTCTTAAGAACTTTAGAATCAATTGTATGACATGGAAGACATGTCTGTCTTTCACATGACTGCCCAGCATGGCATGCCTTCATCAGAGAAGGTTCTGTGCTCTAAGAGCAAAGCAGAATTGAATTAGGCCAAAGGAAACACGAAATATGCAAAATTTAGAGAAGCTACCCCCAATGTTCATATAGACTATTTGTGTCCAACCTGTGGCAGAGCTTTCCAAGATCACACTGGTCTGATCAGCCATAGTCAGACACACTGTAACTTGATTCTAACATAAGGATGTCATTTTAGTCCTCTTTGAAAACAAAGGACAACAACCAACTAATAGGATTGTATCAGAAGGAGATCCATGACATAGGGTTAAGAACTCACAGTTATCAATATTACTTGTGACAGCAAGAGATGGAAAACAACCCCCGAGTCCAATAATATAAAAGAAAGGCTTGTAAATGTAATAGAATATTATTGTACCTTGAGGTACAGGAAAGAAAACAAGCTTTTATATAGTCCTCACCATGTTCCAGGGACTGTGCTAAGCGTTTTTTACAAATATTATCTCATTTGATTTTCACAATTACCCTGGGAGAACAATCCTGAGAGAAATGTGCTGTTATTTCCATTTTGCAACTGAGGAAACTGAGGCAAACATAGTAGGCACTTAAATAAATCCTTCCTCCCTCCCTCCTTCCCAGTGTCTGATATTTAGAATCTCAGTGGCTCAAATATTGGATTTGATGATATAAATTGAAGTGAGATCTACAACAAACTATGCAGTTACTTACATTGAATAATGTGATAACTGCAGTAGCAACAAAGCAGCCAGGGTCTGATAAGGTCTCATTTTCATTTTTGTCAGAGAAGAGGGTTGGGCTTTTCTGAAGTGGCCCAGGTCCTATAGAAATGGAAGCAATCAAAAGCTTTTAGGTCTGAGTAGCCATGCCCAAAAGATTCTATATTCAGAAATTTTCCTGAAGCTTAATCCAAAGTTCTTAAAAGGACCCAAATCTGAACTGTAAGCAAAAATTAAGACTAAGAGAACACCCCATGTAAGCCAAAGGTTTACCTGCGGCTACAACATTTAGATAATCATCTGGAGGAGCACGGGAATAGTCATGAGGTCCAAATAAAGCATTTTCTATTCTCTGTATTTAAAAAACAAACAAACAAACAAACAAAAAAAAAACAGACAAAAGTTGCTATAAACAAAACTAAAATATTCCTATAGCTTTGTTCTGAAGGAAAAGTTAGTGCCACCTCAGCAAAGGACAGTTACTTCTGATAATCTGCATTTATCCAGTCACATGAAACCCATCCCATGAAAAATAGACTGTACCTCAGGAACAGGCTGGGATTTGCTCTTCTTCACTCCAGATGCAACTTCAGACTAGAAATATAAAAAAAAAAAAAATAAAGTCAAGAAACAGTAGCATGAACAGCAAAACCCCATCCATCTTCACCTCCAAGCAAACATTTCATCCTCCATTCAGCGGCCAAAGTGATCTTAAAGTTCAGGTCTGATTATTCCTGCCTGCTTAGCTCTAGTGGCTCCCTGTTACCTTAAAGATCAAAGATAAATTCCTTTTTTTGGCATTTAAATCTCTTTCCAGCTTAGTCCTTTCCTATTTGTTTATATTTACTACGTATTATTTCTTCTTCAGACACAAATAGCCCAGCCACTCTGGCCTATCTGTAGTCACTCATGATGACTCATCTCTTCTTCCTCACCTTGGCCTCTTAGAATCCCTAGTTTCTTCTGCTTAAACACTACTTTAGAAAAAGTCTTTTTTAAAATTTTGAACTTAAATTTTAAGTAAAATAAGCACTTTTAACACACAAAGTAAAACATAAAATGAGCACTGTGCATGAAACTGTGACTATCATGTACAGAAAACCATATACTGCACTGAGCATCTTTTTAAGCACGTAATTCACTATATAGTTTCCAAACATATTTTACTTATCTGTCAAACACCCCTTTTTGCAGGAGGTCAGCTTCAGGGTGCTGCTGAAATCTTAAGCCCTGTATCCTGTGTTTACTCCAAACACAAAATGTCTAACATTTCCCCCAATACCCTCTACCTAAGCTTCCCTAATTTTATGAATCCTCCTGTCAATGAAGACTCCAAACCTTAGAATGAACTTTGTCTCCTCATTCTGTTTCACTCCCCATGGCTGGTCCTACTCCTGATGATTTTTCCTTTTCAATACCTTCTCACACCTTTTCAATTCTACATAGCAGGACCTCAGGTACAAGCATTTTCTCTCACGTAGCCTGACAGGTTTTCCTGACTCAGACTCACTCTGAATACAGTCCTTAATAGGCCCAAGTACTTGAATGGGGCAAAAAATAAAAAAAAAAATCACATCTTCATTTTGATACAATTGGTTTCTTTCGTTTTCTTGTGCATTTTCAAACATTCTGAGAAGAGATCCATAAGCTTCCCCAGACTGTCTAGACCAAGGGGCACATGGCACAAAAAAAGGTTAAAAACCCCTTTCAAAAGATAAGCAGCTTATCCTAGATGCTGCCATTACCAGTATTGGACTTTCAATGATCAGAATGAGAGAAGAAAAAAAATCTGAGTTAAGGTTGTTAAATGAAAAGAAAACAGCCCGAGACCCTCATACTATGCTGTAGATGTAGCTAAACCCCAGGAACAATTACACTGTACTATCTAACCCCAATCATGTTCCTTGGTGCCTCCTCAGGCAGGTAAATCCCAAGGTGCCCAGTGGGAAATAGGTCCTAGTAAAGCAGTACATCATCCTACCTTGAGTAGAGGCATCTCTCGGGCCTGCTGGATTAGAAGGTGCATTTCATTGATTTGCTGTCGCACAAGAGGAGGTACAGGGTTGCAGCAAGCAATGATACCCTGAGGTTCCCTAAGGAAAAACAGCAACTCAGTTAATCTTCAAAAAAGCTTGACATTCAAAAATATTCAGATAAGAAGGGTGACCAGTAGATTCAAGGTCAGGTCCAAAGACTTCATGAAAGGCCAAAGATTTATCAATAGACTGTTAGCTGCTCTTAACTCAGTGAGATCAGGAAACATTCACTTCAAGTTAGTGGAGGAGAGTCTCTAAGTCTCTCCCTTCAAGGTCCTGTCCAAGGGCTACCATCTCTAGAAATTTTTCTAACTTCCTTTTCCACCCTCATTCATATTTTTTTCTTCTCCTTAGATTTTAAGTGCCTTGAGAGCAGAGCCTCCCCTTGTACTTTCAGCACTCATCACAGGAACACAATTAGTACTAATGATCTCTAAGCAGATGAACAACTCTGACCAACAATCAATTGGAAGATGGGGTTTTGAAGACTATGGACTCCTGAGATTGCCACACAGCCACCACACAGACTCACTTGGGGAGTTCCTCGGCTATCTTCAGCATCATGTGGTTGGGCAGGACATAGCTACGACAAAAAGCACAGCAGGTTTAGTAAGACTGGGGGAAGGGAGGATACAATGTTCACATCATGAAATAAACAATGCAGTAACTCAGCAAGAAAGATTCAATTATAGATCTGGGCAGTCAACCCATCTTTCTTCTGCTAACAGACTTGGCTGGGCCTCGCTGAACCACTGACTCACCCATAACTTTCATCTTCCCTCCGGGCTGTTCTGTCCCTCCAAGAATAGAGCAATTGAAAGGCTGTGAGCTGCTGGGTATTAAGGTGCTTCTTCTGCTTTCTATACAGCTCAAGGTATGAATCTTCAGTGAAAATTGGTTTGATGAATTTCTACAAAGGGTTAAAAGAAAAAGTTAAGATATGAATAAATAAATGTATTTTTGGCCCTCAAGAGGCCAACTCTAAATTCATGCTCCCTGGAAGAGTAAAAGAGTAGCAGATATGAAAAGAAACCACCATGGAACAAATAACTGGGGAGTTAGCCCCCGGCTTTTGCTTAGACTCTAAGCAAGGCCATACCTTGAGGCAAATGTCCTTGCTCCGTTGCCACACCACCTGTAACTGAGCTGGCTGCCCATTTGCTCGTTCCCACAGGTCTGAACGCATCTTATCATAAATGTAGAGGAGGTAATGAGTATCATGGCGGGCGTAGTTAAACATTTCCTCTGGTAAAGGTCTACAGATGCAACAACAAGAGAAATGTTAGTGGTTTCTTCTCGTGACACCTTCTAACACCTGGAATAGGGTTTATATATGTAATAAATCTTTGCTGAATGAATACTAGACTTAGGCCCTGAAGTACACAATTTTTTTTTTTTATTTTGATAATAGCTTTTTATTTTCAAAATACACACAAAGATAGTTTTCAACATTCACCCTTGCAAAACCTTGTGCTCCAAATCTTTCTCCTTCCTTTCCCTCCATCTCCCTCCCCTCAACAGCAAGTAAACCAATATATGTTAAACGTGAAGCACACAACTTTAATCAACACTTAAGTTACACTCTTCACCTTTCTACTACAATTCACAGATTAGCAATTAGGTGAAAAGGGTGTCTCACAGTGATAATATGATGACTGAGGCCTTGAAGAAGTACAAACTGCTTATTTTTTTCCCCCAGAATACCTACACTAGATAAAGAGGGAAAGCACGGAGCATGAAAGGAACGTTGTATTTGGACCTCAAAGACCTCAATTTAAACTACGGTTCTATGGGCTCTGGGAAAGGATATGGCCATGTCAGCTCTATACATTATGTTTTAAGGTGACCTTTAGTAAACTGGAAAAGGTTTTTAAGAAGTCCACCTGGATGGTTAAAAGCTTTTGAGTTCCTGACATTTGACAATCAATCAAAGGAACTGTGGATATTAAGCACGGAGAAGAGACTTAGAAAGGACAAGAGAGTTATCTTCCAGTAAGTGAAGGACTAAGGACTGTCTCACAGATGAAAAATTAAGACTTGTTATACTTGGTTCTCTAGTACAAATTAGGAGCAATGAGCAACAACTGGAGAGAGGCCCCCTGAGGCTTGAAAACTTGCTCATCAATAGGGTAACCCCAAGGCACCTGCTCCATACGGTTCCCGAGCCCAGGATGGATGACCATTTGTGGAAGGTGCTGGTAAGGAAGACTCTTGGACAACAGGGTTTCCGAGGCCCCTTGTTCCTGAGAGTCTATGAAAGCTCTGAATTTCTCTGGGATTCAGCTTCATCATCTGGAAAATGAAAGGGTAGAACCAGATGCCCTGAGAAGTCCCTTTCCATCCTTCATCAATGTATGTGATGTATTTTGACACCCAAAACAAAAATGTGTCAATATTACAAGTATTCTTATTCCATCTTATAGATGAGAAAACTGAAGCTGAGAAAGGGAAAATGACTTGTCTAGAAGTGAGACTCAAGCCTGGCCTGTCCCAGCCAGGGCTCTTCCCACTGCAATACAGTTTCTCTTGGCTTTAAAGAAGATTTGTTTGTGCCCTACCCTCTCCCTGCAGGGGCTTACAGGACAGAAGGAGGTGCCAATGCCCACAGAAGGTAGCCTGGAAACAAGGAGGTGGATCTCACCAGCTGGGGCCTTTGGGAAAACCAGTTGGCTTCTCAGAGACTCCATTTCCTCCTCTGAAAAGATGGACAAGATTTATATAAACTCCCTCCCAGGACTGTGAGTAATATCCTCTATAAGCCATCAAGGCATAGAGAAAAATGAGCTGTTACCTTTGTGATTTTGCTAAGAGGTTTATTTGATTATTATTCTATTTAGTTAGGTTACTTCCCAATCACCAACAACAAAGAGACACAACATTTGGTTATGCTTACAACTGATGGGTGGAACTGTCATATTCTGGTCAGCTACTAAGTAATGGGAACATGAGCTTCAAGTCACATTATTATACTATTATTAAACACCAAATAAAAAGTTAAAAGAGCTATTTCATTTTTCTATCAAACATGTTATACATGACACACTAGAAAAATGGGAATTTAAAGTATAAGAGAATTAGACAAGTAAACCTAATGACTGCAATTTTCCTTTAAGGAGTTACTAAAAATTATTTCCATTCTCTCCTTTTATCCGCAGTAACAAATCCAGCTCATATAAGTGTACATTATCCTTCCGAAATTCCCTGTTGCTTTTATGCTAATGACAATTCTTATAGAACAGGCAGAGGACATCCACCTTGTAAGTCAAACTAGTTGTAGAAAACACAGTCCTCCAAAGATGAGTTACCCAAATTTCAGCCAATGGAATCACCAGCAAGAAACATACCGTATCCTCCAGTCAGCCAACTGATACTGCTTGTTTGTTTCCACATTGCAATAGAGTTTCAGTAAGTGATCCAGTGAGTGCCTGCCAAGGTTAAGGATGCGAGCTGCTTGGTGAGTATCAAACATGTTCACCACATACAGCCCAAAGTCTTTCTGCAGCCATTCAATGTCCATATCAGCACCATGGAAGACCTGGAAAGCAAAACCAAAACCATGAAAAGCACTGGGAGCTAATTCTGTCCTGGTGACTGAGTTCCATCTTGGAAATCCAAATGGAAACAAGGCTGTGGATTCATTTTTAAAGAGCTTGTCTCAATCTGGGGGGGTAACCTAGGCAAATAACAATCATGGCCAGGAATTCTGAAGAAATAACAGAACTGCAGAACTGGAAAGGCCTTGAGCAGCCAGCCAGTTTAGCTACTTCTACATAAAAAAATTTTTCTTCTACAACAAATTTAATCAATGCACCTCCATCCCCTAGGCAGAACACCCCTGGATGGCTTCTAGAAAGTTTTTCATTACATCAAGCCTAAACTCCTCCCTCCCTAATTTCACTTTGCTGGAGATTACATAGAACTACAAGCATTCTATTTTCTCTACTCCTTCCACAGGGCAAAATGGTGGAAGGGACGGCGTACTGGGCTTGCAGTGAGAAAGACTTGGATTTAAATCTTAAGACACTTCTTAGATGGACAAGCCACTTGATTTTGCTGAGTCTCAGTTTCCTCATCCATAAAATGCAGATGTTAATATGTACCAAGCCACCTAAAAAAGTTGTTGTAAGACTCAAATGAAGTATTATAAGTAAAACATCATGCAAACTTCAAAGCAGTATTCTGGTATCAAATGTTAATTATTATTACTATGGACATCCCTACAAATACTTGAAGATGAATATCATCTTTGCTCCCAACCAGCCTTCAGTTGTCCAATACAAACACCTCCCAATTCCTCTAACCAGTGACATCAAATGAAACTGGATTGGTGCAAGCTTAGAAACTACAAATTAGCATTATTTGTGTTTTTAGTTATTTTGTTAAATAAATCCCAATCGTGGCAAGGAGGAACTTTAACTCCTGCATAATCTTGACCACCATCCTCTCCGTGGTCTCTAACTTATCTATATTCTTCCTAAGATATGGTCCTCAAAATGAGCTTATCACCCCAGATGTCTAGTGCAAAGGACAGGGCAGTAGATTATTATCTTTCCCTATCCTCCTAGAAGTTTTGCCTCTAAATAGAGCCAGAACTGCGTGCTGCTGGTTTAAAAGGCGTTTGCTGTCCACCAATCCTCCAATTTCTCAGAAAAACTATTATCTAACAATGTTTCTTCCACCTTGAATCTGTGAAGGAGGATTTTTGAACCCCAGTATGTAATACTCCTCTTTATTTGTTTGCATTAAATTTTATTTTATTAGATTCAAGCCATGGCTATATTATCGCAAAATGCTCTCAGAGCCACTGTGTGAGCTTTGTGTCCTTGTTCTCACCTTTCCCATCTTCCACCATCTCCTCTCTTTACTTTCTCACTAATATAAAGCCTTTAAACATAGCCCTGTCTGCCCAAGCCCCAACCTGGAAAAACTTTCACCAGACTATCATTCTCTTAAACTTGAAGTACTACTATCACAGCCAAACTCAGAAAACAGCATCTGTGCTCACTATCTCCAATTCTCCCATCATTTCCTACTGCTTCAGATTCAACCACTCAACTATAATTGCTCTAAAGACCTGAGTCTTTTTTAATGCTCATCCTTCTTGACCTAGCTGATGTACTTGAGACTGCTCTCCAGATCTTCCTGGCCTTTTGTAATACTAATCTCTCCTGGTTCTCCTACTTTTGTTGTGAGGTTGCTTTTGACTCTTTGTAACCCCATTTGTTTCTCAAAAAAACTTCCTACACATTAAGTGCTCTTGGACAGGCTGAGCTAATATAATAAAGATGACAATACTCTCTAAACTAATGTATTTATTTAGTGCTATACCAATCAGACTTCCAAGAAAATATTTTAATGACCTAGAAAAAATAACAACAAAATTCATATGGAAGAACAAAAGGTCGAGAATCTCAAGGGAATTAATGAAAAAAAAAAATCAAATGAAGGTGTCCTAGCTGTACTTGATCTAAAACTATATTATAAAGCAGCAGTCACCAAAACCATTTGGTGATATTGGCTAAGAAATAGATTAGTTGATCAGTGGAACAGGTTAGGTTCACAAGACAAAATAGTCAACTATAGCAATCTAATGTTTGACAAACCCAAAGATCCTAACTTTTGGGATAAGAATTCATTATTTGACAAAAACTGCTGGGAAAACTGGAAATTAGTTTGGTAGAAATTAGGCATGGACCCACACTTAATATCGTACACCAAGATAAGATCAAAATGGGTCCATGATTTAGGCATAAAGAACGAGATTATAAATAAATTAGAGGAACATAGGATAGTTTATCTCTCAGACTTGTGGAGGAGGAAGGAATTTGTGACCAAAGATGAACTAGAGATCATTATTGATCACAAAATAGAAAATTTTGATTACATCAAATTAAAAAGCCTTTGTACAAACAAAACTAATGCAAATAAGATTAGAAGGGAAGCAACAAACTGGGAAAATATTTTCACAGTTAAAGGTTCTGATAAAGGCCTCATTTCCAAATATAGAGAATTGACTCTAATTTGTAAGAAATCAAGCCATTCTCCAACTGATAAATGGTCAAAGGAGATGAACAGACAATTTTCAGATGATGAAATTGAAACTATTTCTACTCATATGAAAGTGTTCCAAATCACTGTTGATCAGAGAAATGCAAATTAAGACAACTCTGAGATACCACTACACACCTGTCAGATTGGCTAAGATGACAGGAAAAAATAATGATGAATGTTGGAGGGGATGCAGGAAAACTGGGACACTGATGCATTGTTGATGGAGCTGTGAACAAATCCAACCATTCTGTAGAGCAATCTGGAATTATGCCCCAAAAGTTATCAAACTGTGCATACCCTTTGATCCAGCAGTGCTACTACTGGGCTTATACCCCAAAAAGATACTAAAGAAGGGAAAGGGACCTGTATGTGCCAAAACGTTTGTGGCAGCCCTGTTTGTAGTGGCTAGAAACTGGAAAATGAATAGATGCCCATCAATTGAAGAATGGTAAATTATGGTATATAAATGTTATGGAATATTACTGTTCTGTAAGAAATGACCAGCAGGAGGAATACAGAGAGGCTTGAAGAGACTTATATGAACTGATGCTAAGTGAAATGAGCAGGGCCAGGAGATCATTATATACTTCAACAACAATACCATATGAGGATGTATTCTGATGGAAGTGGATTTCTTCGACAAAGAGAAGATCTAACTCAGTTTCAATCGATCAATGATGGACTGAAGCAGCTACACCCAAAGAAAGGACACTGGGAAATGAATGTAAACTGTGCATTTTTGGTTTTCTTCCCGGGTTATTTTTTACCTTCTGAATCCAATTCTTCTTCCTGTGCAACAGGAGAACTGTTCGGTTCTGCACACATATATTGTATCTAGGATATACTGTGACATATTTAACATGTATAGGACTGCTTGCCATCTGGAGCAGGGGGATGGAGGGAGGGAGGGGAAAAGTCGGAACAGAAGTGAGTGCAAGAAATAATGTTGTAAAAAATTACCCAGGCATGGGTTCTGTCAATAAAAAGTTAAAATTAAAACAAAAACAAAAACTTCCTACACAAATACCACTTTAGTTCAATCCCTCCCCACCTCTGCCTAGATAACTGCAATAGCCTCCTACTTGTTTCCCTGCTTCCAATCTAATCTAGTCACTGCTGCCCAAATAGTTTTCCTTAAGTGTACATCTAACCAAAAGACTCCCCTATTTAACCAGTTTCAGTGGCTTCCATTGCTTCTAGGATAAACTGTAAACACTACCTTTTTTTAATTCCCAGACTCTCTTTGGACATTACTTTCCCTCTGGCTCTCTACAATGCAGCCAAACTGTCCTTCTTTCTACTCCTCACATGTAACATTCCATCTCCCATGCCGGTCTCTTTGCACTGGCTCCCCTAGCCTCCTCAGGAGCCTTGAGGAATACCTCTCTTATTCCACGTTTCAGGTTAGCATCAGCTTCTTTGGGAAACCTTTTCTGATTTCAGCATACACTCAAATAGGGAAACAGAAACCTCTGGACACTGAGGTTGGACTGGAGCAGCCAGGAACTGCTGCAAGAAACCTTCTAGCATTAGGTGCTTAAAAGAGGATGGAGGCTGTGCACCAGAGCAAGAGAGGAGGAATAAGTGCTAATGAAGAGCTCTGTCACTCACTACCTAGTCTCAGGTCACAGATTCAAGGAGAACTGAGGAAAGAACCAGCACCTAGGGTTGGCATTTCAGGGAATGGAGCAGTCATAGATCTTGGCTGTATGCCGAGTTAGGAACCAGCTCAGAAGCAAGCAGCAGTTGTGTGGCTTTGAACCTGGGAGCAAAGTAGGATCTCAGTTTGAGGATTCTACACAGTCTGCAACTCCAGATTCATCTGAACCAGTAGAGTTTCCTAGAAGGCTGAATCCAAAAGCAGTCTACTCAAACAAAAGTATGTTGCTCGGATGCAGACCCAAAGCAGGAACTGGTAGAGCTCAGACCAGAAGGGCAATAATCAGACTTTTGCCTATAAATAAACCATTCTGAAAGCCCTGAAAAGCCCAGGTCCCCAACCTGAGCTGTTTCTGAGATCCTGGAATCAATACCCTAAAAAAGCAGTTTAAAGACCCATGCTTAGTCCAAGCATTCCCTTTAGCAATGTGAAAAATCTACACCTAACAAAGTCCAAAGTCAGGAAATAAGTCAGAAGAATGAAAAATTAGAAAAAAAGAAAGAGTCTCATCATAAAAAGCTAGAACAGTAATAAGGATTCTTAAAACATAAATACAAAAGAAGAGAATTACTCTAAAAGATCCAAAACAAAGAACGACTCAAGGAAAAACACAGCCTGGGAAGAAATCCAAGTAGAATTCCTAGAAGAGATAAATCAGGAGCAAAACAAAATGTTTTTGTAAATGAAATGAGAATGCTAATGGGAAAAGTAGGAAGGGAAATTAGAGCTTTGGAAAAAAAATTGGAGAGAAAATTAATAGCTTGGCACAAGGGACAACTAGGTGGTGGAGAGGATAGAGGAACCCTGGAGTCAGGAGGACCCAACTACAAACCTAAGCTTACACACTTGACATTTACTAGTTGTGTATCCCAAATGCTTCATAAAATAAAGAAAACAAAACAGCTTGACAACTATAAAACCTTATCCATGCAATAAACTCTCTGAAAATGAGAACGGATTGGAATTCTGTGATTTCCTCTGTGCTATTTAACATTTGTATCAGTAATTTGGGAAAAAAAAAAAAGCATATATAATGTCCACATCAAAATTGCAAATTACAGATATAAAATCAATCAATAATAAGCATTTTTTTCTTTAGAAAAATTTTTTTAAATCAACAAAAATCTTTTTCTCCTTTTTTATCTTCCTACTATCTATAATTTGCAGGAGAAGAGCATAGGGGATTGGAGGAAAAGGGAGAAGGAAAGGGAGAGAAAGAATAGGAGAATTATCTTCCATAATCAGAGCCTACAACTAAAAAACTATGGCAACAAAGATGAAAGAAAGAGAAAGAGACTTTACTTAATCTTACTTTCACCTAAACTGATCAAAGTCACAGAATTGGTACAGAAATACATTTTTACTTAGAAGGGAAACATACAGAAATACATTTTTACTTAGAAGGGAAACATAAGAGAAAGGGGAGAAACAAAGTTTTAACTAAGGAGGGTAAATTCGAAAGAGAACTTTAAAGAAAACAAAGCACAAGAACCTATGACTGGCCTGAGTGAAGCAAAGAGAAGAGGAATAGGAAAGATTACACCCGATCCAGAGCACTGGTGAGCACACACCTCTCTCGCTATTATATTCTTTTAAAAGGGGGAGTGGAAATGAAAAAGATGAAAAAGTTTAAGAGAATAGAATAGAACAGAAAGAAATACACAATTAAGGATCATTACCAGAAAAATACACTCAAAACCAATGTAGCTGAAATTAGAGAAGAAACAGATAGAGGGAAAAACCTATACAGTAAATTTCTCTAATAAAGGTCTTCATTTCTAAGATATATATATATATAAAAGTGATTCAAATTTATAAGGGTGACTTATTTCTCAATTGATAAAGGACAAGAATTTAAAAAGGCAGCTTTCAAAGAAATAAATCCAAACTATTAGTAGCCATATAAAAAGATGCTCTAAATCATAATTAGAGAAATGCAAATTAAAACAACTATGAGATTGGCTAATATGACAGAAAATGAAAGTGAAAAATGCTTGCGGGACTGTGGGAAAACAGGTATACCAATGCACTGTTGTTGGTACTGATCTAGTCATTGCAGAAAGCTATATGGCTATGCTCAGAATGTTATTAGATACCTTTTGACCCAGCAATACCATTACTATGCCTATGCCCCATTACGGCACCTCTTTGTGCAGTCAAGGCAAAGAAGTGAAACTGAGGAGGTGTTCAACTGGGAAACAACTGAACAAGTTATGCTATAGAAATGGGATGGGATATTACTGTTATAAGAAATGCTAGGAGAAATCTTTAGAGAAACATGGGAAAACTTAAGAATGGATACAGAAGGAAGTAAACAATTTATATAATGACAACAATATTGTAAAGAAAAACAACTTTTAAAAACTTAAGAACTCTAGTCCATGCAATTATCAACCATAATTCCAGAGCAGTCATGATGAAAGAAGCTATCCATCTCTTTATGGGCTCAGAGTACAAATTGAGACATTTTATCTCTAGACATGGCCAATGCAAGATTTTGTATTGTTAGATACATGCTTGTAACAAGGGTTTTGTTTTTCTTTCTTTTTTATGGAGTGGGGGGGCAAGGAAGGTGGGAAGGTAAAAAAGAATAAGAGGATTTTATTGATAAAAATAATTAATGCTCATTTTTGATTGATTCTTTTTTTCTAAGTTACTGAACTAATGTTAAATAGCACAGAGCCAAGCACAGAACTCTGGGCCACTTCACTAGACATTTCCTTCTAAGTTGACAGTGAACCATGACTGTTATTTGCATCCAGTCATTCAACCATTTCTTTAAAAACAAACAAAAAATTTTTTTTTCCCAATAAGCAAAAATTACATTCTTTCTCCTTTCATAACTGAAAAATTAAGAAAATCAAAAGCCCTGTCACAAATCCATGTAGTCAATCAAAACAAATGAGTATCCTGTATTTTTGATTTCCTTCACAGGCTAATTGTACAATATTTCAGAGTCTGATTCTTTTTGTACAGCAAAATAACGGTTTGATCATGTATACTTATTGTGTATCTAATTTATATTTTAATACATTTAACATCTACTGGTCATCTTGCCATCTGGGGGAGGGGATGGGGGAAAGAGGGGAAAAATTGGAACAAGAGGTTTGGTAATTGTCAATGCTGTAAAGTTACCCATACATATAACCTGTAAATAAAAGGCTATTAAATAAAAAAAACAAAAAAACAAATGTGTATGTTGGTCATATGTCAAAAAACAGCATTGTACGCCTTTCACTTCTCTATAAGGAGCCAGCTAACTTGTCTCATGATGAGTCTTCAGGAATCCTGGCTGAGCATTAAACTAATCAGAGCTCCCAAGTCTTTCAAAGTTTTTACAATATTGCTTTTATTGTATAAATGTTCTCCTAGTTCTACTCATTTCACTCTATATTGGTCGATACAAGTTTTCCCAGGTCTCTCTGAAACTGTAACTTTTTCAGTCATTCCCCAATTAATGGGCACCTTCTTAGGTTCTAGTTCTTTGCCACCACCAAAAGGGCTACTTCATTTAACCAATTCTAAATTTATTTACTAATACCATCATCTAAGCCCATATCGCTATGAAATTTCCATGAGATATCATGAGAAACATCAAATACTAAAATCTAGAAAACTATGTTTACAGCATTCCTCTGAAGTACTGGTTTCGTAATTCAGTCAAAAAAAAAAAAAATATATGAGTCTGTAGTGACCTATTCTTGCTGAAGCCCTGAGAGTTCTTTGTGATCATTATTTGTTTTTCTACAAGTTTGAACACTATCTTTTTAATAACTCAAATGCTCATATAGTCTTACGGTTTTTTTGTTTGTTTGTTTGTTTGTTTTGGCTGAGGCTGTTGGGGTCAAGTGACTTGCCTGGGGTCACACTGCTAGGAAGTGTTAAGTTTTTGAGGCCAGATTTGAACTCAGGTCCTCCTGACTTTAGGGATGGTGCTCTCTCTACTGTACCATCTAGCTGCCTCTAGTCTTATGATTTTATCAGTTTAGATGTTCTCTTCACCAAAGTGGCAATCCACCCAATACTTGTCTGTCTTGTGCAACTCTTGTGCAAAGCCTCCCAAATTATTGACCATGAGGAGTCCACTCAATGTCTAAGAGAGCTTACTCCCTTTGTCCCTCTTTACTATTAGATTCAAGAACACCAGAGGAAAGCTTGGACCATCTACCTGGCTTCCTTCACCCTGGACATGGGAGCAGCCCATTTTCTTTTACGCTCACATACTTCCCTGATGACAGCCTTCATTCAGGCACTTCTCTGACATTCCTCATTGGTCCTGGCCCAGTCCCACCCACCACCACCTTTCCACTGACTCTCTGGGTAATCTTGTCATCTCACTCCTCAGAAGCTCTCATGTTCACAAACATATGAGCACTGACAGTAAAAAGAAAGGCTTTTGTCTTGGGAGAAGTTTGGGATTATTAAAAGAGCTCTGCTACCTATGCAAGCAATTCAGTTTTCTCATCTTCTGTTCAATTTTATGCTCAATTCACTTAGTGTGTGTGTGTGTGTGTGTGTGTGTGTGCTGATGTTCCCTGAATGTCCCCTGAACATTACAGAACCTCTGAAAGAGATCTGTGATCACTTAAAAGAATTTGATTCAACCATCTACACAAGGAAAAAAATTGCATGAAAAATGTCAGTTGCCCAGATTATGACATGCAGCCAGTGGGGATAAGCTATTTATACACATATAACACACACACACACACAGTTAAGAAAAAACTCTCTTCCAGAATGTTCTGAGGCTTGAAGCAGCCAAAACTGGCATTCTCAAAGATGATCTGGGGACCCCAACACCTACAACACCTACAGGATATCCTTCTTCAATTAGTCTTTGCATTGCATTGCTGAAAAAAAACTTTGGTGATTTTTTTTCTCTATTTTATACTTTATCTGGTATTTATTTATGATAATTTATGATAAAACAATGGCATCTCTGTGCTATTATTCTATAAATCATAAATAATTAGAATTTGGGCAGGAGTAAAAATCAAGCTCATTGGCCCATAGCTACCAACTAGATTTATACATTATCAACCCAATCAAACACAACTATTTGCACTTGGTCAACTGTGATAGTGAATAAACATTCTTCAGAATGGTTACCAATTAAAATGCCATCTGTTCTGGAATCAGAGCCAGAAGTTTTGAAGCCATCTAATTCAAAGCTTCTTAAATTGTGGGTCGCAACTTCATATGGGGTCATGTAACTAAATGTGGGGGTCATGAAAAATTAAGCAACAGTAAAAGGTTTCTGCTCCCAATATCAAAAATTAATTCAAAATCAAATGGGTAATGAATCAGCACTTGCCCAGATTGTTTTTGTTTTGTTTTTTGAATTATAGCTTTTTATTTACAAAACATATGCACAGGTAATTTTTCAACATTGACTTTTGCAAAACCTTGTGTTCCAAATTTTCCCCTCCTTCCCCCCATTCCCCCTCTCCAGATGGCAGGTAGTCCAATACATGTTAAATATGTTAAAATATATATTAAATCCAATATATATATACATATTTATACAGTTATCTTGCTGCACAAGAAGAATTGGATCTAGAAAGAAAGATCTGAGAAAGAAAACAAAAGTGCCCACCCAGATTGTAACGTGTAACTTCATTGCAGCCTTGGTTTGAACACACAAATGAGCACTTTGCACTGTGTGCAACCTCCCACCAAGGCTACTGATTGCCAGGGCCACACATACCAATCTCCCCCGGAAACACAAGACAATGAACCAATGTTAAGGTGCCAAACAGCCTCTCTTTATTGGTAATCTCAGCAGGGGTTAGGAAGAAGCAAGAGCAGGTGTATGTATGTCTCTATGTGTGTCTCTTTCTCTACCTCTTTTTACTTCTCTGTGCATCCTTCTCTGCCTATGGCAAAGCTGGCCATTTATATTCATTCTACTCTGGGATTACCCAGCCCACTCAGCACTGCGTAGGTGGATCCACAGAAGGGAGACACCTGGAGTTAGTGCGGCATCCTAAGAAAAGATCACAATCCTCGCTTTCTCAAGGAAAAACACCTGTAAGACACAACCTCTGGCCTCAGAGGCCAAGCCCCCTTTTCACCTCCCGGGTCCACCCTACCATCTGACATGGCATACATGGCAATTCTCAGAAGGAAAGTCCCTAATACTGTGTATGGACAAATGCTGCCAGAAACACCTTGGCTCAAGATCTGAGATAGGGTAGTTTCTCAGATGAAAAGGGATGGTAAGTGAAGAAAGTTTAGGAAGCCCTGATTCTAGTCTGACCCTCTCATTTTATAGAGAGGAAAATTAAGGTCTGAAGAGGTCAGTTAAATGATTTGTCCAATACCTGCCATGTAGGAGAGGGGGTAGAGGAAGGAGAGGAAAATTTGGAAAAGAAAGTTTTGCAAGGATCAATGTTGAAAAATTATCCATGCATATGTTTTGTAAATAAAAAGCTTAAATTAAAAAATAAATAAATGACTTGTTCAAGGTCACACAGGTGATAAATAGCAAAGCCTGACTCAAGTCTTCTGACTCTAAAGTCAATGTCCCTTCCCCTACCATCCATACCAAGTACTAGATAAAAAGTCAGAAACAGAGCAAGCCTATCTCATTTAAGCCAAAAACACTGGCTAATTGTGCCATTAGCTCTTTTACATTAAATGAGTCTATTGGGGGAAAAAAAAGGTTAACAGGATTTACAATCCACTCAGCTCTCCTAAACATCACACATAAAGAGTTTAAAAGCATAAACTGACCTTAACAATGGCTGGATCTGTGAAGCTTTCATTGAGAATATACAGGTCACATCTAAGTTCCAGGGTATCAATAATGAAGTCCTCTGTTCGGGTAGAAATCTGCATTAGGCATGTCAAACCCAGGAAACTCCTGTAAGAATGGTGCTAACACAAAGAGAAAAGAACAGAGAAAAGGATGTCACCAGATTTCATTCTATGTACAACAAAGTTCAATTTCTGAACTTTTAAAAAACTTATTTTTACAACGAAATACATGAAAATTATAATTTCATTACTTTTCCAGTAAGCAAAAGAAGAGATTGTCAAATTATAAATCAAGGGGAAAAAAATACCTCCAAATCAATACCAAAGTCTTTACAACTCAGGAGTTTTTCATTAAGTTCCACAAGTTCATCGAGGGTAGAGACAAAATGGCAGGGTGTTTCTTCTACAGATCTGTACATCTAGATCAAGAAACTATTGTTAGAAATAGTAAAGGCAATTAATCATCTTCCCCAAAGTCAAAACAAAGTGATGAATTGCAGACATTCCTCAAAGTTGCTGCCATTTATTACCAACAAACTGAAGTATAAACACTAGACATTTAGGCATCCTTTCTCTTCAAAAAACCCTCACTAGCTCCTATTACATCCATCAACTGGTGCTAACCTCATCTAAACTCCTTGAAAAACCTGTCTACATTTAGTGTCCCCACCTCTTTTAAAATCTCTACAAACTGGCTTCTGATCTTATTAATCAAATAAAACTTTGGGCCCTGATTGGCCCAGAGTGGATGTAAAAAGCAACTATTTTTGTCTTGGTCAGAAACCTTGAGGTTCTTTAACTTCCAGACTAAATTTTTTTTTTTTGGATTAGGTAAAAAGAGGCTATTTTCTACCTCACTTCTAACTTAGCTTTAATCACAATTGGGCACCAAACAGAGACCTATTAAAGATCTTAGCTTAAAAAGCCAAGATCTCCCACTGCATCCAGGACCAAATCCAGTTGTCCTCTTGTATAAATTGATATTAGACCCAGATGGCTCTGGAGAAAAAAGTGAAAATAGTGACTTTACACACAGACCTCCTTTATTTCAATCCAACTCACTTATGCCATCTCTCTGATGTCATGTTCTTCTTCGAAAACCAAGGACAAACAACAACTACAACAAATAAAACTGTCCTCTGCAAAGTTACTAATGGTCTCTTAATTGGCAATTCTAATGGCCTTTACTCAATCCCCATTCTTCTGACCTCTCTATAGCCCCTGTGTTAGAAGCCGCAATCTCTAAGCTGATTGGCAAAGCCCAGCACTGAGATCAAATGTGCATAGCACTCATGCAGGAACAACATTTCCTTCTATGATTCTCATTAGTGGACTACTAATCTCTCACTGAGGAATGATGGATGCATTCCAAAAGTATGAAGTGTTCCAAATCCCGGTAGAGGATTACCTAGTTAAAGTATAACAGGGGCTCCAATACCATATACAGGAATTTATTGAACACCATTGTCTCTATAGGAAAGAATCCAAACACCAAACAGTGGTGTTTATTAACTTAGACTCAGAAAAGATCAGTTTGTCTAGGAGTCAGTAGATGGTTAAAACATAGCTGAAATTGCCCTAAATGCCTATGTACACAGTTCCACGTCAGGGAAATAAAGGAATCAAACAATCCATAGAATTGACAAAAAAGACATAAGTAAACTAAGAAAATTCACTGACATTTAACCTTGTATACCATTTACCTTTCATTATTAGCTTAGCATAATGTAATCAATAATTAACATTTTACCATAAAAAACTATCTCAAATACTAAATGTCAAATATAGTAACATATAAAGGGCAACAAGTCAGACACATGTCTGAAGACTATGATGACCTAAAGAAATGTATATGATCATGATATAATATATAAATAAAGCCTGAAGGAGCCTGAGAGAAATGGGAGCATCACTTCCATCAGTTCCTCACTCAAACTACCCCATGACTCCTGTCTTCCTTTGACGCCGACCCTATTTCTCCTGCTCAGTTCCCTGGACTCCCTTGCAGAGGCTGGACTCCTGTACTCCTGAGACTGCTGACCATGCTTTCTCCTGCATATTCCCTCTCCTCTGGATTTTCATTACACTCTCATGTTTCTTCCTTCTGATGTCTCCTTCCACCTCCTTTGCTGGATCTTCATCATGCCCTGGCCACTAACTAAGGGTGTAACAGGAGATTTGGCTCTCGGCTCTCCTTTCTCTCTACATTCTCTCACTTGGTGATTTTGTCACTCCTCTGGGCTCAATCATCATCTCTATGCAGATGACTCTCAGATCTATATCTATGTATGTGTATACACACACATATAACACACATTTCGACAGAAATATACAGTTATACAGATAGAGCCCCCAAACTCACAGGCTACTTGCTGTATGCCCTCTCTCTACATTTGAACTTGCTGACTGGCCCCATCCCTAGAACACTGTCCCTTCTCACCTAGACTTCTTGGATTCACTCAGCTTAGATATCACCGGCTGCAGGAGGCCTTCCCTGCTGGTTAATTCCATACTCTGAGAATATATCTCACATATATCTCTATATTTGTCCTCATTTTCTCCCTATCAGAAGATCTTTTTGCAGGCAGGTACAGGTTAGCTTAACCTTTATGACCTTGGCATAGTACCAAGCACACAAAGGGTGATTAATAAATGCCTACTGGTAGATTTTCACTGCAGTGACACCATTCTAGAATGCAGGCTAGAGACTAACCTGAATCTGTGGCTTCTGAAGGACAGCATCTGGTGGAGTGAAATGATCCAGTTCATACTGATAGGGATGAGCAAACCTGGGTGAATTGAAAAAGAAATCAGCTAAAGAAAAAATGGCAGCCTTTCTGTATCAAGCTCTCCCTCCTATTATGATTTGGGGTAAGGAAATGAGAACAAAGGTTTCAGAAGAAAATGAATTTTTAAAGGTACACACATTCTAGAAATCATAAACATTGCATTATTTCTAATAGCAAAATTCACAAAAAAAGATCTCCCTGAAGAAATCAAGTATTTAAAAATGGCAAAATACTGTTTTACTACTGGAAAGGCTCTCTAATTCAGCTATTGTAGGCTGCCATCTACTAATAAAGATTACCATTCTAATGTCTTAGGAATAGTTTACATAAGTTACTGTGGCAAGGAAAAAAAATCATATGGTGGTTAAACACTGATCGTTTCTAAACTCAAACAGACTAGTGCTCCACTAATGGTCTAGTGACCTAGTGGTTCATGATTATTTGGCAGGACCTGTCAGACTGCAGGATGCTCACTCTTCCTACCACAACAAGGGAACCAGAGAATGACTCCATTAAGAAAGAGGAGTATAAGAAAAATAAAGACATGTAGGATAAGTATATATAATGAAATATAGATGAAATAAATCACAATAAGAGGAATCACAATAATTACAAATATGTACAATATGTGTAAGGATATATTAATGTAAAACTAGAGGAATCAGAAGAGGACTGACAATTACTGAGAAGTTGCTATTATAAAGTTACATATGATACATTAGATGGATTATTTTAAAATGTAAGGTGAAAATTCATACCAAAAACAAAAAAAACAAAAAAACAAAAAAACAAAAAAGGAGTAAAATATTAAATACCTGCTATGAACAAGGCATCCTGTTAGAGGCTGTATGAAATTTGAAAAGATTCCCTCCTTGCCCATTAGTCTAGGGACTTAAGATTTTAGAATATTAAATCAATAGCATGATGCTGTGAGGGGAATGGGTATTTAGGCACATAACCAACTGATACCTTTGAATATTTCTCTTCCAAATACATGCATAAAAAGTTACCAAGCTTACACAGATTTACTTCAGCTAACATATCAAAAGGCTAACTGATAATTTTCAACATTTTATTTCAATGGACTGCTTCTCTGATCCTCTAAGGCATATTCACAAATTTACAAGAATGACAAAGAAATGAAAGTGAGAACAAGAAAACAATGTCATGTGGTAAAAAATGCTGGATTTCATCTGAGGCCCTGGGTTGGTATTTCATATTTTATATGACTCCAACTATAAGACTCTGGACTCCACTTACAATCTCTTTTGGGGTTATCTGAGTGAATGCTAGCTAAAAGTTCATCTCACACTAAATTTTATAACCCCCTCCAACAGTAGTTAGTGTCTTACATATCCTGCTCAATCTGCTGAGTTCTTTGCTGATAGAGAAAATCTGCTAAGGCAGGTGGCACATCCAAGTCCTCAGGGCGTTCCTGTCGCTCACGTCTCTCTTTGGTGAGTGCTGAAGACCAAAGCAAAAACAAATTTTGACTTTATGAAAGATCAACACATAAAAATTCCAATAGTTTATACTTCTGAAGGGACCAAGATTTCGTGTGATAAAAGAGTCAAAAATGGAATGAATCATACTTAAAGAAGAGCTAATCAAAACAACTTACCCTGAGCTAGAGGTTTCTGTGCATGGGGCTTGATGAAGATTTTGGGGACAAATGGTGTATTGGAATTATCTACTTTTTCTCGAAACTTTAGCTGAGGTCTAATGATGTTCTTGGCATGAAGTAGTCGGAAAGTTTCGGACTGTTTTTTCTTGTTATATTCTCCTGCCTGAGGAAAGAGAGACATTCACAATTTTTTCTATACCAGGGATAAGGAATGTCCAGTATATATGGCTGTATAAACCCTATGAACTCATTTAGGCTGGCTCTACCAAGGTAACTACAAGCAATGACAAGCCCTCACTTCTTAAATTCTTTAAACAGATAGATTTGTATGGCCTGCAAAAATAGCTCAATGGTTTTTGGCAAAAAAAAGGTTCCCCACTTGTGGTCTACACTAAAGTTTCTTACAAAAAGTCTGCTGCATCAAATGAACTAGAAAATTAAAACACCAACTGTCATAATTTTCCCATCAATAAGGACCCATATAAATAATGAAATCCCTAAGGGTCAGGCAGCCATGAGGCAGGCAAAGAAAAGAACAAAAGTAGGTGCTATACTACTAGCAAGCAAGCTCAATTGGAGGTCAATTTTGTCCACAAAACCAAGATTTTATAGTTCAAATTATGAATTATAGTTGATCAGTATCTGTAAAGAGGAATCCTCACCTTACGATTCCAGCTGGACACAATTGTTTTAGGAACCTGCATTCCTGCAGGGAGGATAGGCTGCTGATTCTTGTTTACTCCTGAAGCTTCATCCAAGAGAATACCCTAAAATCAGGAACAAAAGTAAATAGATTATAAGGTAAGTCAATGAGCATTTTTGGAGTACTTTCTGTATGCCGGGCACCATGCTAAAAAGTGTTGGGGGATACAAAGAAAAGGCAAAAACAGTTTCTGCTTCCAAGAAGCCCACTTTAACAAGGGAAACAAATCAACTTTAACAACAAACAACTATGTAAACATTACCTCTGCACAAGACAAATTAGGAGTTATCTCAGAGGGAAGGCACTAAGAATATGGGGACCAAGATTGCAGTAGTGAGACTTTAGCTGAGACAATAAGGAAGTCAGGAAAACCAGGAAGTAGAGGTAAAAGGAGAAAGTTTTCCATGCATGGAGGCAGACCCTCCTTTCTAAGAAATCAGATGCTGAAGTGTTCTGTGTGAAGACTAGCAAGGAGACCATGTCAAAGGTTTGTAGAATATGTGCTGGGGGAGTAAGGCAGAAGAGTAGAAAGGCAGGAAGCAGATAGGTTGGGAAGGAATTTGAATTCAAGGCAAATATCTGATACTAGAGGTTATATCTGATACTAAAGGTTATAAGGAGTCACTGGAGTTGATCAAATAGGAAGATGGTAACATGATCAGACCTATGTTTTAGGAAGATAGATTTGACAACTACGTGGAGAATAAACCTGAAGCAAGGAAAAACTTGCGTCTCCCCTCAATCCCCCTCCCCCACCAGCAGCTATTGCAATAATTCAGAAATGAGTTAATGAGGGCCTGCACCAAAGTGGTGGCAATGTGAAAGGAGAGACATTAGCAAAGTAAAATTAACTGGACTTGGCAACAGATTTGAGGGAAGTGTTGAAAGAGGAAGTGGAGATAACTAGGTTTCAAGTCTGGAGCTAGGAGGATGGTGGTATTCTCAATGACAATGAGAGATTTAGGAGGAGTAGAAGGTTGTGGGGGAAAAGTTGTGAGTTTAGTTTTGGACACTGAATTTGAGATGTTTGCATCTAGTTTGAATGTCCACTAAGTCCCTGGAGATGGGAGCTTGCAGATTGGGAGAGGTTAGGATTAAACAAAAGACCTGAGAATCATCTTCTCCAAGGTGATAACTGAATCCACGGGAATTACTTAGATCAACAAGTGATAGAGGACAAAGGGAAAAGCGACGATAGCCCAGGACCGAATCTTGAAGGAAAGCTACAGTTAAGCAGGAGTTTTTTCACCAAGAAGGTGTGGTCCATCAGGTAAGAGGAAGAAATTGAGAGGGTGGTATCCAAAACCCTGGAGAGAAGAATGTACCCAAGAGAAGAGAGGGAGCTGCAGACGGCCAAGAAGGATGAGGACTGAGGACATTACATGGTCCCTGGTAACTTTGGAGAGCATAGCTTCAATTGAATTAATGAGGTTAGAAGCCAAGACTGAAAAGAATTAAAAAGAGTGGAGTGGAAGCATTCAAGATTAAGCACCAAAGGGTGTCTCTCTCCCTCCGGGTGTGTGTCTACTGTCACTTCTCTCATTATTTATCATTCTATGCATCTGTATACGCGTGTACACACACACACAGACTCACATATGCCCGATAGGTAATGAGAGTAAATGATAGTTATTTGCCTTTGATTTTACAAAAACTGATTTGCAGAATGCATGACATTTTATTACAATGTGATAAATGACTGGGAGGTCCTAACAAACAAAGCACTTGTCAGAAATATTCAGGCTCATAACTGAATAGCCATTCTCCTTCAGAGCTCTCTGCTGTGTCCTCATTGAAGATTTCCAATTCAAGAGGAAATGAGTCTAGAAGAAATTCTTCAGTGCACTACAGGATGACAGGATTTGGCATTGGAAGGAATTATAGAGGCCCTTAGAAATAGAGAAATTAGGGCCCCAAAGGAAGGAAATATGCATTGCCAGTGAGAAATACCACTTTAATGTACTAAGGGTTTTGCTTCATCTATAAGATAATATGTAGTATGATGGAAAAGAAATCCTGACCTGGTGTTAGAAGAGACCTAGACTGGAATACTAATATGTAGTATGATGGAAAAGAACTCCTGACCTGGTGTTAGAAGAGACCTACCCTGGAATACTGCCTCAGAAACTTTATAACTTAATAACTAATAATAGCTTTATAACTTAGAGATGAGTTATTAAGCCTCAGTTTCTGCCAACAGGAAAATGAGGATATCTGTGGAACTGCAGAGAATTGCTTTGATGTAATGTCTATAAAGAAACCTTTTTACCATAGACCCA
Organism: Sarcophilus harrisii; assembly: GCF_902635505.1. Classification (NCBI taxonomy): domain Eukaryota; kingdom Metazoa; phylum Chordata; class Mammalia; order Dasyuromorphia; family Dasyuridae; genus Sarcophilus; species Sarcophilus harrisii. The sequence continues at coordinate 572,565,482 of NC_045428.1, read as the reverse complement.
GTCATCTGTTAGTGTATGCTCCCCAAGTAGTACCCCAGATACTGGCCACTTAACTGTTACAAGAGTTTCATTTCCTAGCTACATGAGGATCATCATGCCACATTACTCACCACTCTTTCAAGAATGACATCATTGGAATCAACCAGCAAATCAAACTTGTCCTCCAATTCAGTCACTTTACTCCGATCCTTAATATGGCTACGACAGCCTTGGTATTGCATGACCTTACTCATACTAAGGGAAGAAGAAAAAGGTTTATTCATACAGAAGCACATGAGAAAGAAAGACATCCAAGAAGCTCCAACTGTGCTGTAACTGCCTGCCTGCCATTCTAGTAGTAACCTACCAAAACTTGTCAATGGGTCCCAGGGCCAAGCCCTGCCATTGCTTGTTGTAAGAGTACCTTTCCAGTCTTTCCCTTTCCAGTTGTCCTTCATGCAGCTGCCAAAATAACCTTCCTAATATATCCATCTGAGCCATACATATTATGGCCAAAAGGTTTCAGTGTCTCTTTCTGGCCCATGGTATAAATACAATCTCTTGAAAGCTGTGCTGTAGGCCTTCTTAGTCATCTGTGAGTTAGACTAGGCAGCCTTTACGGCCCCACTCAAATATGTAATTCCTTTCTACCCTTTTCCACATTATTCCCCTTCATGCCAACAATATCCCAAGCCACACTGTTACTGTATTCTTGAATTCAGCACAGCCTCCACTTTTGGACATTCACCCAGTCTATTCCCTTCTGCTTAAAATGTACTGCAGTCTAATTTCTGCTGGTCAAAATTTGCCTTATTTAGGCTCAGCTCAGGTAAAACTTTCTCCGTGCCACCTTCCTGAATCACTGCTTCCATATTAATGTATTCTTTTCCAAAATGTTCTTTGATCACTATCTGCCATCTCTTTTTTGACTTAATTTTCATCCATTATGAACTTTACTTATCTCTGTATTTACTGTATAATCTTCTATAAGACTGCAAACTCCTTTAAGATAGAGACTGTTGCTTTCAATCTGTATATTTTCAGTGCTTGGAATAATTTCTTGCAAGCAATAAGTGCTTAATAACTTTGTTGAATTGCAGTTCCCTATAAAATTTGGAAGATGAATGAGGTTTCTAAAGTGCTTGTTATTTCTGTATATTTTACAATTCTAAAGAAACAATACACTATCTCAGCCTCTCTAGTAATTGGGAAATAAGTCAGTTTTTCTGACTGAGACATAAGTCTTTTTAAAAAACTATTAAGATCTATGGCATCATTCACCTATAGATTTCAAAAGTGTTTTAATTCTCTATATATATTTATAGTAGTTATAAATACTAGGGTTTGAAATTTTACAACTTTTATCAGGCCAAATTATGCAAGTGCTTCTTTCTCAGTTCTCTAGTTAATCCAAAAACACAAGCTCAATTTGGGCTGAATAATCTTCTAAAGGGTAATTCAAAGTTCATAAGGCAATCAAAACTTCCTCATTTTCATGGTCCCCTTCATAATATAGAAACAGATCTGGAATACACATGAACAAAAACACAACATACAATAATTGTTCCTAAAAACAGTTTTTTTTTTTTTTTTTTTTTTTTTTTTTATTTCCATCATTGATAAGAGGAAATGACAATGACATTTACCATTGAAGCAACCTCTCTCCTTGTGTTTCACAAAATGCCCGGAAGCCAGGAAAGCTTCGATAAAAATCATACTCATCTCCAGCCTGTGGCAGTCCATTAGAAGCTTTTGTAGCAGCCAGCACAGAACCAAGAGCAAACTGTCAAAAAACAAATAACAATAATAATTGGCATTTATACATATAATATAATGGGAAGAAAGAACCATTATGCATATTATTCTACAAGGAAGAAAGCACATAAAGACAAAGTGTGATACTGTGGAAAGAATTCTGGATCTGGAATCAGTCTGTGTTTCAATCTCCAAACTCCTTCTAGATACTTGTGTGACTCAGGGCAAATGTTTCTACAACTCAATTTCCTTATCTGTAAAATGAGTGAAGACGAATTACATTAGATCTTAAAAAACCAATGATACTCTGACAGTCATCATTTATGTAACACTTTATACTTTAAAAATAAAATATGAGCTCATTTGAAAAAGGTACTTCAGGTATTCTCCCCATTTTACTTTCAGAAAAGTTAGATTTTAGAAAAGTGACAAGTCATATCCAGGATCACAAAGCTCAATCAATAAATCATTATTTATTAAAAGCCTATTATATCAACTGGGAAACGGTTGAAAATTATGGTATCTGAATGTAACGTAATAAAACAGTGCCTAAGAAATGAGGAAAGGGGTTAAGTCTTAAAGAAACTTGGAGAGATGTACATTACATGAAACAGAATGAAAGGAGAAGAACCGGAACAACTTAAAAAATAATAATAAAGACAAACCACATGGAAAGAACTGATCAACACAATGACCAACCGTAACTCCAGAGAATTCATGAAAAAAAATGCTGTCTATTTTCGGACAGTGAGATGATGGACTCAAGGTACAAAAGACAGGAATTTTTTGAATATAGCCAATGAAGGAATTTTAAAATTATGTATATTTGTAATAAGCAGGAAGTGCATGCTAAAGTCAGCTGAACAGGTTCAAAAGAGATGACTATTAAATTTTCAATGCGAATAGTCATGCCTTGGAAATCAATAAGTACCATAAATTAGGGCTTAACTTACTGTCTTATTGGTTATCTAGATTCAAGAAACTGAAGGAGAAAATAATCATAATGCAGATTAAATTTTAAAAGATGTCATGTATTTTCAAGCTCATTGCTGAACATTTACCAGCACACTGCTGGTTACAAGGGATTTTCCTTTCTTTTTTGGTGAGGGTCAGAAAAAAGGTGGAAGTATCATTTTCTATGTCTTTTGCCTTTTGTGGCTATACTTGAAATGATTGTCTATATTAGGTGCCTCCACTTTCCTCTCATTCTCTTCTAAATTTCTTATTACATTCCAACTTTATCATATTATCAAAATTGCTTTCTCTAAAGTTACTAAAGATCTCTTAGTTGCCAAATCCAATGGCCTTTTGCCAATCTTCATTCTCCTTGACCCCTCAGCAGAATAATTCTTCTCTCTAGGTTTTCTGGATACCACTCTCTCCTGCTTCTCCTCCTCCTTTTATCTGACAGCTACTTCTGTCTTCTTTGATGGATCCTCCTCCGGATCATGTCCTCAATACTAGGGATTCCTTAGGTTCTACCCTTTTCTCTTCTCCTCATCAGCTTACACAGATTTAATTTTCATCTGTCTGCTAATGGTTGCTGCCCCAGCCTCCTGCCCCAACCTCCAATGGCCTTTCAGAAATCTTGGACCGGATGTACAATAAACATCTGAAATTCAACATGTACAAAAGAAAGTCTTTCCCCCAATCCCTCCTTTCCCGCTCACTCAGTGCCAGTGAGGCCCAATCATCTCTATGATTGCAAACCCTTCTTACACCTTACTCTCCTGCGCATTCTCCTGAATTCAGAGACGCTGGTCTCCCGGCTATCCCTCCAGCATGACGCGCCATTTTCCCATTCCCCGCATTTTCCCTGTTCCCCAGGCCTGGAACTCTTCCCCCTTCTTCATTTTCTGTCTCTTGGTCTCTTTCCTTCAAGTTCCAGGTAAAATTCCAACTCCTTAGAAACTTTTCTTTCTTCACCATCCCCCTTAATTCTAGCCTCCTCCCTCTTCTCGCTCCCTTCCACTTACGCCAGCCATACCTTGTTTGGACGGAGCTGTTTTCCCGTTGTCTCTGAGCTACTTCAGAGCAGAGACTGACTTTTCCCTTTCTTTGTATTTCTAATGCTTCGTATAGTGCCTGTTACGTAGCAAAAGCTTAACGTTTACTGAATGAGGAAACTATCAAAATGTTTTACTATGTGTCAAGTGTTAGGAAGAGAAATTAAAGAGAAATTAACACAGAAAAGAAGAAGAAATTAACACCGAGAAATTAAACAGTTCTTCGCTGCGGTTGATCAATAAACACTCAGCTACTTACTAGATACTGACCGCTCCGCAAAGGGCGAGGGGTTCATAGACAGAAACAAACAGTCCCCCGCCTCGGAGGAGGAAAACAAGACGTGCGTACGCAAGTGCATTACAAACAGACAGAAGGAAGCGCGGTGTTCGGGAAGGAGAGCACTAAGGGCCGGGGGGCCGGGAGACGGAGCGCAGCAGCAGGGAGGTGCAACCGCGGATCACAGAGATCACGGAGCGGCAGCTCTGGAAGGGCTGCCGCAGAAGGACCACCCAGCCTGGCTTGGCACATGACTCGTCCTCCTCGGCCTCAGTTTCCCCACCACAGAAGGAGAGGCTGGGCCACATGACCTTGGGGCCCCGTCAGGCTTCTAGAAACACCCTGGAGCTCTCATTTGGGGCAGAGGGCGCACATGCGGGAGGGAAGGATGGGGGAGGGGGCTGGGATGCACAGAGTAAATACGGGCAGGTGGGGACGGGGGACTGGGGCACGGACAGAGCAGAGTGAGTGAAGGAGGATGGGCAGAGGGGGAGGGGGCCGGCAGAGGGGCACGGGCAGAGGGACCCGTCTATAAGGGGGGGGGGGGGTCTACAATGAGCGGGTAGACCTCAGAAAGGAGGCCGGCCGAGCCGGGGCGTGCCTCTCTCCCCAGGCCCGGCCCTCGAGGGAGGAGAGGCCCCAGGCAAAGGGGAGGAGCCCTCGGGCTTCCAGGGTCACGGCTCGCTCACCTTTACGAAGCTGTCCGCGTCCTTGAACCCCGGCAGCACCGTCATCCCGCTGGGCTCAGCGGCCGCCGCCTCAGGCACAGCTCTAGCTCCTCCAACGCTGGGAGCAGCCATCTTCTTGCCCCTCCACCCCCAGAGATCTTCTCGCGAGAGGACCGCTGGATGGGCGTGGGTGCGCATGCGCAGAGAAGCGCGCTTTGCACATGTACCCCGTGGCTGTGTGGGCGGCGCGGAACCTTCGAGCCTCCTGTTCTAGTTGTTCATCGTGTGGTTCAACCTTCTTGTACGGAGGAAGAAACTGAGTCAGGAAACGGGACATCGGATTCTGGCCCAGCTTCCCCTCCCCCCGTTAGGGCCGCGGAGCTCCGTGGGGCGGGCACCCCTCAGGAAAAAAGGGCCCCCCCCCCCCCCCCCAGTGGCTTTGCTGAGAAAGCCCCCAAAGGGCCGCGAGGAGTCAGGCGTGACTAAACAACGACAGAAGGGCATAATACGGGAGCCTCCCATTGAGCGGGACTGACAGGGCCCAGCCTGTAACTTAGGAACGATTCTTGGGCAGCCGAGGACGGAGAGAGCGGCCTCAGGGGGAGCAGCGAGGAGGCAGTTCCAGTCCTTGGGACTCGAGATACTGAGGGCCAGCAGCAGGGGGCTGCCATGGGAGAGGGGACCGAGAGACTTTATGAACACCACAGGTTACATAAGTGGGGCATTACATGCCCCAGAACAGTAAAGGGTGACAGTGACTGGGAGGATGCTGCTGTGCTTGACAATAGCGGGGAAGTTTTGGAACAAGGGAATTTGGGGGAAAGATAAGGAGGTCTGTTTGGACAAGTTGAATCTGAGATGCCTATGTGTTGGACTCTTTACAAACTGTTAAGCCATTGGAGTTGATAGAGATAATAATTATCTAATTTAGCATGGTTCAATATGATTAATTTGATCTTAGAAGGAGATATTTTGGGCCAGAACTTGAAACAAGGTACTAAGTACAACTGATGGAACCGATGCTTGTGTTCACACCTTTAGAGAGCTCATAAGTATCTAAGTACTCAATGGAGTTCACAGGTTTGGGAGATTTCAGGGATTAGTATGAGATATCCGAATTCACACCTCCCTTAGGGCCAGAGAGCACTCTGGGAGATAACCCATAATCCCATTCTCTCAGAGGAAGAGTTAACCTTTGGGAGATCATATATATACAGGAAGCTCTTAGAGCTGGACAGAGTTACTTGGGAACATTCCCAGGGGTCGGAGAGGAGCCCTCTGGGAGGAAGCCCACAAGCCCTCTCTCAAGGCAAGAGAGATTTCATTGTATCTTCTACCTTGGTGCTGGCTGGAGTTGGAAGGACAAACCTTTGGATTTGGAGACATTCGGAGGGAGCTCTTGGAACCAAGCAGAGAGATAGGCCTCTGAGCTAACTGGGCTCTATTGAAGGATACAATAAAAGATCTGAATTTTTATCACCTGGCTGTATTTTGGAAAAAGAAACACCAATACCTATGGAATAGCCAGTTTAAGTCCAAAAGTCACTGATGTCAACCTACTCAGTAAATCCCAGTGATTCAGAACATAACATTCTTTGTTTGGTATTTGACACCCTTAATAACTTGGCCCTCTCCACCTTACTTTTTAAAAAAATCAAATTTAACATTTCCAAATTCTCTCCTTCTTTCTCCCTGACATTAAAAAGGCAAGGGGGGGGGGAAATCTCATTATAAATATGAATATTCATACAGAATAAATGTCCAAATTATCCATGTCAAAAAAAAAGAAGCAAGAAATAGAAAAAAAAATTGTGCTTTAGTCTGTACTCTATTAGCTCTCTACCTAAGCGAGGGTAGCAGCCTTGATCATAAGTCCTTTGGAAGTGTGGTGTTATTAAGTCTTTCACAGTTCAGTGTCTTTATAATAGTGCTGTTGTATAAACTGTTTTCCTGGTTCTGCTCACTTCGTTTTGCATTCAAGTCTTCCAAGATTTCTCTGAAACCATCTCCTTCATTGTGGGACAGCTCCGTAGTGTTCCATCAGTCGTGTACCACAGTTTGTTCAAGCCATTCCCCAAGTGATGGCATCCAGGGTTTTTTTTGTTTTTTGTTTTTGTTTTCTGGTCACTATATACACAAAAAAGAGATGCAATGTCTGGGCTAGCTTTCTGGAGGTCCTCCAGAAGGGCCTTGGTCTCAGCAGGATAGACACCACGAGAATGAACAAGAATAAAGTCCAAAGATTTTATTGTCTCTTACACAGTCTGTGTCTGTCATAGTCTGACCCAGTCTCCTCCAGCAGTCTGCCAGTCTCCCCGCAGTTTGACTTTGTCCCCAGTTTAAATACCCTATTACCATTACATCATTACAGCCTATTGATTATGTGTGAACTAGAGAACCATCACATCACCATGCTAAGTACTAAGTATATGTAGACTAAAGAACCATCTCATCAATTCCACTGAATTAACACCTTGTTTCAAGTCTACTTCTCCAGAGTTCCGCTACAAAGATTCTATCAATATTGAAGCTTTTTCCTCTTTCTTAGATCTCTTTAGGGTTATAGACCTACTAAGAGTATTGCTGACCCTCCCCCCCCCCAACTTTCAAGTCTTACACTTTAAACCATACTCTTTACTCTATGACCCAGTGACGATTGCTACTCTTTGAAAAGAAACTATACCTCCTTACTAAACACTAAAATTTTATTTTCAAACAAATGAATCATTTTAAGCAACAAGGGCCATAACCCCCTTAGAATGGAGGGATCACAGTAGGTGCTTAATATTTTTTGGATTGGCTCCATTTCCTTGCTTTTATGAAGCCATTAGGGTAAATTAATCCTGTATTTGCAGATTTTCAGGTTTCCCTAGCTGTCTATGGTCACTCATTTTACAGCTTTGTCAAAAAAGGTTCATTCTTAAATCTGACCTAAAACCTCCGTAGGTAACTGGGATTACAAAGGCTCTAGGTTTCTAGAACTACAGAGCCCAACAACAGTAGTTCACATTTATCTTTTGTAGAGCACTCCTTCCCGGGCCTTTTCCCTCAGCTCTTTCCCTGTGGCTCTCTAGTTCTTGGCCGTTTTTCCTTTTCTTTCTTTTTTGCATTCCCCTTCACTGGTTGATAAATTGCAAATTATTGCTTAGAATGTATTTATACTTCTAGATTACAATATACTGAGACTGGGACTGAGGCTTTTGTTAAAAGGAAAACTGGGAGCTGAGGATCCCAGACAAATCCCAAGCAAATGCATTTAAGGAGGACGTGAAAGGGAGAGGGTTTGTAGCACCATCTGGTGGCAAACCCAGAGATGGTACCTTGAGTAGCTGGCTTGCTTCTATCTGCTGGGAGCCACAGAAAATATCGGGTGCCCCTCCTTCCTTTCCTCAACTAGCCCTTGGGATAAAACTCAGATAGAAGGGCATGGGACCGTACTTAAGGACCCCCATGGGCTGCATATTGACTTAGAAAGCCACAAATTACCTATTTTTTGTATTTTTATTTACTTTATTCAATATTTCCCTCTTCATTTTTACCTGGTTCTGGCTGTCCTTGGAACTGGTGGGTGCAAGAAGGCCCAAGCCGTCACCCCTCTCCTGGTGGCTCTGTGTGGCCGACCAGGGCCTGCCCAGCCATGCTTCCTAAGAACACTGGAGATCAGGGGGCCTGAGGAAGTCCATACCCAAGGAAGCTTAAGGGCTGAGGGGAGGTGGTGGCAGGGAGTGGGCGGGTCTGAAGCAGAATTTCTTTCCCACTTCAGGGGTCCTCAAACTACGGCCGGACAGGCCAGATGCAGCAGCTGAGGACAATTATCCTCCTCGCTCAGGGCTATGAAGTTTCTTTATTTAAAGGCCCACAAAACAAAGTTTTTGTTTTTACTATGAACTGGCCCCCTATTTAAAAAGTTTGAGGACCCCTGTGAAAGTCTATTCCTTCTTTCTCCTTCCTTATTTCTCTTGAGGGAACTGAGGCTGGCAACCTTGGAATCATTCTCAGGTCTTCCACTTTTCTCACCTCACAGCTTGCTCCGTCATCCAATCTTGACCTTCTCCATCTCTTGCAATCCTCCCCTTCTCTCCACACCTTCCTTAGTTAGGGCCCTCATTGCCTCTTGATGGGTTATTAAAACTCCCTGCTCCCTAACTGCCAGATTAATCTCCCAGAGGTACAGCTCTGACCCTGCCACTGCACAGACTTGCTGCATATTGGGCATTATCCCCAGTCTGGCCTTTAAGTCTTTCTGGAATCTGAATCCAAGCTGCTTTTCTAGACTTATTCCATATATTTCCAATTCACATCTCTGCCCACCCCCCCACCCAGCTGTTAGTGATCTTTCCCTATTCACAACGAAACTCTTTGAGAGTAGGGACTGTCTTTCTTTTCCTTGTATTATACCTTATATTTATATGTAATGAATATTTACATATATGTTTATACCTTATATTAAGGTATAAATACCTTATATTTATTTATCTTTGTATAAATTGTATCCTCCTAGGGAAAATACGCTCCTCGAGAGCAGGAACTTGCCTGTCTTTGTCTTTATATCCAACATCCCTTACACATAGTGTGCTTAATCAATACTGAGTGGACAAATGGCTAAGAAATCTCTCTTACCTTACAGGAAGTAGGAAGAGAAGAGGACAAAAGAAAAGGGGGTTGGTAAAAGGGAGGGCAGACTGGGGGAGTCAGAAGCGAAACACTTTTGAGGAGGGACAGGGTGAAAGAATAAATGGGAAAATAGGGTGGAAAGAGATAGTAATCGTAACTGAAAAAAAATTTTTGAATCAAGTTTCTCTAATGAAGGTCTTATTTGTCATATAGAGAATTGAGTCCAATTTGTAAAAACAAGAGCCATTTTCCAATTGATAAATGATGAAAACATATGAAGTAGTAATCAAAAAATGCTCTAAATCACTATTGATTGGAAAAATGCAAATTAAAAGAATTCTGAGGTACCTATCAGATTGGCTAATAGGACAGAAAAGGAAAATGACAAATGTTTGAAGGTATGTGGGGAAAATGAGACATTAATGCACTGTTGCATTATGCACCTGTTCTGTAGATCAATTTAGAACTAGGTCTAAAGGGCTATAATCCATGCACACCCTTTGACCTAGCAACACCACTACTAGGTCTGTATCTGAAAAGGGATTAAAAACAAAAAGGAAGAGAACCTATATGTTTAAGAATATTTATAGCAGCTCTTTCTTGAAAATTAAGAGGATGTCCATCAATTGGGGAATGGCTGAACAAATTGTGGTATAGGATTGTGATGGAATATTGTGCTCTAAGAGATGAGTAGGATACCCTCACAAAAACTTGGAAAGACCTACAGAAATTGATGCAAAGCGACATTTATTGTGTACAAAGCAAAAGCATTATTGTAAGATGATCGGTTGTGAATGACTTATTCTCAGCAATATAATGATCCAAAATAACTGAAAGACTTATGATGGAAAATGCCATTCATGCCCAGAGGAAAAACTGGTAGTGTCTGAATACAAATTGAAACATATTTTTTAAACTTCATCTTTCTTGAGGGTTTTGTTTTTTTTTGGTTGTTTTCATTTCAACATAACTATCATGGAAATGTTTTGCCTGACTACATATGTATATAACCTGTATCGAATTGCTTGCTTTCTCAAAGAGGGATCTAGGAAGGGAGAGAATTTGGAACTCAAAAGTTTTAAAAGCAAATGTTAAAAATTGTTTTTACATGTAATGGGGAAAAATAAAATGCTAAATAAAAAAAGAAAATGAGCTGACTTTGGGCAAAGCCTTCCTCTCTGGGCCTTATACTTTATAGTATTTAATAGTTAAATGAACACTGATTAGATGAGCTTACTTTCTGGAAGAAGGCCGCCTCCCTCTATGTTCCCGCTTTCCATGATGATCAGGAATGAGAAGCTACTCAAAGATCTTTGATAACATTTTGGTGTTTATTGGCACAAAAGTTTTTGTTCAGATACATCATGGCCTCTAAACATGGCTACACTTTATACTTTGTGCACTCATACCACTCCTAGTCCCCTCGTTGCCTCAGACCTTTCCTCCTTCCGTGTGACACGGCACTTGCGGCACGTCCCCTTCCTCACCACGGAACACTTGGATCTCACTCGCTGGTTCTAGATCCGGCTCTTTAGCTGGGCTGGGAGGGAGAGGGGAGCAGGGGGACTCCCCCTTCACGGTGCTGTGCTTTTCCCCCGAGTGCTCTGCTCTGCCGGCTTCAGGCTCTCGCCCAGCCTGCCGTGGCGGTGACCGGCCCGCAGCATCACTGGGCTGGGCGGGGGATGCTGCTGCCACCTGGCAGGGCTGGGGGGAGGGAGGGTACTGGCAGGATCTCGGACCGTCGTCCCAAGGCTGTCCCTTTCCTTCCCTGCCACTGACTGTGCCACGTCTGCAGTCCGCAAGGACTGGGCTGACAGGCTGTTCTTTAACTGGGAAATATTGACAATGAGTTTCTTTGTGAGTTAAGTCAAAACCCGTATTTCTAAAGTTATGGACCATCTGACCCCAAAGACCAAGTGCTTTGTTTAGGCGTTGTTATGTTCCTCTTCACTGTCCTGGGAATCACATCCAGTCTTGTGTTTCTGACAATGTATATTCTCCAACAGCAGCTCTAAAGTTGGCGTCGGCCAATCTTTAATATACAGTAGTTCTCTTCATTTACATTGCAAAGTGTGTGACAAAGGCTATCTGGCCATTGCTTTGTTTGTGGAAGTGTACATTTGGAGTACAGAAGCCTCCAGAGAAGAATCATGGCAGCTTGGAGCCCCCAGTTACCAGAAAGGACACCTGCGAAGACAAAGACAAGACTTTAATAATGCAGGACTTTTCTAAACTTAATGGGAAGAAACTGAAATAAGAAAGATCAAGGTCTGACGGTCCCTTGGGCACTCCCTGCACTCTCCCATAACTAATAGAGTGGGACGTGCCTATCAGTGCTAGTCAAGGACTCGGGCCTCTTCTGCATCCCAGAAGAACATTGCACTCTTAGTCCCTTCCTCAACTTCTCCCGCCTTGAAGCACGCCTGGGGCGATTCCTGAGGCTGGCCAAGGCCCGGTCCTTGAGGTCATAATGACAGATCATAAGGCTTTGCCACTCCTGTCATTTCTCTGCTCTCCTCTTCCACCCTTTCCCTCTCCAAACTAATGTTCAAAAGGACAACTAATTCCTTCAGACCAAGTTTCTCTTTCCTATTTTAACTGTAGGGTTTATTTTCTCCATTAGTGTTTATTATTATTCTACTTTGTATATATGGACTGAGAAAGTCTAAGTCTATTGCAATCATGGGACTTACATAAAGAACACTCATTGCCCCTACTGCTTAGGTCAATGGAATGGTCTACACTGACTTTCTTTTTTTTTCTTCCTGAGACAATTGGGGTCAAGTGACTTGCTCAGGGTCACACAGTTAGGAATGTTAAGTGTCTGAGGCCGGATTTGAACTCGGGTCCTCCTGCACCATTGAGCTGTCCCATGCACTGACTTTCACCTGGATTTTCAGCCCATCTATCACTGGCCAATGCTCGAGTAGGGGTCAGCTCCACACCTGCCGGCCCCCCGCCCCCCGTGCTCCCTCTTTCCCAAGCTGCTCAGCAACGCTCACCAGCCGATGTAGCACTGGCAGAGGTTCTCGTGGGACGTGGCCTGCTTGATCAGTAGCTCAACTTGTGTAGGAACGTCCAAAGTTTCATCATGAGAAAAATCTCGACCTGTGAAAGCAGGAAGGAGAAACTTTGTCTACACTGGACTAAGCCTCTCAGAGACCCTCCCGTTGTCCCCTGATCCAAAGGGACTTTTCTTGATAAGTGTGAAAGAAGTCAGAGATGGTCATTTTCCAGCTTCCCTAAAAGGACAGTCAATACAGTCTCACAGCAAGAAGGAAAAAGCTGGGGCGCAGGGAGACCTCCAGAATCCCCTCGGTCACCACAGACTTCTCTGTCTTGATCATTTCTGAGGCTCGTGTCATGAATGGGAATCTATGTGTGGGATCCAGAACTTCCTCAGCTGTGAGTTCCCAAAGCAGAGACTCTCTGCACCAGAGCCTACCAGAACTCATATGTGATGGGGGAAGTGGCCCAAGGCACAGGGGTTTGGGGACTTGGCCATGGCCACATGTTGGCCATGTTGAGAAGGGAGCAGATTTAATGTTCAGTTATTTCAGTCCCATCTGACTCTTCATGAGCCCACTCGTGGCTAGAAATACTGAAACGGTTTGCTATTTCCTTCTCCAGCTCATTTGACAGATGAGGAAACTGAGTCAAGCAGGGTCAAGTGACTTGCCCAGGTTCACACAGCTAGCAAGAGTCCGAGGCTGGATTTGAACTCAGTTCCTCCTGTCTCCAGACCCAGGGTTCTGTGCACTACTGCCCCACTGCTACCTTGGGATTAGAACCTGGGTTGTTTTTTCTTCAAACCCAGCACTATAGCCACTGAGCCATATTTATAGTATATTTGATGGTTATCTATTTGGGGTCCTACCACAGCTAGCCCAGAGATGGGCTACAGTAAGTAAGGAACCCTCTCCCTGGAAGCCATCTCTTCTGTTTGAGGTCCCCTTGCCTGTGCTCTCTCTCTCTCTCTCTTGATTTATATAATATTCTCTACAAAGATAATTTAGGTGGGGGATGAATATGGGCTGATGGGCTCGCTGCCCCTCATGCTGGTGAATCTCATGGAAAGAAAACATATCTGACACAGGTAAAAGAATCTTATATGTCTCAATTAAAGTTATGTTCATGACCTTGACTCGTACTATTGGTGCAGGTCATCAACCAGAAAGCCTCTGGAACTGCTGACCTCAGAGAAACAGCGACGTCTCATTAATTAGTTAATTGGCAGTCAAAGCCTGGGCCCCAACAGCGAGCCCCAGAATCACGCCAACCGTCTACTTACAGAAATGAAACGCAGGTTACCAAGCTCATGTTCCCTCCAAGCAAACACAAACAACACTCACCTGTGAGCTTATCTCGAACCCTGTTAATAATCTGAATTGCCTTCTTATTGAGGGCCTCGGGTTTCACCAAACCATCCCCGACTGAAAGACAAAAAGGAGAAAGAGCAACGCTCAGGACTGGCACGGGATGGGTGGATGGGTGGGGGAGGCGGGCTTTGTGGTTCCTCTTGGTCAGCAGAAAACAGCCAGAAGTCTGAGACGTTCCTCCTCCTCCCCCCCCAGCGCTGCCCCACCTCTGCTGACCCGCCCCCCTCAGCCATCACACACACACACACACACACACACACACACACACACCCCACTTTTGATGAGATCCCTCATAACCTAAGCCAGTCGAGGCTGAACTTACTAAAAGAATGGATGGACTCGGGCACTGTGGTCCCCGTTTTCTTATGGGTGGTCTCCCCAAGATCCACGCTGTCCAGTAATTCTGTGGGAAAAGACAGAAAAAACCATGGGTCCTCGGGATGTGATTCTGTCACAAGGTCCTGACCCCACCCTCCTCGGCTTCCATCAGTTCAAGAGACATTTCTTCAGTCACCTACTGTGTGCAGAGCACTAGGCTGGGGGGTAGGGAATTTGGAAGAGACAGTTTCTACTTACAAGCTGTCACATCCTCCTTAAGCATGAAGAATAAGAGTTTTTGTGAAACAAAAAAGAGGCTCAGAAAACAGCAAGAGGCACAGCAGTGCAGAAGAACAGAATTGTTTTTAGACTGTTGCCAAGAGAAGTCACCACCATGACTTATCCAGAAAACAGTCTTCCTGCCATCAAGCAAAAGGAGATTTCTCTGAAGCCCTCGAGCTTACTACGGAAGTCTCACAATGGGGATCACAGAAACTTGGAGCCAGGAAGAGCCAGGTGTAAATGTGAATGCACTTGAATACTACTGAACATGTCTGAAACTTAATTTTTCATCTGTAAAATGGGGACAGGAAGCACACATCCCGAAGGCTGCTGTGAGGCAGAGACAACAGATGTAAAGCACTTTGCCAACTCTGAAGGGGAGCTAGGAGGAAGGGCTGCTGTCCACAGTGGCCCCTGACAGCGCCTCCCACATCACAAGCAAACACTTATTTCTTTGAACAGAAACCTAATTCTCTGGGGCAGGAGAGCTCTCAGATTTTGGAAGTCACATCTTCAGGGGAAAAGAATGTAAATTAGGTAGAATTACCCATGTAAAATATATATCTTAAAAGAGAGGATTTCTTAAAATTAGGATCTGTGATTTCATTGCAAGAGAGAACTCCCAGGCTCCTCTTGTCACAATGAGGTAGTACAGTGCCTAGAATGCTGGGCCTGGGGTCAGGAAGATCTGAGTTCAAATCCCACCTCAGATGCTTAGTAGGTGTGTGACCCTGAGCAAGCTAATAACCTCTTCTTGCCTTATCTGTAAAATGGAGATTGTAATGGCCCCCATCTGCCAGGATTATTGTGAGGACTAAAGGAACTAAAAATTACAATGTGTTGAGCAAAGTGCCTGGCACACAGTGGGTCCTATTTAGATGCCTATTCCCTTCCCTGCCCCTCTGGCTGCGTTTTCTGTAGGATGCCGGGGATAATCAGAGGAGATAACCTCACGAAGAAAATACCCTGTTCCTGGGACATGCAAGGTGCTGGGGAGCCCTCAAGGAGTTTTGAATCTTAACAGGGAGAGAGGGCCTGGCCACAAGCACAATGGGCCAAGGGCAAAGGAGAGATCTAGACAAGATGCTACAGAAAAATCTATGAGGTGTTTCTGTTTGGGAAAACAGCAACGGCATCAAGGAGAAGGACGCACCTCAGTGCTGTCCTCAAGGGAGGGAAGGGGGAGCTTTAAAAGGTGGAGATGGCCCAGAAGGTGGTGTGAAAGGGGAAGGAACAGGGAAAAGGAAGCAGTCCAGTCTGGAGAGAAGCTTACATAAAAGGAAGTAAAAAGATGGGTCTGGGGGACTGGGACAAATTGTGGCAGGGCCTTCAACATTGGTAAGTGTTTTATCAAGCACCTACTGCACACTAGGCAACTGTTCTAGACACCAGAGATACAAAAACAAAAAATCCCTGTCCCTGAGGAGCTTACATTCTATAAGGAATGGGGGGAAGCAGTTGATACTTATTCATTAGGCAGTGGGGGGATGTCTGATGCATAGGAAAATGTCTGAGTAGAACAGAGCCTTGGGCAGGGCAGGGTGCCATGTACTATGAAGGATAACAAAGGAGGGCAGGGGGTGGGGGGGACCTCCAACAGGAGATGAGTGCAGGAGGAGTGGAGAGCATACAGCGGAGGAAGAGTCTGTGAGACACAGAAGCTAGTGCAGGTTCTGGGAAGGACAGTGGCCCCCGTGGTGGGAAGCAGGGAGAGCCAGGAGGAAGCACACTCTGGGGGTGAGGTCGGCATCTGATGCACGGGGGCACAGTGGGTCCTTAAATACCGGCTGATCCTCAGATTTATTATCACTGGGCTCTGAACAGAGTGGGGCCAGGCAGAACATCTTGGAGCCCAGCATGTCCATCTGAAGCATCTTCAAGTTCTTAGTGCTGGGCACAAGAAGTACTGACTTGCTCAGTCAATCCAAAGACATTTATTAAGCAACTACTACGTTACAAGTGGCTGATTCCGGGTGAAACGCTCTAGAAGGGTGGTGAGGATGTTCTCCCCCCCCCCCCCCCATGGAGGAATGTCACTTTAAGTGATTCTTAGAAAGTTAAGGTGGGTGGAAGGTGTGAGCCTGGATGCCAAGGCAGGGACTTTCCTGAGCTCTCCCAAACTTCCCTCCAAACAATATAAAAATAATGCCTCAAAATGAATCTTGGAGTGGCATAGTCAGCGGAAGGACAGGGCGGAACAATGTTCCAGCCCAGACAGCTTGGAAGGCTGACTGGCAAGGTCTGCCTCACTGGGTAAGAGCAAAGTCCAGGACAAGTGCAGGCCGCAAAGGGCCTCGGGAGGCCATAGAATCGGCCGTGGTGGCCACAGGGTAACTGGTAAGGACTTTGTGAGGGATCCTGGGGGCAGGACTACTGCATTGCACAAGAACCTGTGGCTGCAAGGGGTGGGGAAGGACCTCGGTCACAGACCACAGTCCAAGCTAGAACAATAGTGACTGTACCTTTCCTCAGATTGTATCACACTGGAAGAACTGAAAACTTACAAAATGGCTCTGAAACAGCAACCCAGAAGACCTGAAACCTAGGACAGTGCCCCCTCCACCCTGGGAGCAGAGCCCAAATTTAACATAAAATTAAAAGTCAAGAAACAGGCCAGAAAATGAGAAAACAAAAAAGGAGTAAAGATGTACAAAAGTTACTGAAGACAAGAACTCCTTAAGAAGCAGAAATGGCCAAGGGAAAAAATGTACAAAGCTCATGAAGAAAAGAACTCTTTAAAAAAATTAAGGTTGGCCAAATGGAAAAGGAGGTACAAAAGTTCACTGAAATAAAACTAATTCCTTAAAAATTAGAATCAGGCAAGTGTAAGCTAATGACTTTAAGAGACATTAAGAAACAATTTAAAATGTTAGAAGAATGAAAAAAGAGAAGAAAATGTGAAATATCTCATTGGAAAAACAACTGACCTGAAAACAGATCAAAGAGATATTTAAAAATTACTGGACTACCTGAAAGCCATGATAAAAGAGCTGAGACATCACATTTCAAGAAATTATCAAGGAAAACAGCCTCAATATCTTAGAGCCAGAGGATAAACTAGAAAGTGATAGAATCCATTCAATACCTCCTGAAAGAAATTCCAAAACAAAAACTTTCAGGGATTTTTAGCCAAAAACCAGAGCTCTGAAGTGAAGGAGAAAATACTGCAAGCAATCAGAAAGAAACAATTCAAATATCATGGATGTAGGACAGGATTACATGAGATTTAGTAGTCTCTACATTAAAGGATCAGAGAGTTGGGAAGATGATGTTACAGAAGGCAAAAGAGCTACACTCTAAACTGAGTATAATCCTTCAAGAGAACAAAATAAAAGACTTAATGAAGTAGAGAATTTTTAAGCATTCTTGTTGAAAAGACCAGAGATGAATAGATAATTTGACTTTCAAATACAAGACTCAAGAGAATCATAAAAAGATAAATAGGAATGAGAAAATCCTAGGGAACTCAATAAAATTAAATTGTTTATATTCCTATCTGGGAAACTGACACTTGTACCTCCTAATAACTTTATTATTATTAGGGCAATTAGAAGAGGTATACATAGACAGAGCATAGGTATAAATTGACTATGATGGGATGATATTTAAAAATATGAAGTTAAGAGGCGATGAGAAAGGGAGATAATGGGAAAAGGGCAGAAGGGAAAGGGAGAGATAAAATGTTTCATATAAAAGAGGCACAAAATAGTTTTTACAGTGGAGAGGAAAACGGGGGTGAGTGGGTTGGTTGACCACATATGAATCTTACTCTCATCAGAATTAGCTCAAAGAGGGAATAACATATAAACTCAGCTGGGTATAGAAATCTATCTTGCCCTACAAAGGAGTAAGGGAGTTGGAGGGGAAGGGGGATATAAGAGAAGAGGTACTGATAGAAGGAATAGTGGATTTTGGTAGGCAGTGGTCAAAAGCAAAACACTTTTGAGGAGCAGGATGAAAGAAGAAAAAGGGGGGGAAGAGAGGGAAATATACAATAATCCTGTGAAAAAAGATTTACAGCAAGTCTCATTGATAAAGGCCTCATTTCTCAAGTATACAGAGAACTTATATAATTTATAATACTAGTCATTCTCCAAACGATAAATGATCAAAGGATATGAACAGGTAGTTTTCAGATAAAGAAATCAAAGTATTTATAGTCATAAAAAAATGCTCTAACTCACTATTATTTGGAGAAATACAAATTAAAACAACTCTGAGGTACACTTCATACCTATCAGATTGGCTAATATGACAGGAAAAGATAATGATAATTGTTACAGGGCATGTGGGAAAATTGGGACACTAATGTACTCTTGGTAGTTATGAACTAACCCAACCATTCTGGACAGCATCTGGAATGGTGCACAAATGACTATAAAAATGTGCATACTGTTTGACTTATCCTATTACTAGGTCTATATCCCAAAGAGATGGAAAAAAAAAAAAAGAAAAGAACCTATTTGTACAAAAACATTTATAGTAGTTCTTTTAGTAGCAGCAAAGAATTAGAAATCGAGGGAATGTCTATCAATTGGGGAATGGCTGAATAAGTGGTGGTATATGATTGTGATGGGATACTGTTGTGGTATAAGAAGTAATGAGTATGATGGTTTCAGAAAACATCCAAAGACTTACATGAACTGATGCAAAGTGAAATGAGCAGAACCAGAACACTATACACAATAATTGCAATATTGTATAATGATCAACTGTGAATGACTTAGCTATTCTGAGCACCACACTGATCCAAGACAATTCCAAAGAATTCGTGATGGAAAATACCTCCAGAAAAAAAAAAAAAAAAATTGATGGAACCTGAATGCAGATTGAAACATATATATATTTCTTTTTCTTTTTGTCTATATTTTCTTTCAACATGACTAAAGTGGAAATATGCTTTATATTACTACACATATGTAATCTATATCAAACTGCCTGTCTTCTCAAGGAGGGGGTGGTGGGAAGGAAAAGGAGGAGAGAATTTGGAACTAAAAATAATGTTAAAAATTGTTTTTATATGCAATTGGAAACAATATTTAAAGAAGATTTTAAAAAATCAAATGATTCCTACTTCCTTTCTTAATTTACACTTTACCAATCACTTCTCGCTTATTATTCAAAATCAAGTCCAGAGTAGAGATTTGCATTCTCATTTCCTTTACCTTTAAAGTTTTATGTTTTTAATGAATAGTAATCAGTATTCTTTCCCTTTTCCTTTCCTTCCCTCCCCTTTCTTCACATTTCTCTCCTCACAACCACTACTCTGATAAAAAGAAAACAATTCCTCGTAACAGATATGCAGTCAGGCAAGGCCAAGGTCCTCATTAGCCATGTTTAAATATAGATATGTTTGATTCTGTTCCCTAAATCTACCACCTCTGCCAGAAGGTAAAGAGTATGTATGTTTCAGCATCAGTCTCCCAGAATCACAGATGACCATTTAGTTGATCATGGTTCTTATAGCTTTCAAAGTTGTTTGTCTTTACAATGTTGTTGTACATTTTTGGTATTATCTTTATAAATTATCATATATCATGTTTTAGTAGGAGATGGTAGCCTTCAGATTCTATATTGGCACATGACACAGAGGCAACAAGTACCTTCCCTAAGTGCTGGAAGAAAAGGCCTGTCTTGCCCTTGTTATACCCAAGGTCCACTAAACCCATATCCCACTCTTCTATGTGATACACCCACCTACAGACTGGCCAGCTGAGTAGGAGTCTGTCCGCGTTCGTGATCGCTTAGTGCCTTTCGTATTTGCTGGGGAAAGAAATAAAACTATCATTGAAGAGTGTTTTATGCTTTCATTTGAGGTTAAGGAAACCTGAAGGACATTCTCTTACAATCATGAAGCCCTGATCCTTTTCCAACTAGCAATACTAAGAAACAGACAATTATTCCTTATTTGGTGTAGCAGGGGTAGTGAGGACATGCAATGCATTTAATTCATCCATCTCTATATTTGGACTTAGAGAAGATATGAAAGAGGAAATGAGAGGAATAGGGTCAGATGGTAGTAAATCATAGGAAAAATGTCCATCAATAGGAAGAAATAAAGAATTGTATAAAATATTGTTCCCTTAAGATATAACTCATTTCCTATCCAAGAGGGAGATCAGTCAAAAGGAGTGTCTATGACGAGAAAGAAAGAAATTCAAAGTGATTTAGGGAAGCTCTTAAATGGTTAATGAGCAGTTTTTTAGATTATGTAGTTAAGGATATAAAGGTTTGTTTGTTTTTTTTTAAAGTGGAATAATTTGTTGTACACTTAAAAGCATAATTTTAACAGCTACTCCATCTCTTAGGGGAGGAGGGGGGGATGCCCAAGAAGCTATATTAAGTTCTCAACTTGCAAACAGGAGGCATCCTGAAGGTTTGTAATGATGTTGAGCATCTGCTGGGAATGCACCTTCCCCTGGCCCAGCTACTCTAGAAGGGGCTCTATGAGGGAACTGCCTGCTGCCCAGCTGAAATTGGGGAGCGACTCAGGTCTATTAGGGTGGAGAGGTCTGTTCTCCAGCACTTACTGTCCATAAGCCTCCAGTTCAATAAGGGATCATACACAAAGGCTTCCAACACGGCCATCACACTGTCCTTGTGTTCCCGAAGAACTTCCATCACTGTGTGGCAGGTGATCCGGTAGTTGCCGTCGAGGCCGGTCACCTGAAGCACAGACCAGAACTTGGTTAGAAGGGTCACATGCACTGGCTTCCACCATTCCACCTTCCTCATGGAACAGAAGTCAGCCACAGCTCTTCCCCTGACACAGGCAGAGCAGGGGAGCTGAGAGGGAGAGGGCCAGGACCCCACAGGACCCCAAAGATTGCTGCCTGATGCTCCCAACTAAAAAGCTCTAAAGTTAGGAAAAAGTCACTGCCTCCACCCCAAGGAGCTATGATAGACTGGACCCGCCACATGGCTAATACAAGGAATCTCCCTCTACCCAAGTCAACCTTTTAGTGCTCAGGGCCTGAAGAGGGGTGACTTGCCCAGGGTCATAAAGCTGATCTGTGCCATGGGCCGCTAGCTCCAGCCACTCTGCCCCATTACTTCTCTGTCAGAGGGGCTGCTCTAGACCTTTGACCGGGGCTGGACGGGGCCATGAGAGAATGTGGAAGAGCCCCCAGGGCCAGGGTGGGAGGCCTGGCCATGAGCAGGAGATGGGACTTGCCTGCATAGGCCCTGGGATCTCTGGGACCGAGTGCCTGGGCTCAGCTTGTTCAGAAGCTGCCCAGCCCCTTCCCGCTCACCTCCATTGCATTGGTCAGCATCCTTGTCAATCTAAATGGAATCTTCTCAGGGAACTTCTCTCGAGTCATTGCCACCTATGGCACAATGAACAGGCACAAAACCACTGGTTAGTTTGCTTTCTCAAGCTGAAACCAGGCCAAGAGAAGCACCTGCCCCAAGTCATCCTGAATTACAGAACCTCCCTCACTCAAGAGCTGCTGTGTGCCAGGCCCTGCGCCAAGGGCTGGGGAGAGAGCTCCAAAGGGATTCAGGAAGAGCATAAAAAGCCTTGTGGTCTTTCACAAAAGTCACCGAGCTTCATTGGTAGAAATTATATCAATAAAATCTGAGTGAGTCATCTGGCACGATACTCTTTACTGAGGGGGAGACTGGCAACGGTCTCTGCCCTCAAGGAGTTTGCAGCGAAGAGCTATGGGACAAAGGTGGGGGGTTGTGGGGGGAACCACCCCACCCCTGGCAGGTCAGGGGAGGGTCTCAGAGCCTCCTTAAGCTGCACAAGGAGGAAAGGCTGCCGAGTGAACCCCTCACCCTGGTGGAATGAAGGCCGCCTCCTCACCTCAAAGCAATCCCCAAAGTCGATGTGTAAGATCTTCCCACTGAGCCTGTCCAGCATCAGGTTGGATGGGTGTCTATTCCAAGGAGGAGAAACCAGAGACACAAGTCATTATGGCTGCCCAGAGGGATCAATCACCCCTCAGGGTCGACCAAGGCCCTATACAAGTGTCTCTGGGCAAGCCGGAAGCTGCGCTGGCACCATGAGGCTCCGGTCCGATCGAGAGGCCGTGGGGATGAACCCCGAGCAGCTGAGCGGCCCTTCTCCCAGTGCTCCTCAGGGCCTGGCACAGAGCCGCCGCACACCCAGAACTGGGAGAGCAGGGCTCTGCCCCCTGGTCCATGCACGCGCATTTGTGGGGAGGGGCCACTGATTTCAAGATCAGGTTATTTTGATAGCTCAGGAGGCGGCAAAGGGGATGATACAGAGACAGGACACATCAGTGTGTGCAGGAGACACAAGACTAGAACTCAGGGTGGCAGAAGTCATGCTTGCAGGGCTGAATATCTAGTTCTGAGCATTTTCAGATTCCCTCTGTCACTGACAGAGTGGATAATTTTACAGGACAAAAGGATAGAAAAATTCTGGTTTGGTCGGTTCTCATTCTACTTCTCAAAGAACAGAGGAGAGATTTAAAAATGTATTTTTGAATGAGTTACATCAACCTATTACTCTGAGAGGCAGCAAGAAGGTGTGCGAGGCTTAAGAGTCAGAAAGTCCTGAGCTCTAGTCCTGCCATTTATTACACTGCCTCCCTAAGTCACCCAGACAGGTCACTTAGCCCCTCCGAGCCTTTCCCATCCTAATAAAGTCATTCGAGGGGAAGGGGTTTGCATTTATCTTCTCTTAAGCTGATTTCACAGCTTATCACAGCTAATGCTAGAGCTGGCCAAGACCCCATAGATAGGACGGCAGCACTTAGAGCTGGACCAGGGGCCATGAAGCCCAACAGGTAGTTGAGACACAGCAGCTGTGGGAATTCCTGAGGAAGGGCTGCCTAATCAGAGCCTTCTTTACAGTTTTCTGCAGTCTAGCAGTCCAGAAGCTGCCAGTGTGGGTACTGATGGCTTTGGAGAATGAATGAACCCAAGAGTAGGGGTCCTTAGAACATCTCACACTGAGGTCAGTTGGGAAACCAGGGAGATTAGCCTCAGGAGACTTGGGAGGCTTGAGAGGGAAGGTAAAGTGCAACTTGAGAATACTCTTTTCAGCAAAGGGAAGGCTCATCCTGTAGAAAAGGGACCAGACTTGTCCTTCTTAAGCTTGGGGACAGTACCAGGAGCAATGAATGGACAGAACCTGGAAAGAAGCAGATTTAGGCTAGTTCTTGGGGCAAAAATCCTAGAGCTGCCCCAGATGGGATGAGGCCTCCTTGGAGGCCTTTTCTGGCAAAGGCAGGCTGGCTACTGCTTGGGTTGGTTGTAGGGTCAGGAGTTCTTGGTCATGTGTGGGCCTGACAATGTGGCCTCTGAGACTCTTTCCTGCGGTTCTGTGAGAGGTCAGAATGTCTAAGTAACATGTCTTGAGTCTTACAGTGAGGAAAAGAGCAAAGACAGGCTCCCAAATGAGGTTTCTGATTCCAAACGCAGTGCTCTTCCCTTGATCCCATGTTGATTTTTGTAAACTAGGGAATCTTTTAAGCAGCAAATAATAATGAAACTGAAATACCCAACTCCTTTCATCAGAAGTCCTGAACAGATTCATTCTCAGACTTTGAGAATTAAAAGCAATATTGTTCCCTACACAAAAAGGCCAAGTTGAGGGCCTGCTACAGCTCTGGGAAACAAAGTCTTACTGAATCTTCTCTGACATGAGGGCACACCAGCACAAGACTTTACTACATGGGTGGCAAGTAGCAGATTTTCTGATCCCAAATCCAGCCCAAGTTTATCAGAAAGCATAAGAGGATACATGGCAGAAAACGTCAAATGGAAATACTTATTCATTAACCAGCCACAAAATCTAATCAAGAAGCCAAAAAAGTAATAGTTAGATGGTTAAAACTGCAAAGGAGAAAAGATGAATGGAAGGAGAAAGGAGAGTCACTTACCTGTCTCCCAGGCCCAAAATGTACCCAACCATTGACATGACAGCTAAAGAGCGGGTATAGTTGGTTCTTCGGTCAAACCACACCTAGAACAGAGCACACACAGAGTGCATGACCCAGACTGGCCTCAGGCAGGCTGCCCATCCCCAGGGCAGCGCCAAGAGAGACAAAGCCCGAGCCTGTGAATGCCCTCCTCGTGCAAGTGACTCTGTGGGGGAGGGAGCACAGAGGGCGTGGCGTGCGGTACCTCGGAGCTGGGGCTCTTCAGCCAGAGCAGTTTGGCCAGGTCGTCCCCGGCAGTGTTGTTGACTGCGTGCTCAAACACTTCCACCTTCTGCATCAGAGTCAAGTGGTCATAGTCCGGAGCCATCTGAAACGAGACAGCCGTGCTTGCTGAAGCCCCAGATGACAGGACAGTGACACGGAGCCCGGACGCGGGCTTCGCAGGGGCTCCTCTAACCCTGTAACCGTGCTCCACATCCTGTCTGGGGGAATCTGGGGGTCAGCTGTCAGCAGCGGTGCTGACATCCTTGGGAGGGGGCTGTTGCCCTATCTCCTCCAGCTTGCTGGGCTGCAAGCCCATGAGGGCAAGGACCGCGCCTTTTAAAAACCCTCTGCCTTCCGGACTGAGAGATGATGTGACGGAGTGGCTGGGCGGCTGGGCAGCTCTGGGTAAGTCACCTAAGCTCTCTGGGACATCATTGGGGGGAGGGGGAATCTGGTCTGTTTGAGAGAGGTTCTCACAAGGGATTCCCTCCATTTCTGAAATTGCGGGTCAGGTCCAAAAAAACCGTCTCCAGTGTCTCACATATAATAACGGGCCCGTTTCTAAGTTTAGGTTTAAAATATCCTTTGGGCACTTATGCAAAAATGAAGTTCTTCTAGAGCCTCAGAGGGAGTAGGAGGCACTACCTGGAGTGCATTGATGCTCAGCACGGAAGGGACGCCCTCCGCTCCCTCCCAGCCAGGGGCCCCCAGGCTGTGCAGGCCCCGGGCCGGGCCCCCAGGAGCGGGATCTGCTCTCCTCCCCCTCCTTCCCGCCCTCAAGGCTCTGGGCTTGGGGGAGGGGCGGGGGTGCCAGCACAGCCATTGGTGCCTTACCCGTAGCATGATCCGATGCTCGATGTTGAGAAGGATCTTCTTCTTCTCCCGGTAGTCCCGGATGAGGGCGTGCAGCGTGTCGCAGTGGGGGACCCAGCCGATCAGGCCCGAGTTGGTGGATAAGGGAATGACGGCGTATCTCTGGATGCTGGAGGGAGGAGCCCAGGACCCCGTGAGGGGCCTCTCCCCACGCCCCCTCACACCAGCTCCTCCCCAGGGGGCGGCACCAACCCGAGAGGCCCCTCCCTCCCACCGGGCGGGCCTCAAAGCCAGCAAGGAGCGGTCATGGAACCCGGGCTCTGGGGCCTCCTTCCGGCCAGAGGTCTCACCCACAGTCCCCGAGCCCAAACCGGATTAAAGCCTCAAAAGGAAGTGACTGAGAAGTCAGCGCGGCCCCCAGACCCCGGGGCAGGGTTTCTCGGCGCCAGCTCTCGGCCTCCTGCGCTCTCAGAGGAGCCTCAGCTTCGGTCCTTGGCGGCCCCTGGGGGTGGCCCCCCTCCCCCTTCTCCCCCTCCCCCTCCGGGTACCTGAGGTTTTTCCGAAGGGAGGTGGGGTCATTGGCCAGCAGGGTGTTGACGAGGCCGAAGAGCTGCATGACTCTTTCATCCTGCCTTAGGTCCTCGTGGCCCTTCAGCAGGAACACGAACTCGTGCCCGTTGCTGCCTGTAAGCAGAGGGGGAGAGGGTTCCGGCACCTGCGCCTGGGGTACACTGCCCACCACCCCAGATGCCGGCCCTCGGATGATGGTCTGGAATGAGCATTTATTAGAAACATTATTAGAGATGTTAAAGACAAAGAGACCCCATGGTCAGAGAGCAGCCCCCGGACCACCCGAAGCGATCGCGTTTGGGCCGCAGCATGAGGGCACTACGGGCCAGTCGGCCAGGAGTGAGGTGGGGAACTAGGCCAGCCTCCCGAGCCCAGGCAGGATCGCCCCGCTCTCAGATACCACCGCCCCGCATTTTTCCTCTCTTTTTTCTGGATGGATCTGTGGTTTCATTGATATGGGAAGCTCCAGGGGGCAGCTATTGGCAGGGTGGGCAGAGCGCCAAGCCTGGAGTCAGGAGGACTGTCTCAGATCCTGAGCAGGTCACCCGCGTGCCTCAATTTGCTCATCTGGGACAGGAGCTGGAGAAGGAAATGGCGGAGCACCCCAGGATCTTTGTTGAGAAGACCCCAGAGAGCATCTTGCACCAGATTGAAAAACGGCACCCCAAAACTCCAGGGTCAGGGAGTAGCTACGTGTCTGGCGCCCGGGGTCACAGCCAGGCACGGGGTGGAAGCGCCCTCCCCAGGGGTCGCCCAGCCTCTACTCCCTCCCGAGTGAAGGTCAGAGTCTGGCTGTGGAACCAAGCCCCCAGTGTCACCTGGTAACACAACTTCCCCCCAAAAAGCTCTGGCTGCATCCCAGGAGCACCTCCCATGGCTCCTTTCCTAGGCCTCTTGGTCCTGGAGCCCGCCCTGCTCCCTTGGCTGGGGATAACTGTCCTCCCCAGACCTCGCATAGCGCTCAGCACACAGCAGATGCCTTTGGGAGGGCTGAGGCCTCCTTTCCCTTGCCCACATGCGCCTGATACCATCAGACCCCACCCAGGGCTCAGGGTCCAGCCCTGCTCCTGTGTTGCTAGGACTGCCCATCGTCACGGAGCTGGGCTGCTGAGCTTGGGGGGTTGGAGGACTCAGGACCCAAGATCGATAGAGTCAGAAATAGAGAGAAGTAGTCAAGGAGGCTGCCCTGACGCCCACTTTGCTCACTCTCTGACACTGCCAGTGGGGACCTGGCACCCAGTCCCCGTGGATGCTGCCTGAGGTACCCCCAGGTCCCCATACTTGGAGGCATGAGCTGGCAGCCTTCGGGAGCGGCTCTGGCGGAAGCTCTGGCCAAGTCGGGGAGAGCCCCTCCGGCCCCGTCGGCATCAGCCTCTCCAGCTCGGCAAGCCCCAGCAGGGCGGCTCTACTGCCCTGGGAGCCGTGGAGGGCGCACAAGCAGGTCCACAAAGGGCGGCACATGACCCGCCAAGGGGGGCTCTTACCCATTAACGTCAGCTTCCTGGGCCTCTGCTTGGATGTAATGACCTGGAGAGAGGGCGCTATAGACTGAATCCGGATGACCGGCTGGTTGGGGTCGTAGGTGCCTGGCACCGCCAGTTCCAGGTCCCGGCACATCAGGAGC
Organism: Sarcophilus harrisii; assembly: GCF_902635505.1. Taxonomy (NCBI): domain Eukaryota; kingdom Metazoa; phylum Chordata; class Mammalia; order Dasyuromorphia; family Dasyuridae; genus Sarcophilus; species Sarcophilus harrisii. The sequence continues at coordinate 572,538,076 of NC_045428.1, read as the reverse complement.
TTGGGGGAGACGTACTGCAGCTCCAGGGAAGTGAGCTGGGAAGAAGCACCAAGACGTCACTTTGGCCGCCCGAGGGGAGGCCGGTGTGGCTGTGGGTGTTTCCCGACCCCCAGTTCTGAGGGCTGCCCAGACTCGTCATGGACATGAGCTGAGCACAGGGCCTGGCACACGGTACACGCTTCTTAGCTGCCTTTTCGACCTTTCGGATGCCCCAGGGTGTTTCAGGGCCCGCAGAGATGGTGCAGGGACAGGGATGTGGCCCCTGGGGGCTCTGGAGGTCCCTACCTGAGGCAGTTGCTTGGAGATCCGTCGGAACACGTGATAATAGAGGTCCCACGCCTGGGTCAGGTCCTTGACATTCCCTGACTTCATGTACTTCCGACACCATTCTTGGGCCTCCATTAAATCTCGGCCATACGCCTAGGAAGAAAGAAGGGAAAAAAGCCGATTTCAGGTGGGAGTACTTTCTAAGGCATCTCCCGGCCAGAGTTCCAGAAATGGGGAAGCAGTTCTGCTCTGGAGTGTAAGAAGGCCGGCTTAATGAGAGGTCTAGCCTTGGAGACAGGACCCAGCGTCGAATCCAGGTGAGACAGCCTGGGGAGGGGGGGTCTCAGTCCCTCTCTGTCACCAAAGACGGTGCTCCCTTTCTTTGCTCAGTCATCCTCCCAACAGGGACACCCTGCAGGGGCTCTGAAGAGCAGGCAGAAAACATCTGTTCACTGCTGGGCATCCACAGTTTTTCACATGCTGGCTTCTCTCTATCCTTCCAAGCCAATCACCCATCACCATCCTCACCTCCCAAAGAGATGGGCCACACTGGGCTTGGGCTCCCTCGACTTGCTGGCTTCTGTCCAGGACAGCCCTCTGCTGGCTGTACCCAGCTCTCTTCCAAGTTCAACTCAAGGGCACCCCAAACCCCCTGGTGGTGAGCTGCCCCATCCTCACCACTCCGCTCTTGTGGCCTACTCTGTGGATGTTTCCTATCCCCTGGATCTGCTAAAATAATGATATAGTTTTTGTTGTTAATAAATGACACTGATAGTTTTTCTTATTTTGAACCAGACCACTCCTAGTAGGAATACAACACTGTCACAATTAATAAACTTCCAGATACATTTCTATAGTCTTCTTACAAGGACTTCATTTACATTTGGGGGGCATTAATATCCATCACTGAGGTTGCCCACACTTCTATGCTTTCTCTCATCCTGGCTTGGCTATCAGGACCATATTTATCTCATAAAATGAGTTTGGTAGAGAGTGTTCGAATAACTACTACTCTAAATGTCTTTTAGAAGGGCAGCCAGGTGGCGCAATGGATAGAGCACCAGCCCTAAAGTCAGGAGAACCTGAGTTCAAATCTGGTCTCAGACACTTAACACTTTCTAGTTGTGTGACCCTGGGCAGGTCACTTAATCCCAAATGCTTCAGCAAAAAAAAAAAAAAAAAATCAACCAACCAAACAAATAATAAATGTCTGGTACAATTCACTAGTCAATTCAGTTGGCCTATTTCCCCCCCTTTTTTGTCAAGTCTTCCATAGCTTCAATTCCCTTTTCTAAGATGATGATTGTTTTTGTGATTTCTATTTGTGATTTCTTAGTTGGGACAGTTTCTATTTTTGCAGAGATACTGAATTCTCAGTTTTACTGGCCTAAAGTACCTTCTGATAATGTTCTCTATTTATTCTCTGTTTGTGATAGTTTCATCTTGTTAATTTTTTTTATCTTCCTTTCTTTTTTTCCTAGAGATCACAATAATTTATATGATTGCTCAGCTTCGTGATTTACTGATATGCCTTATTTTCAGTCTTAATATTATGGGGCCCTGAACTTACATGCATTACCTACTTTGTGGGATGATTGTGACGATGGCCTTGGGAAAAGTATAAATATTAGAGAAATGTGAACTATTATGAGGGCTGTCAAGAGAGCCTGGGGAACTCCTTCCTAGCTAAGGCACTGATGAATTCTGACCAAGACTGCTGATGAGGCAAGAATTACCGAAACACTGCTGGACACACATATGTGCCCTCAATATGCTCTGTAAGAGCCCCTGCTGGCAGAGTCTGGGGAGGGTGAAGACCCAAAGCTGGAAAGGACTGCCTAAGCCCTCACTGAAGATGAGGGGCAGAGACCTGCTCTATGTGGCTCACCAGGATTTCAAGACAGGTCCCATGGGATTCCTAGGACTCCCATGGGTTGGGTCCAAGTGCAGAGTTCTTTTAGCTGTCTGCCTTCAACAGGAAAAGTGCCCATATGCTTTCTTATGGCTCAGCAACCCTTGTCTGAGAGCATCTGAGGCAATGGAGGCTGGGGAGGAGATCCCATGAATCCCTACCTGATTAAAGGAGGTTTCCTTCAGAGTCTGGGGACCCCGCTCCATCATTGCATGCAGGGGTTCAAGCACCTCGAACATCCCTTTCACGTTCCTCTCCCCGAAGTACAAACGAGAAGCTTCCTCCAGACCCTCGTGCCACATCTCGTGCCACAGGATGGCCACACGGATCAGCTCTTCGCTCACCTGGACCCCGGGCAGGGAGAAGGAGTCAGAACAAGGAGAAGTCAGCCCGGTCCCTCCCTGGTGGCAGTGAAGAGATCCTCTCCCTGGCCACCAGAGGGCCCTGGGAGGACTGGCCGGGGAGGGCGCCCAGACTCACCATCATGGCCTGCTGGACCAGGGTGTTGCTGTGCTCACACATGTTCTTCAGGATCTTGTTGGCTGCATTGTGGCGGGCCGTGGTAGTGGACTTGGAGGCCACAGTTAGGGGGTAAATCAGAGCCTGAAACAAAGGGAGTGTGTGGCTCAGGTGAAGCAGGCTCCGAGCCGCCCGGGAGTGTTTCCAGCCAGGACGGACACTAGACGTCCGGGGAGAGTCAGGGCGAGCATCTCCCCCAAGCACCCCGAGCCCTGCCCCCGGGAGGCCTCTCAGGGTAGCAGACGAACTCGGCCTACCTGGGGATGGTAGCGACCGATGTCTGTGAGCAGCTGATGAATAAGGCGTCCCACCAAGGGCCGCGGAGTGTCGATTCTTGCAATGAGCTGTGGGATGACCTGGGTTCAAGAGGAGACACAGACTTTTGTTACCTCCTCCGGGTGGACAATGGCTGGCTGGGATGTCCCAAGTTCTGAGGGAGGCTGTGCCCGTCAGGCCAGAAGCCAGGAGCCGGAGGACCCGACATGCCGGATGGTGTGACGTCCCGTCCGAGCCTGACTCGGCTGGGGGAGGACGAGGACGGAGCAGGGGACACTGGTGCCGGGAGTGACCCCCCTACAAAGCCAAGGGTGCCGAGACTGTTCCCCCTGCTCCCAACAACTTCCTGGGAAGGCACGGCCCCAACTCAGCACCAGTCCCATGAAGGAAGACTTTCTGCGAGCTGCCTGGGCAGCTGGGCTCTCAGGGTGACACGCTCCCAGAGAAGACTGCAGGGGAGAGAGCAATCAGTCTACCTGCAACCACGTATCAATCTGGATTGCCTTCACCCCTTCCACAAGAGCTTCATTTACGTCTGGCCAGTGTCCGTAGTCAAACCACAAGGTGAGGACTCTGGAGAAAGAGAGTGAGGAAATGGTGAGCTCTTCTTGGGCCTCCCTAGCCCGTCCTGGCACGGATACCAAGGGGAGCCTAAGGATCCATGGCACTGGTTCTCAGGCGCTGTCAGACTGCTGGGCTGCTCAAGAAAGGCAATAGGCTCTCTGCCAACCACTGCCCAAACGGGAACTCCATGGCAAATGCAGGGCAAGGACGGGTGCTGCGCCTGATTAAACTCCAGGATCGCCCCAGAGGCCCAGCAGGCTCCTCCCTTAGATCCGAGGATTTGTGAGAGATGAGCCCAGGGACAGAGCAGCCTGCAGACCTTCCTGCCTGAGGGTTGCCTTCCTGAGAACCGTGGATCCCTGGAAGAGGGACAGGAACCTCCCAGGCTGGAGAGAACAGGGGCCCGGCCTGCTACAGTCAGAGATCCCAGAGAAGAGGTGGAGGCCATCCCAATCATCGGCAGCCCTGCACTAATGTCCTCCTGCTATCCAGGCTCTCAACAGCCCAGAGGCCCAGAGGGCCCTCTCTGCTCCTCTGCCTGGGATGTCTGGGTGTTCTCCAAGGCCCCTCTCCTCTTCTGCATTAGGACGCACAGATAACCAAATCCTGTGTCCACACGCATCTCAGAGGGAGGCTGCCCGTAGGAGCCTGTGAGATGTTGAATGCGATGCTCTGTGGCTGCTATCTCTGGGAAAGCCAGTGCTTCCCATTCTCAACCCCCATCACTGGGTACCTGAGGGTGTCCTGAAGGTTGTTGCCCCGGGACAGAGAGATGGAGCGGAAGAAGCCCTGCACTGCAGGCACTGTGTACATCAGGAGCGTCTTGGACAGATCCTGCAGGAACACATGGGGGTGAGCGATGTGTCAGGGTGAAAGAAATCCCCCCACCGGGACGCTGGAAAAGATTCAGGACACGCTGCCCTCGGGGCCCACTGAGGTGGTCCGACATGAGATCAGGGAAGGCTGGGGAGCGGTGCTGTGAGTCATGCTGGACCACATTCTGAGAGCGGAACAGGCCGCTCCCACCCACATATGCAGGTGCAATCGGACAATACGCTCATTCACTCAGGAGGGGGCTGGACTCAGCCAGGGGCCCCTGCTGTGCAGCAGCCACATACCACGGCCGGGGCCCAGACCTCGAACGCCCAGCTTGTTCTGGGACCCCTCTCTGCACAGGCCAGGGGAGGAGGCTGTCTTTTCCCCTCCCCCCCACTCACCTCACTGACCTTTTTCTGCACAGGTAAGGGCATAGGCCATCCTTCCCCCCTCCCTCCCCACTTTCCCCATACCCACTCACCTCACTGACCTTTTTCTGCACAGGTGAGGGCATGGGGCTGTTCTCCCTCCCCCCCCCAACTTTCCCCTATACCCACTCACCTCACTGACCTTTTTCTGCACAGGTGAGGGCATGAGGCTGTCCTCCCCCCCATCCCTCCCAATTTTCCCCCATCCCCACACACCTCGGTGACCTTTTTCTGCACAGGTGAGGGCACAGGGCTGTTGTCGGCGCTCTCTGCCTCACTCTCGCTGTTGCTGCCCTCTGTGTGGGCACTTGTGACACTGGCCCCACTGGCATGACGGAGCTTTTTCTTCTCGTCTCGGGCCTGATTCTGGTGCTTGTAGTGCAGCACGGCTTCAAAGTTCATGACCGCCCAGGCGTGCCAGGCCTGTGGTGAGGAGGGATCGGACATGGGCATGGAGCCGTGACTCTCTGGGACTCTGGGAGGCAATGCTGGTTTTCTAGGGCCAAGGAGGTCCCAGAACCAAGGGGCATCTTCTGTGATTAGTGCCCATTCCAGCACCCCTTCTGCAGCGCCCTGCAGGGGTCGGCCAGCTCCTGCTTCTGGTGCTCTGACTCTGGGCTTTCCTGCAGTTCCCCTCCCTGCTTGGAGGTTGGCCCTGTGAGGAACTCCACCAGCCTGCCGTTCTGTACATGGCTGCTCTGGGGCTGCGAGTGCCAGGCAGGCAGAACTCCCCTGAATGAAGAGTGACAGACAGCCCCTCCACAAGAGGAAGGTTACGAGGAGGCTGAAGGGCCGTAGTCCACCTCAGGGATTGGGGGGAGCATTTGGGGATATGAATCTGGAGACGACAAGCTTCAGCAGCTGGCAGAGAACTGGGCCTCAGAGCCCTGGGGGACAGTGGCAAAGAGGCTAATTTAGAGCCCTTTGAGCTCTCTAAAAGCAGGATGGGCTGTCTTGAGAGGGGCTGGGCTTCTCTTCCTGGCAGGTGGTCCCCAAAAGCTGACTATAGTATATTAGAATGGGGAGTTCTCTGGAATACGATCTGGAGTAGTGGGCCACCAAAGAAGGCTGCAGACTCTGAATTCTGATTTCCAAGTCTTTGTACTTCCAGGTTAAATGGCACAGTATCTAGGCTTTCTGTGATTGTGACTGTGTTCCCTATAAGGTAGGGCTGCAAATTAAACAGATGCCCCCAGATTCCCAGAGTCCAACAGAACCATCTTCCCCTCCCCCCGACTTTGGACAGTATGGAATGCCCTGGCTCTTTTGACTGCCATGTTGCTTGCTGGCCCCCTAAGAATTCTTGATTTTTTTCCACATGAACCACTTTTGGCCAGAAGTAGATTCTGAGATTCAAAACAATCTACTTTATGATGGAACTGAGCAACTTTTATTCCCCCCCTTGTCGAAAATATTTTAGACTTGCTCATGTTTTCCCTGATTGACTCCAGGATGGTCACCCTAATTCAATCTTTCTTTCACCATTCCATTTATTATGTCCCATCTGGTCCCACCATCATTTCATTGGGCAGTATTTCCCATGTCTGAAATAAAATATTGTATCTCTTTCCACGTGTTGGAACTGTTTTCTAATGCCCAAGGCCTAGATATGCTGGGCTTCTCCTCCCCCCATCTGTCCTGGTGCTCTGTCTGTCTTGCACCTCTAGAACATGTGACTGAGTACTTCAGTCACATGGGCCCATTCCATGCTCAAGTTTTACTGTGTGAGTGTAGGAATTGTTGAACAAACAGCTAATGAACAGAACTTTTCTGATAATGAAAATGTGCTTCTCTGTTACTCACACGATGCTATGGATGGGGATGGTGTGGGCCATGGGGCAGTGCCCGTGCCGGAATCTCAAGAGAACTGCCAGCAAAGCCCACCCCAGATCTCCGTTTGCTCCCTGAGGCTCTCTTACTCTTAGTGATGGTGGAGCTGCTGATTTGTACGGGTGGTGGGACTTTTGTTCCCAGGGGTGGCCCGGACCCAGCATCCTGGATCTAGAAGGCTGGCTGCTAGTTCAATCCTAGGGACTGCAGTCACTCTTAAGGTCACACAAACATGTCAGAAGCGGGACTTGAACCCTGATCTTCTGACTTCAGAGTTAGGGACTATCCCAAGTGTCCCGTGCAGCCTCACAGAAAAAGGCGACACTATCTGTGCAGTCTGGCACGTCAGAGCCGGGCCAGACTCTGGCCTGTTTCATTTGCCCACTGCTGTTCATCTTGCTCTTCTCTCTGTATTCCCAGAGTCACTCTTTCTTAGGTGGCACAGTGTAACCTCTCAGCCCCAGTTAGGGGCATCCATCTTATTTCCAAGTGCTTTTCTAAATATTCAGGGGTACATGAGGCCTTTCTTTCGGTCACTGATCTCCTCATGCTATCTACCCAGTAACAGAATCTTGGGGGCAAAGGTTATGGGCATCTTACTTGCAAAATTCCAAACTGCTTTCCAGAAAACCTGGATTCACTCACAGCTCTAGCCACAAAGCACGAGTGTGTCTATCTTTCCCCAATGCATCCAGCACTGACTACTCCCACTTTCTGTCATCCTGATCCAAGGGCTGGGTATGAAGGGAGCTATAGGGTTATTCTGATTTGCATTTCTCCTATTATTAAGGATTTTCATAGATTTTAGACCTAGAACAGATCTCAGAGACCATCTGTTTCAACCCTGCATTTTACATGAGGGAGCATGGGCCCTACTAGTCCTGCTAAGCAAATGTGGACCTTGATTCTAAATCCCCCAGGCTGGGCTGCCCCATGCAAAAGCATTAATGGAGAGCTGAACCCAGGTTTCTCATTGTTCCCTCAGCACCACATCATCTCAACAGAGCTGACTGGGCCCCTGAGAGGCTGGTGACCTGCCTTAGGTCACCTAGCAGGATATAGTGGAGGTAGGACATGGAGCAGGTCATCCTAGCTTGTTTCCACCTCCTCCTCCCGTGTGAAGGATAATGCACTTAGTGCATTTCATTAGCATTTCTCTACCACTTTAGAAGCCTACAAAGTGCTCCTCAGGTCTGTTCCTGGCCTCACACCTGCCCATGATGAGACAGCCTTGCCTAAAGGTTCCTAAAGGAGAAACTGGTGTTTTGCCAGGAACCAGTTCTTCATCATTGAATAACATCTTTCATATGTTTCCTGAATCTTGCTATTTTTTTTGAGACATTTCCTATGACCTAACAGGATGCTTTTTGGAATCTTCCAACACAAACAGAGAACGTTAACCTCTAGGGCTTAAGCACAAGGTAGCCATGAAAAAAATCTAAGATTACGGGGAGAGAAGAGTTGGCTTCCAGGAAGCTGAGCTCCTTAGGGTTCCCTCTGGATCCCATGAGGAGAAGACAGCCAAAAATGATTGCTCCCTTCCTCTCCCTGCTGCCACCCACATATAACTGAGTTCAGGGAAACCTGGGAAGCAAGCTGAGCCCAAGAAGACCGATCATCTCTTGTGAGATGAATTTCGGTCAGAAATTCTGACGGAAATGTGAATGCCGCAGTGCCCTGTGGTCGGGAGTGTCCTTTGCCAGCGCTACAAATGGCCACTGGAGGTGGGTGAAGATGATGGGCCCTCACAGGCTCCATACAAAGGCATGTCTGAGGCCTGCCAGTCCACAGGCTCCCACCCCCTGGGGCCTGCGCTCCTCGTGGGTTACCTTGTACCAGCTGCGGTCGTGCTCCGTGGAAGCACTGTAGTACTGCAAGACCTTGGGGATGGTGCTCTCGTTGATGCCTTGGAGATTCAGCTGCCATTCACCCAGCTTCAAGAAGCACCTAGCCGGGAAGGCATTCGGTCAGGATAAGGGCCCAGGCTTGGGGATGGGTCAGGTTCTTTCTCTAAAGGGCTGAGGTCCCTCTGGCCATGAATAAACCCCCAGGGTCACCTCTCACTTCCTTGAGGAGGAAACAAACTGAGAAGTCCTGGACTTGCCAGAGGCTGTCCAACTGGAGACGGGCCTAGAGCTAGAACCTCTGGGTTCTGAGAGGCCGGGCTGGAGTTCCCTGGAGCTGCCGGGATGTCCAGAAGCTTGGGGTGGGGAGGGGCTTCAGGTGAATGATCCCTTCCCTCTCCTTCACTACCTCTGACAGCACAAGTTGCCAAGGACAAAAGCTTTCCCAGCTGGGTCTTTGAGGAAGCACGGAGGGAGTCCCCTCTTTCCCCCTTCGCTCCTCCCTTGCTCCCAGCCCCAGGGCAGAAGGCGGGCCAGATGGGAGCCAAAGGGCAGGTTTCCTACTTCATTTTACAGAGAGAGAGGTGGGGTGAATTTGGCCAAGGCCACAGGGAGGAAGAGGCAGGGCTGTGCTGGGGACCCTTGAGCGGAGGGGGTGGTGAGCATGGACAGGGGATCAGGCTCTAGCAACAGGCCCGCTGTGGCCTGTGCCTGGGTCAAGCGAGGGAGCAGCAACACACCGGGCCATGAGCTTGTGGAGCTCGTGCTTGCGCTGCTGGTCCTCGGCAGCGATGGCGTGCTGCGCCTGTTGCTGGGCAGTCTGCACAAAGTGCTGCATGTGCTGGAAGGCATCAATCTGGAACAGAGCAGAGTGTTGGGGCAGCGGCCACATAGAGTCCGTGACCCCCTGTCCTCCCCTCGCCCCTCCTCAGTCTGCACTGGGGCTGAGTCGAGTGGCCAGCTCCGACGGAGCCCCGGAGCCCAGCTCTGCCCAGTCCAGGAGGGCGCACTGGAAGGCGGGCCAGATGGAAAAGGCGGGGGGGAAGGGGGGAGGGCTGCTGGAGGCCCCAGCCTCCTCCCCAAGACTGGACAGCCAAGCAGAGTCAGGCCCAATGGGGCGGAGGGGGAGGAATGGAGCCCCAGGGAGATGGGATATGAACCAGGGTTGGCGTGGGCGCAGGGGTGTGTTTGGAGGGGCCTCCTGTGGAGAAGCAGAACTGAGGCAGGGGCAGAAGGCCTGGAGGAGGCTGGCCAAGCCTCCCACCCCCCGACAGGTAAAGGGTTAAACTACCCATGACAATGTATGTCAAAGTGCTCATGACGGATGGTGTCTGCTCCATTCTGAGGGATCTCCAGGGGCTAAGGATGAACAGAATGTGCAAGGGTGGAACTCACAAAAGGGAGGGACTGTGATCCAAATTTACCCATGTGGAGAATGGGCAGGGGTGGTGCTAACAGCTATGTGCAAAAAGGGGAACCTTTCTAATAGCCACTCAGGCTTCCTCCCTCAGAGAAGAGGAGGGAGATAACAAAATCTCAATCATGAGAGCCATCACCATCATTAAGAGACCACACTAATTTTTTTTTAAATAAAAAATGGACCCCGGAGAAGCTTTTAAGGAGCCAGAAATAACCTGTGGCTTTTTTGGAGGGATGAGGGGATGGGAAAGACAAGTTCGATTACTTTCCAAAATGAGTTAATTAATTAATTCTTATCACGAAACAGGGTTTTAACCTAGATCCAGCACAGTGTGGCAGGCAACTCAGCAGGCCAAGAATCCACATATGGGAAAGGAGCCAAAACCTACATGTTGACAAGACACTTATCTTTAAGAGTCAGAGTCCATCACGTAGCAGAAGTAAGAACTGCATTTATATTCCAGGCCAGTACAGGACAAGGGAGTCTCTCTTTAAAGAGAACAGCTTTGGGAGAGCTTAAAGCCAAGGGTCTGTTGGTATGTCACATGTGTGTGGGTCAGGAAAAGGTCCCTGACACTAGCTATATTTCCAGCTGAGAAGACCCTCCTGCCTTCCATAAACCTGCCATGGTATCTAATGAAAGAGATGGCTGAAGATCCCCTGGCAGGGGCAGGAAGATCAGCTCTCCTCCTGCCTTACAGTACAGAGGTTAGCCACTATAAGCCTCAGGATCTGTTCTCATGGGATTCTTGAAGGGGCCAAGGTTACTTGACCTTTTGAGAACTAAAGTAAAGGTCAGGTACAGTGAATACTTGGGAGATAAGACAACACTTTCTGCCAAGGAATGACAAATGCTTCATTGAAGACTTCCTCTTTCCAAGGTTCCTGTGGAGCAGGATTGGGGGTGGGAGAGATGAGCCAGCTGGAGAAGCTTACACTTAGGAACGAACTAATGAGCAGAGTCATTTCTCCTCATCTTCTTGGCAAAGATGATACTGCTCAGGTCAGACTAAACAGTGTGTGTAGCACGGGTGGGAATAAAGAGCAAAGGGTAGCTCTGAAGAACTGGATTCATTAGGGGCATGGTACTGCCGCCTCTTAGCCCAAGTCTCAATTTCTTCAACTACAGGATAGGAGTAATAACTCAGACCCAGCTGTTCACAGGGTGGTTAAAAGGATCAAGTAAGACCATGTATGTCAGAGTACTTTGAAAATTGTGTGGAGGTATACAGACAGAACTAATCATAGACTCCCGGCTACATGGAGCTAGCAGGTACGATTCCTGTGATGGTTCCCAAAACAGGCCAATGTGGCCTTTCTAGGCCCAAGCAGCAGGAGTTTTAAACAGGTTTGATTTTTAATCTGGGTGGTTTAAACTTTTCTTGGGGGCAAGCCCAGAATTTAGGCTCACCTTCACGAGCTACGCTATTTGGTGGTGATCGCATTCCTAAAAGATTACCCAGAAATCCCATGGTTAAATCTGGGCAGGAAATCAGTCTGCCTTCCTATCTACATTGGCCAAAATAGGTCCTTCTGTTTTTTCCATTGGACTGGAGGGAGATCAGACTATGCATCACAAATCTGTGGGCTGGCAAACTCAGTAGAAGGGAGGGGAAAAAACACCAGCCCCTCTCCATCGGCAATCTCAACAAAGTCCTCATTTTTGGAAGAAAGAACCTTGGGTCATTGGTAGATGAAAATCTCGGGAAAAGACCAAGGGACTGGGGTCCAGAGTAGTGGCCAACCACCATAAAGATGCATCTCCACCCAAACTGTCCAGCAGTGACATCCAGAAGTACCTTCTCCCCCACTGAAGAAGAAAAGGGTCTGCAATAAAACGTGATCCTATCCCCCTGCACCACTGCTGATGGCCATCTCTTCTCTGCCATGTGGTAATCACAGTGGAGAAGGGAGGGGGTGGGGGTAATACCCCGTTCCTCTCTTCTTGAATGAGAAAACAGCCAAAGCAGGGGCCAGTTTTGGCCAGTCTGTCTGAATTACTCATTATTCAGGCTCTAGGGGAAAGACTGGTCTCAAACGGGGTCATTTATTCTTTGTTAACATGATCATGGTCTAGTGCGATTTAAAAAAACAAACCAGGGGCAGCCCCATTTCCAAAGAGTTTCTCATTAAAAGGAAGAGGAGGAATGTGGGCCTGGCTCCCAGAGAGACTTTCCCCCTGGTCCTGGCATCAGTACACCCTGGGTGGTGTTACTTATGAATTCCAGTTTGATGACAGAAAAAAGGAGAACAGTAAAATCCTGGACAAACCAAACTGGTCTTGGAAAGGTCTCCAGGAGACAGCTTCAGAACCTGTATCTTTCAGAGAGGACAATGTGAACATTCAGCCCCTTCACTTGTTCAGAAAAGGCAAGAAATGGACTGGCTTTCTCTGGGACTCAAGGCACCTTGGATGTGCAAGCAGTCTCACTCAGTGATGATACCCAGAAAGCCCATGGAAAGGGAACCAACTCTTTAGACACGTACACTCACTTTAACTTCCCTTCTGAAATCTGTGCCAAGAACCTAGCACTTACTTACCCTTCTTTAAAAAGGGAGGTGAGAGGGAAATGTTAAAAGGGCTGAGAGTGGGAGCCAACTCTGTGATCCCTGACCCATGCAGTGGAGAGCAGACCCAGACCATGAAATTACAGACTGATCACAATGGACCAGGTAGAGAGTCCTTGAGAAAGAAAGGCAAAGGAGGATACAGACCTTTCGTGCACTCTTCCACATGTGCTTCATGTAGGCATAAGTCACCTGAGGATGGACAGTCGGCAGTGGATGGTCTAGTTGTCGAGAAGGGTCAACTCCCAGGAGCAATACTAAAGTTTTATGAGCAAGTGCCTTAAAAATAAGATGAAGAGAATAGTTTATAAACAGGTTTGGAATAAGAGCATCTTCCTCCTGATCCTCCTGACACCAATCTTGGTGGGAAGCAGCTAAGTAGATGGGACTCACCAATCTTCCACTCTTGCCACATAAACTTGCATATTTAAGCCAAGTTCTCATATCTTCATGGGGGTTGACAACGAGAGACCGCACCATGAGGATTCTCTGCCAATCTTCAACAATCCGCTGGCAGCCCTAAGGGATGGCAGATTTAGAAGTATGAATGAGCTTCTTCCTAGGGTCTCACATCAATATTCTACTCTACCCCTCTTTCTCAATCCCCAAATAACAAAGAAAATCCTTTATTAAATAGAATTCTTTAGTCGTTTCAGTCATAGCACTTATTATTCCCCTCTAGTGTATCATAGAAAAATGACTATATATTGCTAAAATACGCACACATACCCACCCATTCACACACGACTTAAATTTAACAGAAGATAAAAGTGCCACATTCGTGTATATGTACCAACTATTTTTCAATTTTAAAGGAGAAAAACAATCAGTCCTATTAAGGAGGCTAAATTCTCATCATCAATTAGATCACACAATCGACCAGCATTTATTAAAGATCTACTAAGATGTGCCCGATTCTGTGTTAGTTACTGGAGATAGTAAGATAAGTAAAAGGAATGTGACATAATTCCACTTCCCAGGGAGCTCACGTTCCCTCAGGGGGAAAACAAGCATGTATGTAAAGAATAAATACATGGATACAAATACAAACAAATAAGATTAGTTAAATACAAGATAGTTAGGTGGGGAGGGCCTTTAAGAGTTGGGAGTAAGGCGGGGGGTGGGGGGTGGGGTGGGGTGTGTGAAACAGTAAAAGCTTCATGTAGAAGGGGAGGCTTGAGCTGCTTCTTAAAGACAGAGAGGAATTCTATCTCATAGATGGAGGGAGGTCATTCTAGTCAAGAGGGATGCAACAGCAAAAGCATGGGGACAGGAGAGTTGGGGGTCATAGGAGAGGAATAGAGAGGCCGCCAGACTGGCCAGATCCCAGAACAAGGGAGCAAGATGACTGGGGCCAGCTTGTAAAGGGCTTTAAAAGCCAAAGAGAAGTTTTCTACTTTAGTATTGGGGCAAAAGGGAGCCACAGAGGTGAGTAGGAGAATCACATGGTCACATCTTTGGTTAAGGGAAAATCATTCTGGTATCAAAATTTAGGAAGAATCAGAGGCAGGAAGGTCATTTGGGAGGGTGCTGCCATAATCTAGGTGAAAGGTGATAAGAGTCTGAACTGAGAGAATAGATATGGGGGGAAGAAAGAAAGAGAAGAAGCATTTTTTTAAGTGCCTGCTATGTGCTGGGTGCTGTGCTAATTTATAAATATTTTTCATTTGTAAATTTTCATTTTATTTATATATAATATTAAAAATTTCATTTATAAATATTATTTCATTTTATCCTCACAACATTCCTGTAAGAAGAAAGTTCCTCAGCTGAGGAAGAGAGAGAGAAAACTTGAGAGGGAAAGGGGAAGTTTGGAATAATATCTATAAGGAATGAGATCAATTAGGGAGGAATAAAAAGGACTCTAGGTACAGCGAAGCCCTTGTTCAAGTGGGATAAAATGAATGCTGTGAGTGGAGAAGGTGGAGTGTGGGACTATTTCAGGCTAAGGTTTGTCACGAGATGAGTGGAGACAAGACAAAATCATAAAGCAAACAACAGCAGAGGGGGTAGAATGGAGTCAAAATGGCTAATAATAAAGGTAAAGACTGGGATGGGCAGAAAGCCCAGTCTCTGGATCATGACTTTGAAGTTGGAAGGGGAAGCTACTAAGTCCAATCTGTTCATTTCATAGATGAGAAAATGAAGTCATGAGATATTTGTGACTTTGCCAGGGTCACACAGCAAGTCAAAATTTAAAGCAGGATTGAAACTCAAGTCACACCCTATCCAGGGGCTCTGCCCTCTCCTGGTGGGGACAGGATAGTCGATGACCCAATGACTCCCGTCTGTCCCCATTGCTGAAGAGTAACAATGTGACTCTGGGACTGGACATACCCCTTCCTTTCTAGGGTCACAATGTTCTCCTCTGGAGAATGACATTACAAGGACCTGATGGTCTTCAGAACCGATTCCAGTTCTAGAATTCCATGAATTCATCAACTTTTGACTTTAAGGACCAGAGCCCTCACTGGCAGCTTCCTGGCCAGAAAAGCTCTTTTCTATTTCCAGAACATCTCATCAACCAAAGTCACATTTTCACACCATATGTCATGCTTTATTTTGGGGCCTGGGTCACAGTGTCCTTCCAACCCAGGAAGCACAAAAGCAACAATGGCTTATAAAGTAAGAAAGACAGAAAGTACAAAGAGTGATTTTGTTGTTGTTATTGAATCCCACTTTTTGTCAGTTTCTCCCAGATGCTAAAATAATTTGGCCCCTTCTAATGATGGCTTAGGGAAATCATGTTGGATTCAGCCTACTGGAGAAAGGCATGAGCTCCACCCAGGACTGGCCAAGGCTTTAACTTCTGAATTTGTATTGGGACAAAATTTTGCTTATTATACCATGAGGAAAATCATCAGGTTTCTGATTTGGACACTGCAGTACCCCAATCATCAGTGGCACTTAAAAGTGAGGGTGCATGTAAGTCAGAAAGAAAATATTTGCTTCATGAACCTTTTTCCAGTGCTTAAAAACTTTCCACCAAAACATTCAGCAGGCATTTCATAATTACTAATAAAACACTATAAAAATGTAAAAGAACTGTATGTGCTTTTTTTCAGGACCATAAACAGCTGTATTCATAGATGTCTCCTTGCCCAGGGTTGCCCTCCCTTTCCAGTGGAATGTGCTGGGAAGCCTGATTGGAGTCAGAAAGCTCCATCCAGCTCTCTGCATGGCCCAGAAAGCGTGGAGCCGCCTCTGGTCAGCAGTCAGCAGCCACACTGGGAATGAGAAGCAGGAGAGAACTCCGGGGTAGGGATGGGTGCTTGGGACTGACAAAACCAGGGCCCCCTCGGGTCCCAGAGAGGCTCAGGAGGTAGATGTTCTGTTTTTGTACGCTCACTTGCTGCCTGCCTTTAGCCAAGCAATGGCAAGGTTTTTGGTTATCAAGGGACCTGCCTTGAAATGTATAAATGAGGGAATTCAAGGAACTTAACTTGTGCTCATTCACATGGTCAAAAGTGATACAATGAACTAAAAGAAAAGTCCCTTCCAAGTAAAGAAGTCCCTTCTCAGCAAAAGTGAGAAATGGCGTGATGGTGGCCTGGGGACATTTTCAGTTGAAATGGTGGCTCAGATTTGGAACTATGTTCAAAAAGTTATCAAACTGTGCATACCCTTTGACCCAGGAGTGTTTCTACTGGGTTTATATCCCAAAGAGATTTTAAAGAAGGGAAATGGACCCACATGTGCAAAAATGTTTGTAGCAGGTCTCTTTGTAGTGGCAAGAAACTGGAAACTGAGTGGATGCCCATCAGCTGGGGAATGGCTAAATAAATTATGGTATATGAATGTTATGGAATATTATTTTCTGTAAGAAACGACCAGCAGGATGATTTCAGGAACTGATACTAAGTGAAACAAGCAGAACCAGGAGATCTTTGTACACGGCAACAAGATTATACGATGATCAATTCTGATGGGTGTGCTTCTCTTCAACAATGAAAAGATTCAAACCAATTTCAATTGTTCAATGATGGAGAGAGCCATCTATACCCAGAGAGAGGACTGTGGGAACTGAGTGTCGATCGCAACATAGCATTTTCATGCTTTCTGTTGAGGTTTGCTTGCCTTTTGTTTTCTTTCTCAGGTTTTTTTTTTCTTTCTAGATCTAATTTTTCTTGTGCAGATAACTGTATAAATATGTGTATGTATGTATGTATGTATGTATGTATATATATATATATATATATATATATATATATATATATATTGGATTTAACATGTATTTTAATATATTTAATACGTATTAGACTACCTGCCATCTAGGGGAGGGGATAGGGGAAAGGAAGCAAAAATTTGGAACAGAAAGTTTTGCAAGGGTCAATGTTGAAAAATTACCCGTGCATATGTTTTGTAAATAAAAAGCTTTAATAATTAAAAAGGAAAGAAAGAAAGAAATGGCTGCTCAATGGAGATAGGGAAAAGCATAAAGGTAGCCAGCTCACCTGGCTATCCCATGGGAGACACCTATCCCATGGGAGGAGGGGGGGTGGGGAAAGAGAGAGAGAGAGAGAGAATGAGTGTGTGTCCTAGGTTCAGGCCTTCCTGCCATGCTTAGCTTCTCCTCTGATAACTGGTCCACAAGTGCCAGAGAAAGAAAATTGGATTTTGGGTGCACAGGAGTGTTACAAGAAGAGGTTACAGAGAGGCTAAATCCTCTGTCCTTAAAGGGCCTCTGAGGAGTGTTCCTTTGAATCCAGTACAGGACACCTGTCTTCACTAAGCTCTGTATTTCCTCCCAGCCCTTGGCCAAGTGTTCCACACAAGCCACATGCATAATTGATATTTATGGCTTTAAATATAAGTTAATCACTCTGTTGCTATGGCAAAGTCAGGCCTTCAGTGAGAATACAAAAGTGGCCAGAGGAGGTCCCCCTCCAGTGGACAAGCCCATACCCTTCTCACAGGCTTCCTTACCTGCAGCCTCTCCCACCAGATCTGGCGGATGATCTCGCGCCGTTCGGGGACAAGTTTATACTGGATAACTTCCTCCAGCTCCGAGAGCATATGACAGGAAACCATTGCCTGAAGGAAGCAAACCACATTCCATCCTAATCACAGCATGAAGGATCCAGAAGAGAAGATTATCTTAAACCAGCCCTTCTGAGGAAGGGTTATCTGCTGACCAGACTAGGCAGAGGCACGTTTCCAAGGGTCTGTAAACCCAAACAGCTCAAATAGATCAGGAAAAGAACCCTGGCTCCAGGCTCTCACACTTACCCCATAGGCTCGGCTGTAGCTTTCTCCCGCCATGGCCGTTAGCTCAGCATCCAGCAGGTCCCTGGCTTTGTCGATGCACTAGAAGAAAGGGAGAAATGAACTCGCTGAAATTGGGCCCTGGACTTGGGTGCTTAGGTCATGACTGGTACTCCAGGGCTCCCCAATGAGGTGTAGATACTCCTCCCTTCTCCCTGCCATTCTATCATGGGGAAATGGCAGACAAAGGGGAGAATTCTCCTAAGAGGTAAAGAAACCTCTTTTTAGCTCCGAATGCCTTGAAAAACAAGTCAGCTCTCTATCAAAGAAGGAAATGTGAGATGAATATCAAGGGACATAAGCAATGTGTTCCAACTTGGGAGACTTGTAATCGAGGAGCAGTGGAACCTCTGTGGACATGGCAGAGGCCCCAATCGATGCTCCCAAGCCTGGCAGCCTCCTCAGAGCGGATCCTCCCTGCACTGCCACAGGGCACACACTCTCTCGAGGACTTGGTACCTCTTGGGGGAGCTGCTGCAATCACACGAAGGGCAAGCTTCTCCATTCTCAGGCAGGGTGCTCACTGGGTGAAGGACCCATCTGCCCTGTTCTCAAAGCCCTTCCAGCTCACCAGGACCAGTCTATGGTGGAAGAGCATTTAAGAACTCCAGGTCACCTCTGGGCCATGATGTCCTTGGAGCAGAACCTTAGGAGGGGTAGCAGATGATCAATGCCCTCCACTGCCTGGAGCAGCTGCCTCTGGGTTACAGCTCAGCCGTCCCATTTCCTGATGGTGCATACTTGGAAACAGAAAAGGGCTCAGGCAAGAACTCAAGTGCATGGAAGCCCTGCTCCCTCCCAAGTCACCCCTTCCCTGGCCTTCAGAACTCCTCTGCACTCAGGCCTCCTTAAAGGGAACAAGGGTCCCTCCCAGAGGGGGCCTCTGTCTCTGTAATGGACAACAGTTTCAACAACTTCCTCCTGTACCCAAGAGTCCTGGCTACAGCTGTGGAACTGCAGCTACATCCTCGTCTGTGCCATCAATTTAAAAACCTCTCAACCATAGCTTTTCCTTTTTCAAATGTTTAAGGTTAATTACCAAACCCTCATCCCTTAAGTGCTTGGATCATTTATCTACACACCTCATCCAAGCATGTCTAGGTCTGACAGGGCTGATTTGATTACTCCATTATCTAATTCTGCAAGTCAGCACAGAATTTTCAAATAAAGCGTCAACTTCCCTGGAAAGTAATCAACATGTCAAACAACGGCATGGCCCAAAAAGGACCTGGGGATTGATATTTGCTGCAGTGTGAGACTATTCATTCACTCCCTGTATTCTACTCAGAGAAACTAATAGACTTTCTTTTGTCTCCAAGGAAAGCTAAGACAAAGATTAAAAACAGAGAGGCAATAATAAATAGGGGCAGGACAGGCTGTATCTGGGCCCTCTCTGGCAATCATGGGGCCAAACACACTTCTTCCGAGCTGTCTTTCACAGAGCAGAGAGACCCAAGGATAAAAAAGGCTGCAGATGCTTCTGGGCCCATCCTGAGCAGCACTCATGAAAGCAAGCTCAAAACACCCAACAGAGAAATAGGCTATTTTCTCTCCTCCTTCAGTCTCCTGGATTTCTTGCCTTGAAAGATTTGGCTTTTTATTTGTATACCTTGCTCTAAATTAGGTGGGAAGGGAGATGATGTGCAAATGGGTTTTTACCTGTTGAGCCAATGAGAAGAGGTCCTGATGCAGGGCCAGCACGGCTCTGTAAAAAGCCCCATCATGGGTGTCCCGAGGGATCATACAGGTATACTCCTCCATGCTGTCCCATTGACCTGCACCAAGAGCAGAGGAAGCAACTGAGCTACACCTTCTCATCACGTCTAATCAGGTAACCTGATGTGTTCTGGCATGTCAAGTTTCCAAGCACTCCTGGACCCTAAGGACTGTGGAGGCAGATTTCTAACACTATCAATAACTCAATGGAAAAGCTCTTTTCCTCACCATTAAGGGGCTTAAGATGGCCCTGGGGAGCTAGAGAAAACCTAACTTCTCAAATGCCCTGGTTACATGGACAAGGCACTGGACTGGTCAAAGAGCCTGCCTGCGGTGCTTGAGCGACCTCTCCATTCTCACCAGAGGCTCTCAGAAGGCAATGGAAAGACAGACTAAGTCATAGTACAGAGGTCCCTATGTCACGCTAGACACTTGATGGCTAAGGAAAAGACTAGCCAGGAAGAGTTACTCATTTCCCTGAGGGGAACGAACAGACATCAAACTCCACTATTTCCAAAGCCATCTGCAGAAGAGATATCAGCTTCATTAGCTGCAAACTGCGATTTTACAAGGCATTTCCCTGACTTTTACTCAGAAACGTCAGCTCATCCATTCTCCCTGCCCTTGAGCAAAAGCAAATAGTGAAAGATGACTCGTCAGGAAGCAATTTGTTTTTGAAAAATGTTTTGGAGAGATCCCAGTGCTCACTAAAGGAACCAGCTTTGAGACTTGAGCGAGGCTGAAGAGAGGTGGAGGTGAAGCAGTGTGTCTCTGAGTACCACTGGCACAGCACTTTGCCTATGACCTACAACCCCCTTTTCTTTGCTCCTCACCTCACTGGGTTTCTTTGGACTGGACACTCTAATTGTCATCAGTCTGGGACTTGGTGACAAAGCTGCCGATTAGAGCAAAGGTTCAAATTAAACTCAATCCTCCTGACTCGTCTACTCTGTGGTTACACATGTTAGTTACTTGAAATAACCCAGCAC
Organism: Sarcophilus harrisii; assembly: GCF_902635505.1. Taxonomy (NCBI): domain Eukaryota; kingdom Metazoa; phylum Chordata; class Mammalia; order Dasyuromorphia; family Dasyuridae; genus Sarcophilus; species Sarcophilus harrisii. The sequence goes on along the minus strand of NC_045428.1, from coordinate 572,517,663 downwards.
AAAGAATTCTGACTCTTCTGCTGTGTAGGCATTTGCCCATGTGCCACAGTGCCCGCCAACACCCTCCCTGTCCCAGACAGAACATTTACCTAAACCCCAAGCAGCTGCAGCAGCCATGCGGGCCATTTTAGCTTGTATCTCATCGTTGACCAGGGTCCACTTTTCACAGCACTGCTGATGGAGCTGCCCCCTTAAGGAAAAGAAAGTCTCAGTTTAAGCCAGCAGAAGCCATGCCTGGACACTATGGGCCTACCTTTCTACCCCCTTGAATGTGGGTGAAGGCTTACAAAAGAACTGGTGTAAACAGAAGGTATGGGCTGGGGCTTGACTAGGCTTGGGGGCCCCACAACAAGGGCAGGTTCTCATGATTTACAGAGGGATGAAAGCATCTTTGTACTGGTTGTTTCTTGGTCTGATTCCTTGAATTATGCCATCTGCAATGAGGGTGAGGTCATGAAGCTATCCTAACTCTCCAGCTGCTAGTATCCTCCCCTTGCCCCCAACATCATTTTGTACCTATTTTGTATAGATGCCAATAAAGGGAAACAGAGTGTCCCTTGATAGAATGTAAGCTCTCTAAGGGCAGGGACTGTTTTGCTTTTCTCTGAATTTTCAGTAGCTTGAAAACAGTAGATGTTTAAGGCATACTTGTTGATATGTACCGTCAGAAATGTAAAAAGCCCCGACTATAGTCAGAGAAACTGGGATTTCTTTCCTTACAGTAGGCTTGCAGGCTTGCATCCTAAAGATGTTTATTTGGAAATGCAGAGTAGACCAAGGGCAAGTTCTAGTGAGGTCTAGGTCAAATAACTCTTCACCCGAGATCAGTACCTAGAGATGGAGTAACTTAACTGGACCTACATTTAGAAGTCCATCAATGCTGTTTACTCCCACAGCTCTGAATACTCAAAACAGGACAGAAATGATTAGATGTAAGGTCTTTATTCATTACCCAATGAGCTTGTGGTCAATGACTCAATTAACTAAAATCAGATCCTTCAAAATCAGATGGTATAAAGTACAGTGAAGAGTGGGGGCCATCTTGTGATGGAGAGAGTCATCTGCGCCCAGAGAGAGGAGTGTGGAGACTGAATGTGGATCCCAATATAGCATTTTCACTTTGTTGCTGTTTGCTTGCATTTTGTTTTCTTTCTCATTTTTCCCCCTTTTGATCTGATTTTTCTTGTGCAGCATGATAATTGTAGAAATATGTTTAGAAGAATTGCACATGTTTAACCTATATTTTATTACTTGCCTGCTAAGGGAGGAAAGTGAAGAGGAGGGAGAAAAATTTGGAACACAAGGTTTTGCAAGGATGAATGTGGAAAGCAATGCATGTATTACTTGAAAAAAGCTATTATTCAAAAAAGTATTTATAATTGTACTTTTTATGGTATTGAGAAATTGGTAAAACATACTTTATGGATAAAGGCTGAACAAAGTATGGCACATGAATGTAACTGAATTTTGTGCCATAAGAAATGGCAGCTAGGAAGCTTTCAGAGAAATTTGGGAAGATTTATCTGAACCGATATAGTTGAAAAACTCAAGAAGACAGTTTACCATAAAGTAAAGGCAAACAACCAAAGTCACAATCTTAATCCCAAAAGACTGCTAGTAATGAATCCTACTTCTACTCTCAGAGAAGGGGTGGCACACAAGTATGGAAGGAGGTACAGCAGTCAATCAGTGTCACATTACTTTGTTAAAGTGCAGTTAGAAGACAGGGGTCTATGGGGGTGGGGGAAGGGAAAATGTGCGTGCACGCAAGAGAGAGAGAGAGAGAGAGAGAGAGAGAGAGAGAGAGAGAGTTTGTGTGTGTGTGTGAAAGAGAGAGACAGGCTGGTTTTAGGAAACAATAATGGTGTTATATGGAAGACCAAGTCCAATAAGGTGGAGATGGGGATTTAATGAGTGACTAAAAGGTCAATCTTAAACAGACCCTTCATCCCATCATGTTGGCTTACCATTCTCCCAAGGCCTCCAGGCAGCGCATCCGGCCCAGCATTAACTCAGGGTCATCTTTGTTTGTGTCCATCTTTTTGTCATAAGCGACCAGAGCATCTTCCCATTCGTGAAGCTTTTCATACCAGGTAGCCTGGATCTCCTGTCAGGTGGGAGACAGAGAAGAGTTCTGGCTATGATTTACGTGCTGGGGACTTTGTGGGGCAGCCGGGACACACTGTACGCCACACATTCTTCTTAGGTGCTGGCCTGTATGTTTGATTTGAAAAGCACACTGTGGATGCCATTTAATTTCCTGGTTTATTCAAGTCTGTGTCTGGGCAAAGAATTTCAACACACTTGGAGGCATCTGCTTTGGTACCGGCCCGAAATGCTGGTGCCTCTAATGTCAGAAACAATGCCAGGATATTCTGAGAGCAAATGCTGGCCTGGGTCCCTTCTCCCCACACGTCCCTGCCTGCCTTACTCATGGGCTCGAGTCCCCAGAGCAGGACACAGGGCCCCGAGGCTGGTGAGGGGTGGAAGGGCAGCCCTGCTGGGGGACAAGGCTGCCAGGGCCTCCCTGGTATAAGTGTTAGAGCTGGGTCAGGTAGCGGGAGCGGCAGCTGCTTTCCGAGGGTTGTGGTCTAACCTCACAAGACAGGCTGGGGCTTGCATAATTGCTGGCCATAAATGAGCACACATTTGTTGGAGCAGAAGCCTTCCTCTTTTTAGCTCTTTAATCTCTGGGTTTTTCCTTAATGGATTATAACTTTGAGGAAATAAAAGAAGTCTGCTTGGAAACCTTTATATGTCCACTCCCCCCCCTCCCTGTCCCCGTCTCTGGATGCTCCACCAATGTTCCCTCTTGCTGAGTCCTTGGCAGCTTTGCTTGTGGCAGGGCCAGTGGATGAATTCCATGATGGTCCTGTGGGTCCTGGGCAGAGCTGGGGCCACGCTCAAACTCACAGACCTCCACGTGAGCAGCACTGAGTGAGGTGGAGTCTTTTTTTTTTTTTAAATTATAATATTTTTTTTATTGACAGAACCCATGCCAGGGTAATTTTTTACAACATTATCCCTTGCACTCACTTCTGTTCCGATTTTTCCCCTCCCTCCCTCCTCCCCCTCCCCTAGATGGCAAGCAGTCCTTTATATGTTGAATATGTCGCAGTATATCCTAAATACAATATATGTGTGCAGAACCAAACAGTTCTCTTTTTGCACAGGGAGAATTGCATCCAGAAGGTAGAAATAATGTCAGGTGGAGTCTTAAAGCAACAGAAGCTGACTCTCAAAGGCAGTCCCAAATTTTAAGAGAGGACTGGCATGTTTTTTAGGTGCTTTCTCTGCCTATTCCCATCTGAGTTTATCTTTGGGGCTATGGTACCACCAGCTGAAGAACTTCTGTCAAGCTATGGCAGATGCTGCCCAGAGAGTGACTTTTAAACGACATGGTTCTGTATGGACAATGTAATCCTGGGCCTGCCTTGGGAAACGGAATCACTAACAAATGCTGAAATGTCTCCCAAAGGTTTCCGTTTTCTTGAACTCTTCGTGGAATTAAATCTCTAGCTATCCCTAGGCTTGACCCTGAAGAAAAGAACAGGAAAGGTACCTCCTCCTTTTCTCCGTTTGTGGGACAATCACCAGACTCAGATGATGTGGCCCTCCTGGTCACCCCTTTTCTTTCCTTTTCATTATTTATTACAAGGGACAGTTTTCTGGGAGAGACAGATTTTGAAATGAAGGTAGCATAAAAACAAAAGATGACAAAATTTAAAAGACCAATTCAAATGGCTTCTTCCTCTATGAAGGAATCCCTAGCTAGGAACCCTGACCATCAGGCCAAAGCCAACTTCCTTTTGTACCCAGCTTGTATCCCTTCACCTTTGGGGAAGAGGGCAGGGTTTCTATGGGTTTCCAGTGAGGAAAATTAAAGTTACCTCAGAAAACTCTCTGACTTTTTCCAATGCAGTTCTTAGGGCATACAAACTTGTTCTGCACACCATTCACTGAGACATTTCTGGGGCTGCTAATCTGCACCACACATTTTGTAGGCCTCTTTTCACATGGGACATGTGGACACTTGGGCTACATGGCTGTGGGGGCTCGGAGGAGTGGCCAGGAAAGGGCTGTATTTTTCTTTTTCTCTAAGGTTCAGCAATACGGTTTGGTTTTCACTGGCACACTTATCATAAATTATCGGATATTCTACTTCTGGGTTGGTTTCCTGGCCCTCCATTAGAGGGGGAGCTCCTGAGCGTGGGATCCTGCCTTATCCAGTTTTTGCATTTCCTCTGCTCACACCAGGCACTTCCTTAAGTTTTTGTTTTGAATAGTTGCTGATTGAAGAAGTCTAGTGGGCCTCTCACCTGTGGCAGAACTCTAGCTGCTCCAGTCCTACCTCCCACTGTCTCTGCACTAATCTTGTGGCTATTTTGTTTTACCATTTGCTGGAACTGGGCCTGTTGTGCATGGGGCAGAACCACATGGGACAGCCCACCTTCTTCGCAGCTTGACTCTAATTGGCCCCAAAGAGAAAAACTAGAAAAAAGATTGACTGCAAGGTGACGACTTACAGCAAAACTGTTCAGAAGGCTGCTTCAATTCCTTTCCTGAGGTGTATGAGCCTGCCCCTCTCCCTGAATTCTTGGTGTGCATTTGCACAGGGCAGAGCTCTTCAGAGCAAGCAGGCAGCGGGGGTGGGGGTGGGGGTCTGGGCCGTGTGGCTGAAAGCAGGATACAAAACTATGGAAGACTACAAAAATGGCAAGGTTTATGTGGGACCACACTGACATCTAATGAGAAGGCGCTTGGATCAGCTGTGTTGAAGGAGAGCGGACTCCACCAAGAAATGCAAATTCCTATGGAGCTTAAGAGGTGCTCAACAAACACATAAAAAGTAAATTAGGGCCTTCTTTTAGGCAAAGCTCCTCCAGGTAGCAGCTCTCTCCGGACCACAGAGATGGAGCAAACTTTGACTTGAAGCTGACATCTGGGCTGCCATGGTTGAGATCCAGCAGACCAGAATGTAGGGACCTTCTTTCAGCCACACATCCCAGACTTGCCTTTGAAGATGCCAAAAGAAAGTGCTATCTGTTCTGGGGAGAACTGAGCACCTCTTGGCTCCATCTCTTTCCTTCCACAAAATACAAGATGAATGTCAGATGCCCCTGGGAGCGTATTGGTACTTGTAGATGTGCTTTCTGAGCCATTACACCAAGTTGAAGACACAGCGCATTAAAGAGGGAAGTTTATCAGCCATGTGATGTGTGGCTCTGCTCTCTCCCAATCACAGAATCTCCTCGACTCCCAAAAAATTCAATACAAAGTTTGATTTGCAAACCCATTTTATATATCTATATACGTGGGGTGACTTAAAAATTTCTTGGGGCCAGGAATGGAAAGGTTTAAGAAGCCCTGGTCTAGGCCCACCCCATCATTTTAGAGACGCAGAAACTGAGGCCCAGAGATGGGAAATGGCTTGCTGCAGTCAGACCGCTGGGCAGCGGGACTTGAGCCCAAGGTTCCTAAACCGGGTACAGTGACATGGCCTTGCGGACAGAGCGCTAGACTCAGCACAAGGACCCAAGAGTTAACCTTGCCCTGTGATCCTGAGCAAACGGTCTCGAGTCTCTCGGCTCAGTTTCCTTTCTATAAAAGGGGGAGAACAGCGTCGGCCTCACAGGATCCCACGCGATAAAAACAGAAAGTGCTTCTCACACATTGAAGGGCCAAGAAGAATAAGTATTTCAGTGTTGCACCGATACTGGCTCTCTTGTATAATTTTTCCTACATTTAATATTTTATTTTCCCACTTACATATAAACTAGCTCTCTCTCTAAGGGGTGTCTAAGACCCAGCAAGGGGCTATGTCGGGGATGAGGCGAGCCTGGATGCTAGGCCAGGCTCCTGTGCCCTCATCCTCTTGGGCTGCTTTCCCCAGCCAAGGGAAGGACTCACCAGCTCTCCAAAGTGTTTCATGGCGTACTCCAGCACCCCAGCTGCTGCCTCTGGCTGTTGCAGCTTGTTGTTGATGCTAGGAGAACAAAGAGAAGGTGGTTATCCTCTCAGAGCTGGGGCTGTGAGATGCTAGGGATCCCGCAGAAGCCCACCGGCCCCCTGGGCAGACCGACTGTCCTCCGGCCTGGAAAGGCCAGCTCGAATGATCTCCTGTGGAGTACTGTGCTCTTACTCAGTTTGGGGTGATGCAATCAAGAAGGTGGCCTTGGTGGCCACCCAGTGGACACTGAGAGCTTCCTGGGGGCACCCGGCCCACCAGCTGCCTCCGGATGCCCGCCACGGATCAAAGACCATACTGGCTTCACAAACAGAAAATGCTCCTCTGACGTTCCCAGAGATAAAGCACGCTGTGGAACTGCACTTCTTGGGGGCTTCACGGACCCAAGGGACACTGATGGAACCAGGGCCGCCACCAAGGGCAGCCAAGTGTGTAAGTGGCCCAAGAGCATGCATCAGCAACTCGGGGCCCCTGGGAAGCTTTCTCCTCTCTGAGGCTGGGAGCTCTGAGGATGCTCAGGGCATTCTGGCCATGCCCTTCCTCAGTGCAGATGCTCTTTTCCTCCCTTCCCTTCCTCCTTCTCTTGTGGATTAGGCTGGGGGTGGGGGGAGGCTGTTCTGCTCTGCACTGTTGTCAAGGCCAGGTGCCTGGTAAGTACTGATTATTTGTTCAATCAAGTTATAGAGCCCATATCTGCAATCGGGTTCAGATGGCAACAGAGCGAGGGCTGGCGTCGGAGTCTCGCCTCTGCTATTCAATGCTCAAATGATGTTGGCCAAGACCCACCACCTGCAGACTCCATTTCTCTCCTGTAAGTAAGTAGGTGGACGAGCAGCTCGATAAGGGGCTCTCAAGCTCTAGCCTTGGTTCTCCAGGGACTTTCCTGACCTGGCTGGCTTCTGGCACAGGCCTAGTGGAGCCAGGAGGTGATTCAAGCCATTTCCTGTAATGGGTCAGAACTCTTGGAGAAATGTACTTAGGCAAGGATTCTTACAACAAGGTCTTAACTCAGAGGAACTGATAAGACAATGGTTATCTAGTTTAGCATGGTGATTAATAGTTCTCTAGTTCAGTACATGTACTTAGCACTTAATATAGTTCTACAAGATTCACACCTACGATGATGTAATTATAATAGAATATTTAACAGCTAACAAGGACTGGACAGAGACATTCCATCTTTGGTCAGGCTCCTGGTGGCTCTCCTGGGGGACTGGAACAGACTCGGGGAAGACAGAGGACTGGAGGCTAGAGCACAAGCTCCTGGACTCAGGGAGACTTCAAGACAGAGACTATCATGGTGGTAGTGCTGCCTCCCCCACAGAAACCAAGACACATTCTGGAGGACCTCCAGAGTTCTGGCCCATTACATCTCCCACTTTCTTTTGTTTTAGAACAATAGATTTGTGATAGAGAGAGCCATCTGCACCCAGAGAGAGGACTGTGGGGACTGAATGTGAATCAAAGCATAGTATTTTTATCTTTCTGCTTTTTCTTTCTCATAGTTTTTTGCCTTTTGGACTGATTTTTCTTATATAACATGACAAATATGGAAACGTGTTTAAAAGGATAGTACATTTATAACCTATATCATATTGTTTACTGTCTTGAGGGGGAGGATAGGGAGAAAAAATATGGAACACAAAACCTTACCAAAATGAATGTTGAAAACTATTTTTACTTGTATTTGGGAAAATAAAATAGTACTGACAAAAATACATCATGTCCACGAGACCAGCTCTAAGAGGAGGAAATGACTAGGAATTAGCTCAGAGGAGAAGGACTGAGGCTCAGGGCTGTCTCATTCACCAGCCAACCACTCCTGTGGGATCACGGGGCTTCTCCCTGAGTACAGCTGATTAGGCAGCGGTTCAGTGTGCAAGGAACACAACAATAAGAGGGTTGAGGAGTTGGAGAGTTTCTTCTGTCCTCTAACAAGTGTGGTGATAGGAGGGCAGAAATGGGATCCCAAGCTCCCAATAGGTTTGAGGGATGGGCCAACCCAAAGCAAACTTCAGTCAGAAAAATGTAAATTGCTAAACTTAATTTAGGAACAAAACTCCACAAATAAAGGATGGTCACAGTAATCCACACTCCTAGGATGACTAAATATTACAAAGCACTTTCCTTAACACCAGCTCTCTGAGCAAGTATTTTATCTACATTTTTCAGAGGAAGAAACTGAGGTCCAAAGAGGGGTCTAGGTGACTGAGTAATATCAGAGCTGAGATTTGAGGTCTTCAGTCCCTTAGTCCATGGCTTTTCATTATGCCAGATTGCCTCTTAGGGTAGTGCATGACAGAAGTTCCAGATGAAGAAGACTCTGGGGCTCTAGCTAGTTGTTTTCTTAGGGCAGCAATAAGAGAAGGGGAGAACCCAGCACAGAGAAGGTGATGATCCCGTCATAATCTGCAATGAAAGGCAGCATGGTGCAGGACAGAGACCTGCATCCAGAAGATAGGGCTTCAAGTCCCACCTTGGATTCAAAATGGCAAATCATATTACTGCTCAATGCCTCAGGCAACTCCCTGGGACTATAATTGCAGAAGAGGTACGGGGACAAAGGAAATCACACTCAGACAGAAAAAGATCCCTGTGTAATTGCTTTACCTTGTTTGCCTCAGTTTCCCACCTGTAAAATGAAGGGGAGGACATGGCAAACTACTTCAGCATCTTTGCTGAGAAAACCCCAAATGGGGTCATGGAGAGTTGGACATAATTGAAAAAAAAAACAATCCAACAATAAGCGTTTTCCAAAGTGATTTTATACATCATCTCATTTGATCCTCCGTCCTAGGGAGATAGGTGCTACTGTTAAGCTATTCTTACAGATGAAGAAACTGAGGCAAACAGGCTGAAGTGATCTGCCCAAGGTCACAGAGCTAACAAGTATCTGAGGGATTTCAAGTCTGGTCTTCCTGGCTCCAGGATGGCACATCCAGCTGTGATGGTAGCAGCAACAAGTGCAGTACAATTGTGAACCAAGTGGGCTAAGCTGGTCAGAGAGCCTGGTGACAATCTAGAAAGCAGCTAAAGACAAAAGCCCTGAGAACTCCCTGGCAAAGGAACCATAGCTCAGTTCTGGGGGTCAAGAGCAAAAGACTTCTGGACCAGTTCTGAGGAGTGAACAGTTCAGACCAGTAAGGCCTAAGAACCAGAGCTGGATCCTTGCACAGGTGAAAACTAACCAAATCACAGCCACTTCTGGTAACGTAAGTGGCCTAAGTAGCAGGTGTAGGGGCAGAGGTTAAGTTTGGATGTTGGCCCACATGTGGTGCTCCACATGTGGTCCACACAGCCTTTCCTGTTCCCCCTCCTCCCACCTTGTCTTTATTGTAGTTTAAGTACATATTATTTCCAGGGAGAATCAAGGCTACTTGAGTGGAGGGACTATTTCATTTTTGCCTTTGTATTCTCAGCGCCAGCACAAAGTAGGTGCTTAATAAATGCTGACTGATCAGTATGCACCCCTATCTTAAATTTCAAGGCTTTTCAGCTTTAAAGACAAGAGCAAAATGTGCTACCTCCTGTTTTCCCTTTTCCCCTTCTCTCATCTAGTATTGAAGACAACTGAATTAACCAAAAATTGTCCTAACAATTGACTGATGGAACCCAGTTCTCTGGCCTCTCATTTTCCCTCAACTGTTATCTGATGTGAGGAATTGAAGAATGGCCACTGTATTTTTTTCTCAGAGAGAGACAGACAAGACAAACAAAGACAGAGGGAAAGCATCACTAATTAACACTGTTGCCATTTCCTCCAGAACACTCTCTTCTTAAGCTACATTTTCCCTTTGGCCTTTTGCCTTTGTGGACTGTCCATGTGAACAAGACTATTCTATTGGAGAATCCTAACAGATATTGTTGAAGTTTCACAGCAGGTTTCAACTGGTTCAAAGTTACCAACCTACTGATGAACTGAGACAGATAGTCCATTCCTCTTCCTCCTGTCTTTACTAAGCACCGCAATGAGTTGAACACTTTATTGAGAATAGCAAAGATGCAATCTTCACACTTGGGGAACTTATAACCTAATGGGCTCTCACATATACTATCTGTGCATGTATATAGTGTTTAAATAGTTGACATTTTATGTTTATATACTAAATAGATTTTTGACATGTTTATGGGTTGGATGTTGTAAATTAGCTAACAATGTTATAAATTAGACGTGTGTGTATATTTGTGTTGTGAAGTCACACATCCTTCTCTCTTTATTCATTTACTCCCAAAGCAATAAGGTGTCTCCACCTGTCTCACCTCCAACCGTACACTTCTTGATTCTTCCCGTTTTTATCTACTACAAACTACTGAAACACATCCTAAAAAGCCTTTCTTTGTGACAGTAAATCAGGCCACTGAGGCAGGGATTTCTATGGGCAAAGGGAAAAGGGACAGATTAGCTCACATGGGATTCATTTGGCCTACACAGTCCAGGAGGTAGACTCCTTTCTACTCTGAATTGTGGGGACAGATGTTGGGAAGAGGTGGGTCAACAAGCCCTTTTAGAACTCAGGAGTCCACGGCTTCTCTGTGTCCTGTCTGGGAGAAACATAGCTGTCTTTTATAACATGTCCGTTTCAAACCCACAAGGACTTTCATGACATTAAGGGGAGGAGTCAAAGACTTGGCTCCTGTTGAGAAAGGACCTTTGCTTAAGAGACCCCTTTAATGAGAACCTGCCATTTTATGGGGCAGCTGGAATTTTATAAAGCTCATTGTATATAAGCTTTCCTGTGGGCTTACTTACTAATGCTGGAGGTCTTCTAAAGGGGCAATTGTTCAAAGTAGTAGAGGAGTGTTTCACAACACAAACCAGACCAATACTAACAGGAGACCAGCAAAAAGCTCCAAAGAAAAACAAACTGGCCAAGAGTTTGGGGAGGGGGAAAGGGAAAGAGCAGAGAGAGAGAAAGGGTGGGGGTAATACTTATGTCTATACTTATATATACTGATATATACTATATACTATATACTGATATATATATATACTATATACTGATATATATATATATATATATATATATATATATATACTTATATATACTGATACTTATGTCTATAAGACAGAAAGGGAGGGCGGGAGAGAGATATATTAAAAAGGGAGGGAAGGGAAAGACAGAGAGACAGAAACAGAAAGACAGAGACACAGAAACAGAGACAGAGAGAAAGAGAGAAAGGGGGATGGTTGAGATGGTTGAGATATTAGCAACATCCCCCAAGACAAAGGACAGTAAGACCACTTTTTCCAAACGCAGCCTCCCTCTCCTGTGTAACCTCCCCAGGGCCAGAAGAGCAGGAGGTTCCTCCCAAGGAGGAATACTGAGACTAAAGAGATCAGGATTCCACTCGAAGAAGTGGAAAAGCAGCGGCTTCCGACTACCTGAGCCCCTTAGGAAAGATGTCCCATGTTTGCTACTGGTTAATGTTCAATCTACGCGCAGAGGAGACAAGTATCCAGAGACTATCTCCAGAGCACAGCCCAAAGGCGGCGAGTGTTGTTTCAGATGACAGGGAGAGACTGGAGCCAAAGGGGAAAAGGATCCCATGAACCTTTTCCTGGGATGCCACAAAGGACAGGGAGGCAGACATGGGAATGTACGCACATAAAGGGAAGCCCCAACTGGTCCCAGGGACTTAATTTTCATTACAGAAATCTCTGTTAAACATTGAGGGCATGCTTGACTTCTTGGAGTTTCAGGGGCTATCTTTCCCATAAATCCTCCCATTGGCAGGAGGAAGGATGAGAAACTCTGCTGATGATTTTGATTCTCTCTGCACAAAGATGGACGGCGCTGAAGCTTTTCTGGTCCAGTCCCACATACCCAAGAGTGTCAACAGTGTTCTCTTCCACACACTCCTCCAATCCATCCAAAAAAGGGGAAGACAGAAAGAAGCTCTTTATGCAGCAGAGATCCCCACAGGCACCGTCCCTTTCAACTGTGCTTCATTTGAAATACACTGTGGCACCCTAATTGCTTCTTTCTGACCATCTAAGCTAGACAATGTTTTTTCTCAGCAAGGTCTCTTAGCACCTTCTTTTGTAAAAGGAGAGGGTGAAATCCAGAAGGTCTCATGGCCTTAGCAAAGCAGGAAAAGTAACCCTCATTCCTGCTCTCCCCTCCAAGCCAAACCCCAAGTGATCCCTGTAAAGGACAGGAGTGTTTTCTCATGTACTTGAGAAACAGGATGTCCTTAACCACCTTTCCCCAGTTTGTGGGTTTCCTAAGCTATGATCTTCAGTGGGAGCTTGAATGATGCTAACTGTGTCCTGCTAATGTCCCTCCTCTGGCTTTTCTAGATTTCTACTTTATCTCTTGTAAGAGTCCTTGCCCTTCCCAATGACCTTCACTCGATTAAGTGACGCAATGACCGTTTTCCATCAACCTCAACACGCTGCCAAGCCCAGACAGGCTACAGTCACATCTGGGGGAGCTCCACATCATCACCAAGGGCTCCAACGAGACTTTGTTGAGGACATTACTGTTTGCTTCCCAAGGGTCTCTGGGCCTAGGCTCTCTGCTATTTTTAGCGTGGCCTACAACCAGCATCTCATCTGGTCTGTCAAGTGAGAATTCTCTGAATTCCCCTGGCATTTAGCAGGGACCACATGCAACCCAGATGTTTGGGGACTGCTGGTTTGGATGATTCGGGGGCTGCTGGTCTGGATGAGGAGATTTCAAACCTATGTTTGGGGAACAAGCCAGACGCTGCTTTTTGATCCTTAAAATGTTAAGGGCTAGTGAGGACTTTCCACCATATTCTTTCTACCACTCCTCTCTCACAGAGACCCAGTTCTGTTCAGTATATTATAAATACCATTTTGTTATTCCTACATGAACCATAGAAAGAAGGCAGGGAAGCTGGATTCCGTATTTTATCAGCTACCCAATTAACTTCTCAGGGACTTTGGTAACAGCAATAGAAGAGCCTGAGGAAATGAAAAGCAAGTGGGTCTCCTTTTGATTGTGGTGATTTGAAAGGGAAAAGACAGCAATTAAGGGAGAAAGTAAAGTGAGAGCTTTTGAAATGTTACAGGGAAGGAGAGTGTGACTTGACATGTATTTCGCCAATTTAAATGCAGACTGCAGGCAAAAGCAAGGGAGAGATTGAAAATCCTCAGAGCTACCCAATTTAAATTCAGAGGCAGGTGAAAATAGTACTCCTGGGTCTGGTAGGATCATAATTTCATTGATTTGTGTCAAGAACTTTGGAAGAATTACTTTTTCCCCCTCCAATAGGAGGGGAAGGGAAAGAGGCAGGCTTTTCCTATAAGGTTTCTAAGCTGGAGAACCCTGTGTCCTTGGGGCTCTGAGCAAACCACATTAGCAGGTTGTTGGAAATGAGATGAAATAGATTTGTTCTGAGAGGTGACCAGCCTTGGACAAATGACAACAGATTCCCTAAGGTTTGGTCCCAGAATGGCCCAGGAGCAAATGCATCTTGCCACACATCTTCACCTTTCTCTGTAAGCAATTTCAGATGTGTCAAAATGTCTGGAGATGTCAAAGTGGCAGCTGTGGCAGGGGCAGGTGGGGTTGGGGAGGACAGGAGATTGGACTGGGGAGACGAAGGACTGCCAGGAGATGATTCTCAGAGGGCACAGAGGCTCATAGCAGGTGGGGGAGAGAAGGACCATCAGGACAACCCAGGTGCTGGCTTTCAGACCCAGGGTGCCCCTGCCCCTTCACGCCTAGTCCACAAGGCTTTCCTGGCAGGGGTGGAGAGGAGCTCAGCGCATCCTTCGGCTCGCTAAGTGGAAGGCCGTCCTCCGAGTGTCAACGAGCACAAGCTGGCGGGCGCGGTGTGCCGCCGGGGGCCCTGTCAGAGGCGGGCCGTAAAAATGATGAATGCCTGTCACCTCTCAGAGGCTTGGGCTGATTTAGGAAGCTCCTGGCAGGCGCGTCACTCCCAGAGTGTCAGCCAGTTAATTACTTCCAACTTTATCTTTCTTGTCACCACTTCCTGACAAATTGGCCATTATCTTTTATTCTTCCACAATGAGCACGGCTCCCATTTCTGGTGCTGCCTTAGTTCTGTCCCCTCCTTACCCCCTTTCCACGTCCTCTGCTTCAAGGGGGCCTGTTGGCCGACACAGTGAGCCCGCCGTCCTGGGCTCTTTGCTTCCCTCCTAGAGGTAGACAGGAGTCCAGGGAAGGAAGCCAGGGGCAGCCTGCCTGAAGCTGTTTCCTCGGGGGCTCCCAAGCACAGGTCATCAGGCACAGACCTGGCTGCTCCTATGAACCTTCTGGGATACTTCTTGGAGTCGGGCAGCTCTGCACCTTCACCTGAACGGCGTCGATCAAGAGTGCCAGACAGGGCAGAGCGAGGGTCTGCATCGGCATGGCCCCACCAAGGCCTGGGAGCAATGAGAGCCTGGGGAACCTCTAACCTGAATCACCATTCACAGCAGAAGGCCCACCTGTAGCAGCACCCTGAAGGCTTGGGGCAACGTGTCACAAGTAAATTATGTTATGCTGTATAAATAGCAATCTGCTTCAGGTCTTGAAAGATGCTTTATAAAGGCCAGTTGTTATATTACCCTACAGGAGGCTAGTAGCAGCCAGAAATAAATTTGAGCTCTACTGACTATAGGTAACAGATCTGGTTTTGTGGGTATGGGTGAATAGGAGGTATTTAAGCACCAGAAGTTTGAAGCTATAAAGTCACATTTGTTGCTTGTGCTTCAGTTATATAAAAAGTTTCCTTTCCATTCTGTTTGCATTTTCAAGAGGGGTACAGATTATTGGTGGCACACTGACAGGCTATGAAACAAGTGAGTCCAGGGGCCTGGAATGTGTTTTTGCGGAGAAGTGAGTGTTTTTTGAACAGATCCTCACTTCTCTGGACCAAATGCTCTTTCTCCGTGCTGGGGAAGTGGGGGAGCAGATGAGAGAGAGAGGGAGGAACAGGGCTGGGTACTTTTCCTGGAAGCCAAGGAGCAACAGTTAAAGCCAGGCTTAGCCTTGCAAGGAGCAGTGTCAACACCTTTGGGACATGTGTTTGGAATTAAGATGCCGTGAGGTAAGTTTTGTGCGTCTCCTGAGAGTGCTCGGTCCGGCTCCAGCTCCCCTCACACAGCCAGCCGAGCTATCCCTGTCGCTAATCGGTTGTTCAGGCGCTATCATCTCAAGTTCCGTTACATTCTTCAAGAATGACCGGCCTGTTTTCCACTCAGACAGGATGGCCAGGCCCCAGACTGGAGGGGAGCATCCTCGCTCCTGGGGGCCGCCCAGAGCAGCAAGGGCCTGTCCTTTGTCCCACCTTCCCATCAAAGCCTTGGCTGGGGTCCGTAGACATTGCTGGAGCTTCTGGGGATGGAGTCATTCAATCCCTCTTGGTGGAGGGATGGTCTGTAAAGGGCACACCTTTTCCAGAGAGAAGTCCAGCTTTGCAGGGAGCTCTTATATTTGTCCTACCCTCATTCCACTCTATGATGCTAAGCACCGCTTTATCTCTAATGCTGTATACATAAGTCACCTGCCCATCCTAAAGCCAAGATCTTGGATAGAGCAAAATATGTCAGGGGGATGGGGAGCAGGAATAGAATGGAACTCTGGATTTACCAGAATTCTACTCAAGAATACCTCCTTGGAATTGGGAGAAAAGGGCCAGTTATTTTTGTTTTCCAAGATACCATTTCTTAGTGTACCTTAGTTTCTTACTATAGCATATACTCCTTAAAGGCAGAGACTAAATCTTAATTATCTTTCCATCTTGCTAGGTGCCTAGCAAGCAGTAGGTACTCAGGAGTTTGTTATGAGAAGAATGAGAACTAGTTTTCAGTGTCTGAAAAGGATAAAAAAAATGAACAAAGCTGAGAATCTTGAAAAGGATAAAGAACTTGGTACATTGAGCATTCAGCAGTCAAATCTGGCCTCAGACACTTACTAGCAATGTGACTGGTCACTTCATCCTGTTTGCCTCAGCTTCCTCATCTGTCAAATGAGCTGGAGAAGGAAATATAAACCAGCCCAGTATCTTTTTTTTTTTTTTTTTTTTGCTGAGGCAATTGGGGTCACACAGCTAGGAAGTATTAAGTGTCTAAGGCAAGATTTGAACTCAGGTCCTCCTGACTTCAGGGCTGATGCTCTATCCACTGTGCCACCTAGCTGCCCCCAGCCCAGTATCTATGGCAATAAGAGTCAGACGACTGAATTGAGCAATCACCATAAAGAAGAACCTGAATATTCAAGTGATCAAACTCCACTTTCCCTCACCCTGTTTTTTCTTCTCTAATTCTCTTTTCTTTTTTCCTTTCTGGATGTTGAAAACTCCGTCTGCATCTGAAAAATCCTGCCCCCTTCTACCCCTCACCAGAGGTTGTTTCTTGTCTTCCCCAGCTGGGAAGAAAGACAATTCTTAGGGCCCTTTGCCAATTAGTCCCTCCTCACAAGGCAGTGAGTCCAAGCCTTAACAGAATAATTGGTACCCTACTCAACAAAGCAAGCTGTGAATCTGGAATCTGGATTTCCAATATTCAAATATTAACATACTTATCATCATTAAAAAGGTAGATTCTTTTAGGATGGTAAGTATTTACTTGATCCTATAATCTTCTTTATCTCAACTACTCTCAAATCAATACTCTTTAAAGGGTTGGGAGACATAGGAATTAATTCTTTCTCAGAGACGTCCAGGAAAAGGCCAGCTAACTCACTAAAAAATGAGAGATGGATGGACCACTTCAAGGATGTTCCCAGCAGGGTATGGGTTCCAAATCCCTCTGTAAAAAGCAAGCTTTCACATCACTGTGAAACATCTAACTGCTTCTGTGCAAAATGAAAGCAGGGTTGGTTTCTTCCCTGCAAAAAGAACAGAAGGTATATTTCTACAGGTCCTTAATGATGCTTCATCACCAATGGTGGGAAAGGGAAAAAGCCATGGGGTCTTCAGAATAATTTGCCTGCAGAAAATATATGTCATGACTATCAAAGAACAGTTGAGTGAAGATGTTGAGTGGAAGTCAGGGCCAGGGATTAGGAGAAAAAAGAATGCTCTCCTTTCTTCCCCAATATTCAAGAATGCTTGCCTGGCTTCTCTTCCAGATCAGAGTTTAATTTTCACCATTGGAGCAATGCTGGGAAGAAGGGACACTTGACTTGTGTCTGCTTTGGAAAACCCAATTTTTTGGCGTGGGACGTTTCCTTTTCTGGCTCACTTTTCCAATCTTCAGATTTATTTACATTCAGCCAGCTAAACAACTTGGGAAGAAAAGCTTCAGCAACTCTAGGGAAAATCCAACTGTTGAAAAGAATCTTATACAAGCATCAAGGGTTTGTTTCCAGGAAGCAGATGCCAGTAAAGAGGCATAATTGCTGAATCTGAGGTACTTCAGAGGGTCTAACTACTCATCACCTTTCCTGGAAAGGAATATCATAGGGTTGGTAAGTATGGGTAAGTCACTTTCAGCCCATGCAAGGGTACTCACTAGGAATCATTTTCTGATCGGAGAATATTAGAAACAGATGAGAAAAAATGGCCAGTAAGCCAACACACTCCAAGCTTCCCTGCTTGCCAAGGCAAGAGCTAAGAAATCACTTGAGGATTTAGTGCTCAAAATGCTACTGTGGTAGAAAGAAGCATGATCCCATTTGGAGGCAAGGAGATCAAAAAAACAAAAACAGTTTTTTGGGGGCCTCCGGTGGAGCCTGATGATTTGAGTGCAGGTTTCTGGGGGCATGGGGAACTAATGCTGCCAGAAGCTAAGACAGGTAGACTTGTCTGAGTGCCACCTCTGAATAAAGGTGTTAAGGCTGTGGCTTCCTTCATACTTGAGCATACAGCAGCAGCCCAGGAAACAAACCTGGGCAAACCTCAGTCATTTTGTGACCTTTCTTTTAGATGAAAAAAAAAAAAAAAAAAACACTTTTAGTATCTGTGATGGGTTTAGTATCCAAAAGTCTTGCTCCTTGGAGGTTAGGCTGGTTTTTTCCTTAAAAGGTGTTGAAACTGTCCTCAAGACCTCATTGTCATAGAGGAATAAGGCCTGGTCTGTTGGGGTAGTTCCCCCGGGGCTGGGGTGGGGTGGGGTGGGGTCTGAGTATACAAAGAGCCAGCCTGTGAAAGGCTAATCTTTCAGATTTCTGACAAAGACCAGCAGCGTGACCAACCCCAGCACAGGAAAGCTGGGCTCAGCTGAATCGAGGCCATAACTTCCATGAACCCTCTCTCCTGCTCTGAATGTCCTTCCCCTGTTATAGTCAAGTAAATCTCCTTTGGTTAATTGTTAAGTGGACCACAAGTGTCTTATTTCATTCTAACATTGAATCTGAGGTAACAGACCAGCCTGGCCAATCCTGGCCTATTATGGTATCTCTAGTGACCTCTGAGAGAGATGGATGCTCTAGATATGGAAAAGGACTCAGACTGCATTATAGCAATACAGAGAGGTAGAAAGAGATGACTTTGGGCCATATGTATTACATGTACATCATGGTTTTTAGTATTTTGTACGATCTCAGTGTTGGAAAGAACTTCAGTGACCAATCAGTCCAATCCATTCTTGATCTCAGGAATCTCCTCTACATCCACTCACCAAAAAGTGGCCATTAGTTGCTCAAAAACCTTAGGTAAGGTTCAGGTAGCTCCAGAATCAGGCTATCCACTTTCCCTTTGGGAGGCAGCCGTCCCTTAATTCAACCAAACCTCAATTTCTCTTTCTGTAATGATCTTGGGGCCAAGCCTAACTCTTCCGGACACTTGGAAAACACCCATCCTTCTGTCTCCTTTTCCCAAGGAAAATAGTCCCAGTTCTCTCAATCAGTCCCAATGGGGCAAGCTCTCAAGGCCCCTGGCCATTCCAGTTACTTATTAATACACTAGCTAAATGTTAGTTGGCTACTAGGGGGCGCCATCATGCGTCAAAGGCCAGGCCTGGAGTCAGGAAGATTTCTCCCTAGTTCCAATCCGGCCTGGGCCGCGTCCTGGCTGTGCCACCCCGGGCAGGTCACCTTAGCCTGCCTGCCTCCGTTCCCCATCCCTAAACGGACTGGAGAAGCTCACAGCAAATTGTTACTCTTCTATTTGACACGGCGAGTCGGACCCGACTAAAAACGACGGCACCACGACAGAAATGCGAGCCACCGTTGGACACAGGGCTCTCTTGTGGACGGTCCTAGCCCTCGACAGCGCGCCTCTGAACGGGCCTGACACTGCACTGGGCTTCTGCATCCTGAGCCTGCGGCACACACAGCCGCGCTGTCTTGTACTCGCAAAGCCGGTCCTGGGGGGGCCGGCACAGAGCACAGCACACGGCAGGCAGAGGGGTGTAAACTGGTAACCTCCTTCTGAGCCGGCATCCACCCACTAAAAACTTCTCCTTGGGTCCAGCCATCTGGCCAGTTCTGTGACCTCCCGACTGTACTGCCATCTAGAATGAACATCCCTCCATCTTGTCCACAAGAAGTGTATGGGAAGTGGTCAAACGTTAGCCAGGCAAACTACATGAATAGGACCTGTACCAAATCAGTAATTTTGTCCAAAAAGGAAATTCGCTTAGTTTGCTGTTCTTAATGAAGACGTGCTGGATTGTTTTGTTTTTAATCCCTACTTCCTTAACTAGTTGGTTCATCAAACATCCTTTTAAAAATATATTCTAGAATTCTATTGAGTCAAAAAAGAATCTCAATGGCTTATGGCTTCCAGCCTTCCATTTTCTTTCCTTTTCTGAAAATTAGGACCCTTGCCTTCTCTAATAATTCTATGGGATCTCTTCTGCTCTCCATAATCTTTCAAAGATGAATGACAGTGGGTCAACACTCATATCCATTGCCCAAGACAACTTTCTTCTGAACTTAAAGGCAGCTGGATGCTCACTATCTATTCCCTACTCATTTTGGGTATCAGATCCTGCCCTTTTGTTTTGACCTTTCTAGTCCAAAATATTTTCTCCTCAGCAGAGAAAATGAGCTTTAATAGTTTCAGTAGAAATGACTTCTGTCTTTGTCCTTGGCAGTCACCTATCTACCCACTGTAAGCAATAGAAGGGACATATCCTTCTATGATCCTTCCAATGTTTTAAAAAATTCTTTCTGTTACTTTTATTTACCCACTTCTGCTTATTAAGAGCTTTAACACTCCTGACAGTCTTAAAACTGTGTCATACTTTCACATTCATTCTGTTATCTATCATTATTTCTATTATATGTGTTTTTTCTATTTTTTATTTAATAGCCTTTTATTTACAGGTTATATGTATGGGTAACTTTACAGCATTGACAATTGCCAAACCTCTTGTTCCAATTTTTCCCCTCCTTCCCCCTACCCCCTCCCCCAGATGGCAGGATGACCAGTAGATGTAAAATATATTAAAACAGAAATTAGATACACAATAAGTATACATGACCAAACTATTATTTTGCTGTACAAAAAGAATCGGACTCTGAAATATTGTACAATTAGCCTGTGAAGGAAATCCAAAATGCAGATGGGCAAAAATATAGGGATTGGGAATTAAATGTAATGGTTTTTAGTCATCTCCCAGAATTATATGTTTTTTAAAGATCTAAGTTGATCAATGAGTTCCTTGTGCACATACATTTTTTTTTTTTTAAAAGACACCTTCCCTCTTCATAACTGTTCCTTTTTGTATTTCCAGAATTTCTTGAAAACTTACTACCTTTCCTGGGCTGATTTCCCCTAGAGAATTTTAGTTCATGGAATTTTAACTCTTTGAATTCTTTGAAATTTACTCTCCCAAAACATAGCCCACAACTCAGTTCATTCCAAACATTCTTTTCCTCTTTCAAAAATTCTCTAAGACGGAAAATATTTTTTTTTCCCCTAAAACTCCCTAATTTCTACCTTCTAAAAACCTCATTATAGGTGAGAATGAAATCTGGGAAAAAACCTTCCCTTCACTGGTTAACCCACCTTGAATGAAACAGTCAAGAAGCTAAGCAAGGAAATATTAGGAATTCTTGGGGAGGGGGAATGGAGAGAAGAGAGAATGAGAAAAGCAAAGGAAAGGGAGGAGACAGAGGCAGGAGGAAAGAGGAGGGAGGAAAGGAAGGATTGAGAGAGTATGAGCAAACTCTAGCAGACATCCAGATAATTTTAAGTCTGGTGACATGATCCATTCTGATTTTGCTTCTTTTGGGCTTCACCTTGTTCTTTCCCTGTTCCTGCATTGCTTCAAATGAATGTTTTCTTAATATACAAAGTTACTGCAACCTCTTTCTTCCTTTGCCTAGCCTGCTCCTTTTGAAAAAGATACCCCATCCAAACATATTAGAAGTATCTCTGCTACAGAAGCTTCTTAAAATGCCAATGGGAGCATTTTTAGGATAAGGCAGAATCACTATCCTTTAGATGAAGAAGATGAAGGAAATCCTGACAGGTGTTTAACAAAATTACATGAATAAGTGTCTAGCGTGTACAAGACGCTAGGGATAAAAAAAGACATAAGATGAAATACAATTCCTGCCCTCAAGGAATTTACATTCTCCTGGGAAGGATAGAAGCCAGTACAGAATAACTTGAGGATAATATTGACAACCAGTGGAATCAGCAGTAAGGCTTTTTTCAGGCCAATGACTTTCATTGAAGTATCAGGCTCTTGCTAACCATGATGATCTCAAAGAGTGTATCTGAAATATGGCTTCTACCTCAGGGAATCCACAAAGTTTTGATTTCTTTTCTGCACTAAGGCATCGTGATCCACAGTCACATGCATTCCAGTTCTGTATATACCTTCTTGCAAAATGACAAGTCTTGGAAAACTAGTCAAACCCTATCTCCCATGGAGACAAAGTATAAGAGGAGAGAAATTCTATCAAGAGGACAGGTCTTATGGGACAAGGTACAACTTTTCTTTTCAAAGACTCTAGAGATCTCTAATCCTTGTTTTTGCGATTTTTTTTTTCTTCTAAGTCACTAGAAAGATTCCTAGTCTAAACTTCAAGAAAAGTTATAGGAAAAGACAGCTGAGAAATGTTTAAGCAGGCATAAGACAGTGCTAAGATCCAGATAGAGCAGGAATTTTGCTGCAGAAGCAGTGATGATCAAACAAAAGAATAACCAATCTATTTAAAAAGGCATCCGCTGCTCTGCCAAAATGTAACACGTACAAGGGAGCCGATTCCCATTAACGCAGCATGAATTACATTCACAGGACTCCATGGGTGAATAGGGATTCTCGTTTCCAGTTGGATCCCTTCGGGTCTCACCTTATATAATTTTTAGAGCTGGATCTGGACCCTCTTCTGACTCCAGCCTGTTCTCTAATACAGACCAGCCAGGCCCTGGCAGGGTCACAGTCCAGCAGGCTAAGCTAACTGGAAACTCACTCATTTCCAGGCCCCTCAGCCCAGAGACTGTTCCGTCAAGGGAAGTCGGACTCATGCTTTTTCTGCCTCGGTCCCCCCTCCCCCTCCTTCTGGCCCAAGTTTGTAGGACTCCACCCAATAGCCCCTGATCCTCCCAGAGGAGGTGGGAGGAGCTAGCACCAGGGCCACAGTGGGGGCGGAGGTATGGAAAGAAAATATATTTAAGATGAAGGCTTTAGAAGGAGGGTTAAGGAATCTCCCTCAGGAACTCAAGCTTTGTTGGGGGACGGAAGGGCCTTGAAAGGAAAAGAAAGATCACTAGATGAGAAAAAGAGCACTGAGGGATAAAAAAGGCTGAGAGCCCCCTGAAGGCTCTGAATTGCTAGAGTTCTGAGCAATCTTCAAGAGTTGACTTGGAGAGCCCCCAGCAGCCCCAGATCAAATGCCGACCATGACTCTCTGCTCTCTGGCCTGGGTCCTCGTCTTGACCCTAACCCTCGCCAGTCAGCCTGTGTGGCTACAGAAACCCCCCAAACGCAAGACGCCTGCCCAACTCAAGGCTGTTGCCTGCTGTGAGGAAACCAGGGAACTCAAGGCCCAGATGGCCAACTTGACAAGTCTGCTGGGGGTGCTGAGCAAGAAGCAGGAGAGCGACTGGGTCAATGTGGTCATGCAGGTGATGGAGCTGGAGAGCCACACCAAGCAGATGGCCACCCGCCTCACCGAGGCCGAGAGCAAGTTCTCCCAGCTGAACAATCAGATTGACATGATGCAGCTGCAGGCAGCCCAGACTGTCACGCAGACCTCGGCAGGTAAGGAGAGCGCTTCCCCTCCCCAGCCAGATTGTTCTCCCAGTCTCTCTGGACCCCCCGCCCCCCAGACTTCACCCACCCCTCTTCACCGGGAGGTCAGCCAAATACTCTTGCGTTTCTGTTTCCTTTTAAAAGTTTCCCCCAAACTTCACAGCTCCCCCTTGTCCTCCCACCCTCATAAGGCAGGAAGGTTCAAACGTGACTTTCTCGCTACTGAGGAGGGAGGCACTAGGGCCAAACTGCACAGCACTCAGTAAGCGAACCCGTCTCCATGCCCAATGTCGCCTCCTTACAAATGGACGTGGTCCACAGAAGAAACCAGTGATCCTCAGGCTGCCATTGGCTGTCCTGCCAGTGGAGACCCAGGACCTTGGCTTTTCCTGCCCACGCTGACTAGCACATAACCAATCAGACAGAGCCAAAGCTTCTCAGAGCTAGTTTTTCGAATTCAGAAGGGACTGGAATGAAGAAGTTTCCCATGATCTTCTACTCCTGTCTCTTCCCTAAGTTCACCCACAAACTAAATGGGCGTAGGGCTAGAGGGGAGGGTTTATGTGGGGACCTACCCCATCATCCTCACCCCCCAAAGAAGTGTGCACTCTCTATAACATGTGAGATGCTCTTTGTGAATTGTTTTGGCGGAAATAATCCAAGATTCCACTGCCAACACCCTGCTGATCAGCCTGAATTTTCGCTTTGCCGATCCTTGAGAGTCAGAGCTGCACTCCTTCTCTGGGATCTTATACAAACTCCTTCCTGCTTAGTTCCTGCCAAAACTTGAACCCTGATAGAAATATGTTTGAGAAATAAGAGTTACTTCCATGCCACATAGAAGTGGAATAGGACTTTAGTAGCATTTGTTTTTAAATGATCAAACAAAAATGATTAGCAGTTTCTATTTGGCTCAGTCTAGCTGATATTCAAATTTGTTAGATGGTCAAATTTGTATTTGTTAGAACCAGAGAGTTTTTATAGTAGATACTTATTTGCAAGATAACTATGGTTCTGTAGTTTCCTATCTTTCCCCTATACCAAGGGAAATTATGGCTCATTATGGATGAAAGGGCAAAGAAAGATTTAAACTTGCAACAAGAGGCTAACTCTAATGAACAGGTCACTGGTTTCAATTTGGCTCAAGAAAATATTAAGATGAAAGAATCTTGCAAACTTGTAAAAATGGGTCAACCTGCAAAAAGTTATTTCCAAGCATCTGCATCTTGTACCTGCCTTTGGGATTACCTATGCATCTTTAGGCCATTTTATGGAAGAGTAAATACTGATCCCACCTGTAAAATGAAACCAGGTTAGTGGAGCAATCTGAAAACACCACTTTCATCAGCTCTTCCTTTCTTCTAGTTCCTTAAAACTCATTCTGCTAGCTGTATCCCCCAGAAAAAGAAAGTCCCCCCAGAGGAGGCTCCACATCAATCAATAATTACTTCTTCTCTGGAATTCCTGAGAGAGGAATCTCACCAATGTCAGGGAACTTCCCCCCCCAGTGCCATCCCTTCTGAGATAGCCTTCTCCCTACGGTCTTACTTGTTTAGAGCTAGATATTATATGTCTCTCCAAATTGCGAGTCCCTCAAAAGCAGGTCCTATGTTTTTTGCCTTTCTCTGTATCTGCAGCACTCAGTACTGTGCCAGACAAACTACTTCTTCACTAAACTGACAAAACTATAGAGGGTGGGGACCCCTTCTGGGTACAGTGGGAAAATAATTCCAAAGTGGAGAAGGGGCCAGTAAAGACTGACAAACCCACAAGACTCCCATTAGTCTAGTTCTCCTCATAGAAATTAGAGAAATACTAAAAGGAACAGCTTGCTATCCAAGGAAAGATCTGGAGTGTACCTTCCTTGGGAATCGACCCCATTGACTCTTCTGCCAGGTTTCTGGCCTCTAGGAGATTTCCTATTTTATTCCCTCTGCAGACTAGAGGAGAGATTCATGGGAATGGTCACCTTCTTGGACAATATACCCATTTGTTATGCAAGGTAGCCAAACAGACCGATATCATTTATGTAAAACTACTCATTTATATATGAAATGTTGTATACATGCATACATACATATTATGATCTACCCTCTTAATGCTTCTCGTCCTCTCTTGGGGTCTTGCAAAGGAGACAACAGAATGACACTCAATGCATCCCTAGGGCCTGTGGGATTTTTAATCGTGTCAAAGGCCCCCGGCTTCCTCTATGCTCTTCTCAGGGACCACTGCCTTTCCCATCTTCTCAGGGACCACTGCCCTTCCCGCAATGCTCTCAACTCTTGCCCACACTGAAAGGGGGATGGGGAGCAGATACAAAACAAAGTGAGTCACATGAGCAACATCTTCAAGGACAGTCAAAAAAATCACTTTCATCAAGGCCAGAGGAGGTCGATCCTTCCAATGCTTTGCAGTTTCCATGTTATTAATAATGCTGCCCGAGTGGCTCTCAAATGGTTAACCTGAAGGTGTTTTCATTGTGGCCTAAGAGCCTGGCATTATTAAAGATGCGAGAGAAATTAGAGTATTAAGTGGCTGAGAGATTAGATTTTAAAAGAGCGTGAAATCCATCTCTTGTAATTATGGCCTTGGTTTCCATTAGCAGTTACCCTCTACAGAGGGCAGATGATGTAGGACACAGGCCCTCCTGCATAACACGGGCTGTTCCACGCCACTGAGGCCCTTTCCCTCTGAACCAGTCAAGGATGCACACTTTTGTAAACAAGAGATGCATCTTGCCACTGCTCCACTTATTTTGATACTGAATTCACTTGGGAGAAATTTTCCACTTTGATGCTTAGAACATTTGAAAATCTGATGGGAGAGATTTGGCATCTTAAAGTCAGTGTTTGTACTTAAAAGATACACTTCTAATTCAAATGCATTAAAGGAATAAAAACTCCTCAAAATAAAAAAATTGTGGGCTTTGGCCCCAACTAGAAGCAGTCTACGGAGTACGCGCAGTTGCACTGCAGCCACTCCAGGAGAAACATAACTTCCTGGCTCCATGCTAGGAGGATCTGTTTAGTGGGAGAATCTGTTATTAAACAGCTGCGTCTGTGGCCCTGCTCAACTGCCAGTCATCTATTTCGGAAGGTTTTAAATCACTTGTTTGAGTCTACTGGTAATGCTGCTAGAGGGGAAAATCCTTTGTACATCAACCACCAATATGGACCAGGGCTAGGAACTGGATCTCTTTCTTCACACAGGGGATTTGCAATCAGGAAGCTTCTTCTATCAGTGCAGGTCAGCACCTTTTTGGCAGCTTAGAGAATTAGTTGCCTAGAGCACTAATGGGGAGAAAGTGACTTTAATCCCATTCACACAGCCCATCAGTGGGAAATGGAAAGTCAGGCCTTCTTGCCTCCAAGATTAGCTCTCTGCCCCCTTTGCTAAGCTGCCTTATCACCAGATCACACTTAAATCAACTGAAAAATTTTTCCCCTAATGCCAATGTGAATCCCTTTGTTTTAAGTCCAGCCTTATGCTGACCTGCTCATCCCTGTGGTTTCTGCTCTACTCTCAAACAGACGCTGTCTACGACTGCTCCTCACTCTACCAGAAGAATTACCGCATCTCTGGGGTGTATAAGCTGCCAGCTGACGAGTTCCTGGGAAGCCCTGAACTTGAGGTGAGCCTCTGAAGCAAGTTACTGACATTTTCCTTCCTCCCAAGTTCCCACCTCAGCAGAGAGAAACCGCAGACATTATTCACACCTCAGAGAGGGAAATGAAAGAAATCTACTAGGAAGAACAGCAACAGTATAAAACCAAGCCAGTGGACCTTCCTGTAAATGCCCCCAAAATGCGATTTCTTGTCCAAGACAAGCCACAAGGGCCTTCTGAAAGACCTAGACACCACTGCAAACCCTGAATATGAATCACTCATTTTGTGTGTGTGTGTGTGTCTGTGCCATCCTGTCCTCCACAGGTTTTCTGCGACATGACAACTGCAGGTGGGGGCTGGACCATCATCCAGAGACGGAAGAGTGGTCTCGTCTCTTTCCACCGTGACTGGAAGCAATACAAACTGGGCTTTGGCAACATTCGTGGGGATTTCTGGCTAGGGAATGAGAACATCTACCGCTTGTCCAGGCGCCCAACCACCCTGCGGATTGAGATGGAGGTGATTATTGGAACAGGTTCTAGAAGTAGAGGGAAGGAGCACAAAACAGGAATCCGGGATGAGGACAGGGCCCAACCTGTCTCTGCTCAGTGAGGCCGGGCTATGCTTATCTTTTGGGAGAGTTTATTCTGGTCAAGGGAATTGCTCCCTTTAAGACAAAATCACATATGTATAGCCAGAGTACTGCCCCCCCAAGATCCTCCAAGATGATGATTTATGTTTTTACAGTCATCCTTATGACATGGCTGAGCAGGGAAGGGCAGCAACTGATTATGAGCTACATTCCACAGACAGGGTAATGAAAAACAGAGAACAGAGGCTAGCTCAAGGTCATATGCTGAATCCGGTAATAAAGCCAGGTCTAAAACCTAGGTTTCCTGACTTCCAGCTAAGGAAGGAGCAGAGATAACCAAGTTTTCATAGATCCTCTGCTAGAAAAGATATAAGTTAAGAAAGAAGACACAATGCTAGGACCTCTTAGCAAAGGGTAATTGGTAAATTTCCTAAATGGGACTCTTCTCTTTCCACCAGGACTGGGAGGGTGACATACGCTTTGCTGAGTATAGCCACTTCACCTTGAGCAATGAGTTGAACAGTTATAGAATCTTTGTGGGGAACTACAGCGGCAATGCCGGGCGTGACGCCCTCCTGTATCACAACAACACAGCCTTCAGCACCAAGGACAAGGACAATGATAAGTGCTTGGACAACTGTGTCCAACTCAGAAAAGGTGAGAAGGGAAGGAAGAGAGGGCATCCTGACTGAAGGTGGTTCTAGCTGGGCAGAGAGAGTGACATATTATCACTGACATTTGGATTGAGTATTTTCGTTATAGGCTAAAATATGTTTTTCTGTCCTTCTGTTGTTCCAAATCAACATGACATAAAATTGGTACCATATATCACCTAATGTCAAAACACTTAAGACCAAAGCCTTAAAGTTCATCCAGTCCAGCCCCTTCATTGAGACCCAGAGAGAAAGAGAGGTGATCCTATTTGATAAATGACACAAATTTATTAAAACTGATCTGTTTCTTCTGACAGGTGGATACTGGTATAATTGCTGCACAGACTCCAACCTTAATGGGATTTATTATCGCCATGGTGAGCATAATAAGCATATGGATGGCATCACCTGGTACGGCTGGCACGGCTCTAGCTACTCCCTCAGGAAGGTGGAGATGAAGATCCGCCCTGAAGACTTTGTACCCTAAATAGCAGCTTGCACTACAAGAGGGGTGCAGAATCCTAGGAGACAAAGGCTGGGGGTGGGCAATGAGGTAGTGTGGTAGGGGTAGGGAGGGGAAATCAAAGGGAATCAAGCACCAATGAAATCACTCATTTCAATGAGAAAAGTACAAACCTTAACAGGCTCAAAGAACCCAAGCACCAGTGTCACATAATCAGTACCAGCAGTAGGGACAGCAAATAGGGAGAGACATTTAAAATGTCTTAGGGTATTCTTCTCAATGGGTCAGAAATAGCTTAGCCTGTGCCTTCGGACACAGCAGCAGCTCCAAAGACATCCTGTGGTTAGTCTTTTCCACGTGATTCTTGTTTCAGGAGAAAGTAATTGGGAGTTTATGGCTTGCACTTTCTCCAGGGCCAGGATTAAGTGAAGACAGAAAACAAATCTCTTGCTAAAATGAACTGTATTATTTCAAACCACAGGAGAAATACCAAAGGCTGGGGACAGAGTGAGGGTGGCAAAGAGTTCTATTTCAAAATCCAATGAAATTGCTTTTGGTCTCAAAGATTCTTTAACTGAGTAATTGCTCTGTTGAAGGTGAGCAAGCCCATGTCTTAACTGCTTAAAGGAAACTCCAGGGTAACAGGGTCTTGCAATCAAGAGTCTCAGCATCTCACCTTCTTGTTCTCAGTCATGGCACAGTTCAAAAAGGAATGAGACACAGAGGGATTCTAGTTAGGAGTCAGAGGCATGGGTCACTATTAGAATCTCTTACAAGACTAAATGGGAATAAGGAAACTGCTAGGTACGTGGGCTGCTGGTGAGGAATTACACCACAGTCCAATGGAAAACAGAGCAAACTGAGCCTGGAAAATTTATACAGAGATTCACTCTTGTTCTTAAGAACCATGTAGCAAGAAATATAGTCAGAGAATTTTAAAATTAGAAGTAGACATATTTCTTTTAGTAACTTAAAGCTCCACTAGAACCCCAGTTTAAATGTTCCATAAAGCCATAGTTTTTCTATCTTTATCTCAAAATTTTCTACAGTATTTAGTGCATGTGCATATGCACACATGTGCGCGCGCGCGCACACACACACACACACACACACACACACAAACTCGGAGAAACATACTGCTTTGATTTAGGACTTCATATTGCAGCGGAGCTGAGCAAAGAATACTATCAAAAATAACCACCAAAAATTATGGAACCTTTATATCAGAAAGAGAAAGCTTAAATCAATTCACTGTACTTAAGTCATTTGTAAATAACAAGTTTGGTTCTCGGATGTAGTCTTTGTTTTTAATTTAAATATTACTGGATTGGAAACACTGTTGAGCAGTTAACAGGTTGAAATCGCAGTATATTTTATTATCTTAGGTAGGCAGGAATCTGAAGAATGAACTCAAATTCCTTCAGAAAAGACTCACTGCCTAAAAATGTTCACAGTTAACATATCTGTTTTTGTTCATTTTGTAAGAGAAGGGATCAATTGGAGGCTTGACTAAAAAGAGTAGCTGAAGGACAGAGAAGGGCGATATCAAAGCTTGTACTGTATATAGGCATTTGACTTTGTAAAATCTTTGTTTTGTGTTTTAAATGTCCAATGTTCTTCTGTCTCTACAATAAACTTTTGAATCCACAGTTTCTTTAAATTTCTAGTCACTATCTGTCCAGTGCATTTACAACACAGCATGACATAATGCCTTCAGAAAAATCAGAGGCTTCAATAACAACTAGCACTTAGTTTGTAAAGCATTTTATAAATATTCCCTCATTTGAGTTTTGCTTATCACAACAACTCTGGGAGGAAGATGCTATTATCGGTTTTACAGTTGGGGAAACTGAGGCTGAAAGAGGTTCGATCCCTTGCTGGGGTTACTGGGTTAGGCTTGAACCTGGGCCTTTCTGACCCCAAGTCTGGAGCCCTAAGCCCTGTGCTGCGGAGGACAAGAAAGGGCCCAGTGTGCTTCTGTCCCCATGGGTGGCAGACACTGACAAAAGATCAGCAATTGGTACTCCTAGATACTGTTTCAGCTGTTGGTCTCTTGTCAAAATTCCTCACATCTGTCACCACTTTGTCTCAAAACAGATAAGCCGAGGAAGTTAACTATACACATGGACAGGGAGGGCGTCTTTCCCTAAAAGCTGGGTCTAGAGTGAGGAGGCTCTATCTGCCCTACTGAGCTGCCGTTTTCTTCCCTGTTCCTTAAACATGGTTAGCTTCCAACAGACAGTTCCCAATGCTCTCTCAACATTGCCTGCATTTAAGATTGGAAAGATAGGGAATTCAAGCCAGAGATAACAGTGGGTTGCTAGGAGCTGAGGCAAATAAAGAGAGCAAAGAACTAAACAAAAAGAAAGTTTGGCTTCCTGGAAAGTGGACACTAAAGAAAACTTCCAAACATAAACAATGGGTTTTGCACAACTACATGGAAAATTTCAGGGATCAATAAGCAGACCATCCCTTTAGGATAAGATGGAAAAAAAAAAAAGGGGGGGGTTTGGAAAGAAGAAGAGGAAAGAAGAAACTCTATTGTTCAGGATCCTTGTATAAATGATGGGCAAATCTCCCTTCTTCCTTCTCCTCAGCATGTCGCTAGGACTGGGACAGGAATGCTGTCCTGTGCGGTTTGCTTTGATATGTGGGAAAAAGTTCCTCTTAGGAAGAAAAAGTACTTTGTTGTTAAATTGGAAAAATGTTGCCAATCCATTAGCCTGCAATGGGTTCTGGATCTTTAGGAGCACCTGGAGTCTGTTCCAACAGTAACATTTTCCCCTGACCAGCCATCTCTAAAGGTTTCTTTCTTTTCTCTTCTTTGAGCCTGAGACTTCTCAATCTCATCCTGGCTCTTGGGCGCAATCCCAAGCCTGAAGGGGCCGTTTCTGCCCTGTGCTTGCCCCTCGTTAGGAACACTGGTGGCCTCTGTGCTCCCAAGGGGGGAGAGAAGGGGGAACCAGCATGTGGTGCCTGGCTTAATACAGACACCTGACCTGATTACAGCACAGAATCCCATGCTCATTTGACCAATCTGCCTCTACCTCCCTGGCAGCAGGGACACCACATGTGAATAACCCATTCTTTCCTAAAAAATTCACGATGGGGGCGTGTTCGCAACCCACACGTGTCTTCCCAGATGGCCGACAGAAAAGGTGACCTCTCCGAGAACAGAGGCAATTTCCCCGGCTGTGCAGCCCTTCCTAGCCCCGGGCTGCTGGCTTCAGTCTGCCTTCCTGTCTGGCCGCTTGTTTTTACTGAAACCCCAATCAGGAGAGTTCAAAAAGAGGACGACTTGTCAAGAGCTCCAGGTGGCAGGCACAGGGTCACCCTCCAGCGTGGAAAGGGATCCCGGGTGAGAGTAAGAGGCAGGGCCACCATCACCTGTGTGCAAGCTGGCCCTTCTCACCGGGCCCAGGTTTGCTGCCATGTGAAGCACCTGCTACATGACAGCCCGGGACCTCTGGCTGGGGACCCAGGAGAGGCCCAACGGCAGTTCCTGTTCTCAAGGAGCTTATGTTCTACACAACTGCTCTTCTCTGTTTTGTTAGAAAAGGTATTTAATGGATGTTTATTAAGTGGAAAACGAATCGAATTTCCTGTGAACTATGTTGGTCAGAATGACTGAGTGGCTTTGATTTATTTTGTCCTAAGCCCCCACAAGTGCAGGGTTAGTTCAGTCTACGGGTCGCCTTTCGAACTCACTGTCCTGGTCATGCTGCTGACTATAATGGGAGAGAAGTGCGCCAGGCGGGTGTGACTCAGACCAACGGGTCACCAGCGAGGGTGGCTCCAGCGGCCACAGGGAGAACCTGGGAGCCGGAGCCTAGTTAAGGCATCCGCACACCAGACCAGAGCCAGGGTCTGAAAGGATGGCGGCACAAGTCAGAAAAGGCCAAGACCGCTCTGCAATGAACGGAGTCTGAAAACAGGAGCTCTGGCCTGAGGAGCTGGGGAGGCCTCAAGGACCCTGAAAGCTTTCTCTGTGCTCAGACCACTGTTTTCTGCCGAGATCCCGTGTCTCTCTCTATGCTGTCTGTGACTCGGCGTCAGGAAGACCCAAAGGATCTGGGGCTGCCTGGGCACATGAGGTAAGCAGGTGAGGTGGAAGGGGCCCAAGCTAGCCCAGGAGCCGGGGCGGTGCTTCATGGATGGGCCCCCAACCTGTCTGGCTCCTGCCACACCGTGCATGGCAGATACACCCCCAGGCTCAGGAAGAAGAGACAGGGTTACCTTGAAACAAGGGCTATCCCCTCGTGGGCGAAGGCTGCTTTTGAAAGCCTGCCCCTGAGGAGGTACCTTCTTTGGGACAGAAGGACCGCACCTCTGCCTTCCCTGGCCTTCTCTCCGTCCCCCTCTCAGAGGTCCATCCTCTAAGCCAAAAGGAAAGTCCTCAACCCCCCAAAGAGCCTCCCGAACGAAGCAATGACGACGCCCAGCAGAGCCCAGCTCCTCCCTGTGCTGCACGAGCCAGCAAGAAGAGCTCAAAGGGTTTGTCATGAAGGGACAAAGGGTGCCTGCTCCCCAAGAAAACTTCCTCTGAGCAGCTGTCAGTCTCAGGACACGAGGTGCGTGGGCAACAGCCACCCAGGGACACGAGTCCAGACCTCCAAGGGCATGGGACGGAGGAACCCACATGGCCGGGCTAAGAGATGCAAGCCCACCCTGCCCTGCACGGGAGGTACCAGATGATGGGGTGGGGACCACATGGCTCCTTCTGCACTGAATGAGTGAGCGTCCGCTCCCAGGGACCCTCTGCATGCCCTACAGCTCCTCATCCAACCAGCAACACATGGAGCCCCTCGTGCTCGGTCTTTCTGAGGCGGCTTTGTAATTACTTCCAGACACATTTCATCAGTCGGCAAAAACACACACTGGCAAACAATGGGAGCCCAGGTGCTGGGCAGGCCCCAAATTACAAATCTGTGGGAAGATGGGTGAGCACCATCTGCAACTTGGATGGGCACAATGCAGTGTCAGAAGCCCTGAAATCACTGAAATGAACGGGCATCAGGGCTAAGTGCGAAGAGGGAACAGAAGTCCATAAAGCACGTTCAGGGCCTACCTGATGAGAGACTCGAGGATGGCGGGGCTGGGGCCCTTCTGGAACTCCAGCTCCTTGTAGTGTAACGCTTTGGCATAGGCGCGGCACTTGGCCGCTCGCTCACCCAGCAGCACGATGCCATTGTCATCTCGGAGAGGCAGCGGACCCTGGAAGGAAGACACAGAGTGTCAGAAAGATGGCCAACATGGCTGAGGGATAACTGGGGGGCCCTTCCCAGGGGGTGGGGGTCCTTCCTGGAGGGGGGGGGGTCACCCACCAGCCGGCTCCTTGCCACGCTTAAATGCCCAATGGAAAAGCAAGGTCTCACCTTGTCACTGTGCTCCATGAACTCTGCCAAGTTGAGCAGGGTCTGTGTGACTTCAGCAATGTCCTGGGATGTCAGGGCCAGTTCAATGCTTCTGATGAGCTCATCCTGCTGGTCTTCGTTCAGCTCGGACCAGCAAGACACAAAAGCAGCATTAAAAAGATCCCTGGCAGGGAGAGAAAAGGGCATCAGAAAAATCCGTTCCAAGTTTATTTGCTCTTGGCGTCCCTGAGGGACGTACGTGACAGATTGGATACAAGGCTGATGGATGTGGATGGAGAATGGGGGAGGACTATTTCCCTTCTTCAGAGACATTTCTAATTATCATTAGATGAATCAATGAAGAGAGGGGAGAAAAGAGCTTCCGGTATATGGGCTGTAGTCTTCAAAGGGAATTCACAGAATTCTCAAGGGCCTGGAGGGACCTCAGGGTTGGGCTGTCAATTCCCAAATCCTGAGGATCAGGAAATGAGACATATCATCTACCGCTATTTAAAAAAAAAAAAGACAGAACCCTTGGATGGTTTCAAACAAAGCAGCAGCCAGAACCCAGGAACTTGAGGTACTGGAATCAAAATCCAAACCCCCAGGATCCAAGAGGATCACCGAGCCCTCTCCAATGCCAGGCAGCTTCTTAGGAGGCCTTGGCAATTAGGAGACTTCTACTTGAAGACTGAACTATTTACACCTCCAGGATGGGCCTGCTTCCTGCAGCTAGCCTTTAATCCTATCAGACAGGGGGGCAGAGGTGGTGGTGGACAAGAAGTGCTTTCAAAGTCTTAGGCCTTTTTCTGCAGCCAGTGTGAGTGATTACCTCTATGGCAACCAGTAAGAGATCAAAGAAGGACATCTGAGGAACTTTGAAGGACTCTGATGCAAAAGAATTTTGAATTCTGCAAAAAGATCACCAGGGATGAGGATGTAGAGAAATCAAATGAAAACATTCATTTGAAGAAAGAAGTCAGGAGAATGATGGTGACCTAAATAAAGGAAATAAGATTTCCTGACTCAAAGGTCTAGGGTGGGAGTTAAGCCAGATGGGCTTATATGATACTGTGAGCAGCAAGGCAATATGGGACATGAGCTAAGTCTGAAAAGCCAGGGCCAGAGAATCCTCAGCAATTAATTATTTTTTAAGCTTCAGAAACAAAAGAGAAGAAACAAAGTCACTGTTCAGTAGCAGAGAACATACTCCAACTCCAGGGGGATGTGGTTAGTTATGGCTCCTAAGAGACAGCAATGACAGCAGCCACTGAGAAACAGGAAGCCCTGCCCCAAAGAGTCTGGGATGCGCCCACACCCCACCTAACAGGGGAGTCTGAACTGCTGCCCAATGGGGGAAACAAGACCTTTGCTCCCCATCCTTGTTTTAGTCTTTTTGCTTTCTTTTTATCTGCCCCACCAGTAGAAAAATTCAGAAATGTTCCTCTCCTTTTTCATTGACTTATTTCCATGGTGAAGAAGTCTGACCATGGAAAAAAAGCCTCCTGGCATTTCATTTACAAGCTCTGAGTCCAAAGGGAGCCTTTTCCACTTTGTCCTTAACGCTCAACAAGGTGGGGAAGTCTCCCTTCCATGCCCGCCTTACCTCGCCATAGGGTTGTAGGCCTGAGCCAAGGCCCAGCAGGAGCGGAGGGACGGAGATGAGGAGTCCTTCAGCAATTCCAAGCTCAGCCGTCTCAGCCACTCCAGCCAATCATCCTTGGAAACCCTCCTGGCTGCTCCCCAGGCCTAAAATGTCAGTCAGTCGCACAAAGTCATATATCAGTGTCAAATATGTACCCATTTATTTAACAATGATTTCTTCCCTAGACTTGTAAAGCTATACCTTTTGTGGTGGTGGTGGTATACCTTCCACCTCTGGAAGCTATAACACCACCACCTCTGCCCCCCTGTCTGATAGGATTAAAGGCTAGCTGCAGGAAGCAGGCCCATCCTGGGGGTGTAAATAGTTCAGTCTTCAAGTAGAAGTCTCCTAATTGCCAAGGCCTCCTAAGAAGCTGCCTGGCATTGGAGAGGGCTCGGTGATCCTCTTGGATCCTGGGGGTTTGGATTTTGATTCCAGTACCTCAAGTTCCTGGGTTCTGGCTGCTGCTTTGCTTGAAACCATCCAAGGGTTCTGTCTGTTTTTTTTTTTAAAAATAGCGGTAGATGATATGTCTCATTTCCTGATCCTCAGGATTTGGGAATTGACAGCCCAACCCTGAGGTCCCTCCAGGCCCTTGAGAATTCTGTGAATTCCCTTTGAAGACTACAGCTAGAGTTGAGTCTAAAATAGAGACTTATAATTCAAGTCAGAGGAAGCAAATGGCTATAGTAAAAAGTTAATTTTAATAACTATTCTATGCGAAAAGTCATAAAAATCAGCAATCTCTGACTGGTGGACAAGGAAGACCCAAAACAAGGATCTTCCAATGAGAATGTTAAGTTTTCTGCAGAATGAATTTGGAGAAGATCATCTGTGGCTCTATCAGTGGAAATCATCAGGCAGTGAGCACAGACCTCAGAGTTAGGCTGGCAGAGGCAGAAGCCAAAGCACTCTTGGGTCCTGGTCCCCAGCTTCAATTTTCAAAGTCAGATCACCTGCTTAACAAAAGGCAGCCACAGAGGAAACCTGGGTCCCACCTCCTAAATAGTGATCTTTGTTATTGCTTATGTAACTCTTACCCATCTTTTTTGGAGGGGGAGAGAAACACAGGATTAATTTTATTTAAAAAAAAAAAAAAGTTGTAATTTTTAATTTCAATTTCAAATTTTTTTCCTTCTCTCTTTCTGTCCCCTCAAGAAGACAAGAAATATGAATCTCATTATACATATGAAGTCATACACAATTTAGTCAATTTAGCAAGAAAAATAATGGGAAAACACTACATTTCAATAGGTATTCTAGAGTTCATCAGTTCTTTCTCTAGAAATAGACAGCAGTTTTCATCATAAGCCTATGTATGGTGTGTGTGTGTGTGTGTGTGTGTGTGTGTGTGTGTGTGTCTGTGAGTGTGTACACACACTTGACCCAATATTCTTTATTCTTAGACTAAGGTGAGTTACTTTTAAATCTCTACCCACAGGACAACTTGGAGACACCAAAGACCAGCGAACTGGGTACCAAGGTCACAGCCCAGCAGCCAAAGGGGCTCTGAGCCAGCTCCAAAGTAGGGTGGCCAGTTGCCTGGATGGAAGGTCAATGCTCCAGGCTGGATGACCGTTTCTGGCCTGCGCCCATGTCTGGGCCCCTGCTGTGGGAAGCTCAGCTCTGCTCTGTTCCGTTCCATGAAGGCATGTACCAGGTAGGGTTGCTTCCTGCACCCCTCCAGAGCTCCCAGTTTAGCAGATAGAAGTCATCTAAGAAAAGTGAACAGCTTGTTCACTTCCTGGCCTTCCTGGCCTAGGTTCCCTTCCTGACTTCTATATTAAGTCATGTCAAGGCTGGGTAAAATGGGCAAGAAACAAACATAGGTGACTCTGATGCTGGGCTGTCGGTCAGACCTGCCACCACACAAGTGGCACAGGGGAGTGCCAGTGACTAACGCAAAGTACCAAAATGAACAATGTGGTACATTCACTTAAAAGGTGACACAATAAACACGATGTTACATTTGGGTTCAACAGAGACGCTTCCTTCGAATTCCCCTCCAAGTAAGTAATGTGCTATAGAGGAAAAAACAACAGTCCTGAGCTAGCTGAGCTGGGCCAGGCGGGGATTGTGGCAGGGCCTGTCCATGTTCTCTGTCTCAGTTTCCTCTTCTGTAAATCTGGGCTCCGTGACCCCCGAGGTCATCTCAGGCTCTAACGGGGACAAAGCTCTCAGGAGCAGCCCAGCCCTGACTTGAGTGCTGGGCCAACTTCTGATTCTATTCACTAGAGAAGCCAGGATGGATCTGCCACAAGGCTCCCCTGTCACAGCTTGGATGGCAAGCATCTTATTCCAACTATGATCTTTCCACACTTCCCCATTTTTCCCTCTTAAAATGAAAAGGCTGATAGTTCCAAACTGGGAAAAGAGCCAGGTGGGTACTCCCAGTGTCCAGACTTTAATTCCCTACATGTGTGTCAGGGCAGCTTCCAGCACACCAGAACCAGATGGCACCGGACCTGATGGGCTCACTCTTGGCTCCCCGAGTCTGTCCACGTACCCACCTTCTGCAGGTTGATGGTGCTCACATGCAGCTTCTTCATGGGCCCTGTCTCGACCGGCCCACTGGCCAAGGCGTCGCCCTGGTTGCTCCTCATCATTCGGTGCTGATAAATTAAGGGATCTTCTTCCTCATCAGCTAGTGTATAGCCCTGTAACCAGAGATGAACACAGATGGCTGGGGGTGCTGCTAGACTTTCCTAGCCTGAAGGGTCACTCTGTGCTCCTTCCCTCCTCTTGACAACGCCGTTCCCTGTTTACAATGGGCTAATCCAGTGGACAGTAAAAAGTTCGAGTTCTGCACAGCCAGCCACCCGTCATTTGTTTATTTGGCAAGCGATTATTAGGTACTTTTAGGCCCTGGGATACAAAAACAAAAATGCCTCTGTCCTCAAAGAGCTTCTATTCTATGGGGTGAAGGGTATGCTGAACAACAGGCATGCATGAAGTGAATGCAAAGTAAGTGCCAGGGCAAAGGGCACTGGCCAGCCACCCATGCCAACAAAGATGCTATGAAGGAAGATGAGGCAAAAACTAGAAAATGATGAAGTGGTAAGAGAGTCAGAACCAGCTGGATTAGCTACATTAATTCTGCTGGCCAAGACCCTAAAAAATAACAGAGAGAGAGAAAAAGATCTTGGGAAATAGGAAAAAAGAGACAGATGAGCTCACCTTGACGATCCTACAAATGAGCATGTCGTAGCGCTGATGGTTGATTCTGTGTCTCACCAGCACTTTATTCACCATTGGGATAAAAATCTGGTACTACAACAGGAGAGAGAAAAGTTCAGAAAATACAACAAAGTCATAACTGTACATAGAGGTTCATTACAAGTATCTATGGATTTCAGAGAAAACACTGCTAAATATTAACAAAAGAGACAAAAAACCCCAATTTTGTATTGGCTTATGTTTAAAGGCTGAATGTGGTGGGTGGGGGAGAGGAGAGGGGAGGAGAAAAACATATGATTTGGGACTTTTCTGCCTAGCCCTGCTAAAGATAAAGTCTCTCCAAGCTGAGAGATAGTCAGCTTAAAACCCAACAACCCCGTTTTTCCTGGAAGCCTTCATTACCTTCTTCCCCAGCTGGAACACAAGAGAAGACAATGTGTCCATGGCTGTGGAGCGCAGCTCTGGGCTCAGGTCCAGTGTCCGCACAATGGGGTGGATGATTCGGGATGCGTAATCAGTGAAATCCAGAGATTCGGTCAAGCGATCAACAGTCTCCAAGGCTGCCCTAAAAACAGTCCAGAGGAAGAAGTGCCTGAAAAGCTGGGCTTCCTCCTCAGACCCAGGGCATTTTGGGTGAAGTGGTCTGAACAATGGGTTCAGTGGGAGAGGAAAGTTCAGATTTAAATAAATCTGGGACACTTTAGCACTACAGAATGGGAACAAAAATAACCTAGGGATAGGAAATGGCCTGAGAACTTAGAAGAAACCATACGGCTTCATCTGTTGACTGTCAGAACCAAAAGACAGCTGCTTACTTGCGTGCTGCTAATGGAACATCAGGAGCATCAAAGAGCTTCACAATCGGAGGCAAGAGCAAATGCAGGTAGTCATCCAGATTGGCGCCAAACAGCTGAATTGCGTTCAACAACTGGGAGAGGAAAACAAAAGGACTGTCAGTAACCAAGCCTTAGTGTGCTGCGCTGAGCAAGAGGTGGGTGTGAAGGCACCCAGGCAGCAGAGGAGCCACAACCCATGATGGGGGGCTATGAGCCAGACAAATGGGCCTTTCTGATACAGGGTGCCCTCCCTGGATGTGTGTGCCCACTCCCTGAGCACATGCCGCCCAAGCAGAGGGCAGGGACAGCTCAGGGAGATGCTGGTCCACGGAGAGATGACCCCATAGCCCCTATTCTCTCTCCCCGCTGCCCCCATTCTCTCCCCCACTGCTCCCATTCTTTTCCCCTGTTGCTCCCATTATCTCCCTGGCAATGGCCTTCTCAGGGGAGCAGCCCAGCATGAATGGCTAGTTTTGCTCATAAGCAGGCCTCTAGAAACCCAATCTTTATTTTTGGGGGAAAGCCTGTGATTTCATCAACTTGGAAAAGCCCCAGATTAAACTCCCTCCATTGAAACAAAGCAGGCCCCCCAGTAGAGATCACTGGCCCTGAGAGCCTTGCCATGGTGACAGGGCTGGGGCCTTTGACACAACTCTTGCTGTGCTTTCTCCCAAGCTCCCCCATGCAGCACCTCAGCTCCTTTGCCCACCTCCTCCCACAGCAGAGGCTTCCAAGCTGTGCCTTGGCAGGGTCATGAGGGACCTGAGGCAGGTCCTAAGACCTGAGGGTCTCCTCTGGGACCTTTGGGCTGCTCACCTTGATGGAGACCGTGCGTCCAGGGCTGCTGTCATGCATGAAGAGCCGCAGCATGTGAGGAATCAGCTGGGGCAAGTAGAGCTTGAATTCACCACCCAGAGCGACCACAATCTGCTCAATAAGGAGGATGATCGTGCTCTGGATGGAGCTGTTCATGACCCAGAACTCCTACAGGGACAGAGGGGGGATGTTAAAGCCACTTCCAGCTGAATCACAAGCACAATCTGTAAAGGTCAGGAACTTTGGAGAAATATACTTAAGGCTCAGTATGACTGATTTAGTCCTACAACAGTGTTAACTTGGTGGAATTTATAATGGTTATCTAGTTTTACATGTACTTAGTATTTAATATAGTTCTACAAGATTGACACCTACGATGATGTAATTATAATAGAGTATATAAGAGCCAACAAGGACCGGAGGAGAGACATTCCATCTTTGATCATGCTCCTGGTGGCTCTCTTGCCTCCTGCATTCATCCACTGAAACCAAGACCCTGTCCGGAGACCCTCCAGAAAGTTAGCCGAGCCCCAGGTAAAAGGGACAGATTGTGAAGGATACAATAAAGATTTTGGACTTGATCCTTGACTATTCTTGTGGTGATTATTCTGTTGAAACCAAGGCTGGTCCCAAGACCTCCAGAAAGCTAACCAGGACATTACAACAACTGCCCCCCACACTCTCCCATTGGCCAAGCCCCAGGACGGAGGGTGCTTGTGCAGGCCAGAGAGCCCCTCACAATCACAGATTACTCTGGTGTGATTAAGACCTTCAGCTACGTGGTCGGGAAGCCAACAGAAGGACAATCAGAGGGCCACCTAAGGTGATTCGCAGAGCCCAGAGGTTGCCAGGAGGAGGAGTGAGACATCAGAAGGCGGCCTCAATGGGTCCATGATAAAGAAAAGAAAGCTATTTTAAAGAGGAGGCGGCCAAAAGAGACAGAGCAGAGGGGAGCAGAAGAGCCCTTTCCGGGCAGGACTGCACTGAAAAAAGTTATGGGGAGATTCAGTGATGGAAGCAAGGCTGCTGCTACGCATGGAGACAAAGCAGACAGCAAGTCAGTCCTCATGACCCTGCGTAACTAAGGGCCCGATGTCAACAAAAGCACGTTCAGCAGCTTATGGGAAAGGCACTATGGAAATTAAGTTCTCATTATGAAGAAAACAAAAATGAAGAAGTTAGAAGGCGCCAAGGAAATCGCCTTCTCTTCATTTAAAAATAAAAGTGAAACGGGGAGAAAGCCCGGTCCTGTTCGGGGTGCTGGCTGCAGAAAGCACCCTGCTCTGGTCAATGGGGCTCACTGTTGACTTTCTGGCTAACAGTTTATGTTTGCCTTCCACAGAGAAAGTCCATCGGTCCCCGGGGCTCTCTGCCCTGAGATATCAGGCCGGTGGCTGCTGCCATCAGATGTGGGCTGGCTGGCTGTGCACAAAGAGCCTTCTCTTCTCTGTCCAGGGGGAGCTCATTAAACACTCTGGACCAAGAACGACAGAATGGGATCCCTGTTGTACGTGCGCCACTCTGGGCAACACTTTGCAGGTGTGGGCCCCACCTCCCAAAGCGCCTGGGTTTCAAAGCTTTGGATGAAATCAATCAGAGATGACACCAGCTGCAGAGCCCCAAGAACACCCCCTTTTCCCTGATATTCCTCAGCAGTGCCCCTCGGGGAGAGCCACACCCTTCTCAGCTACTTGGGCCTGCAGGCGTGACTGGTGCTGGGCCTGGGGAGTGGAGGTCAGCAGCTCTCCTTCCAAGCCAATTACATCAAGATTTGGTCTTGGGGGCAGGAACCAATCTTCTGGTGTTTTCTGAGTGGAACCAAAAGCTACCTTCCCCAAAGAAACATTTAAATTCTTCAGCAGAAGAGGGGGAGAACTCCTCCTTGCCACTGCACACACTGAGAAAGGTGCTCAAGACAATGGGAGGTCTCTCGAGCAACAGCTTTACTCACTCTCATGAGGGTGACGATCTCGTCCATGTAAGGCCTGATGTGACTCCTCACAAAGGACACTAGCATCCCCAGCTGCTGGAACAGAAACTGAAAAGGAAATGTTAGCACCCGCCCAGTCCTCAAGACTGACCCCCAAGGACAGCCCGCGACTTACAAACACTGGGCAGGGTGAGGCTTTTTGTGAACCATAAATACTTTGGTTTATTCAACCCCAATTTGCCATCATCCCAGTCTGGTAACTAGACAGCCCTGTGTGATCTGGAGACTGTTTATTTGCCACAAACTTTGCTTTTACTATCTCAGTAAAAATATCTCTGCTTAAGAAATTTTTATGAACATTATCAACATATTTGGAAGTTTGGGATTCTCTTTTTAAAAAGGCGGGGGGATGATTAATTTATGTCTGGATGCTTCCAGAGGGTATGAGCAACCCAGTGAATAAGATTTTGGGAGGAAGGGAAAATGGTAGCTCCACTTAGGCTGGTGATGTTCCCTATTCCTGGGATCATGCAGACAGCAGGGATGAAGCTGATGAAGAGAGCAAGAAGGGCAGATGGAGTAATAAAAGCCAGGCTCTTCCACCTTCTGCTAATGGGATCTCAGGCAGCCTTCCTAACCTTCAGTTCTCTCAGATTTATGAAACAGGAAAAACTCTCAGAATGCTCTAAGGAGCAAATGAGACCCTGTGTAGAGCAGGGCTGAAAAAATCATAAACTGTGATCCTATGCTAAGACAGCATTATAGAAGGGAAGTAATGAGCCTTCCCAGCCTTTTGGAGTTGGGTTTTCACATCATTAACTCACTGCCATGATCAATGGAAAGAGAGTCTAAGAGTCAAGCATATCACTGCCTTCCAGTGTCAAACACAAGTGACTTTCCTATTAACTGTGCTTCAGTTTTCTCCACTAAAGCTCAGAGAGATACACCTAGTTTCACCTTTGAGCCTAGATTGGGAAAAGCCAGGGCAAATAAAAGGAATACTGATTTCATATATGGCTAATTAATTAGTCTGATGGAAGGCAGCAGCCTCAGGAAGAGGAAACAGAAATGAATTCTAAGGGAGTTTGGGCAAATTTATGAATGACTGAGGGAGGGATACTGGCTGGAATAAATGAAGCCCCCACGGCAAATGCTCCAGAGTGGCTCCTGACAGCTTGGGCCTAGGCCGGAGGTTCCAGGCCTCTGATTCAATGGGCTGATTCCCATCTTCTGGGAAATTTTTCCACTGAAGAGTTGGGTACTACTATCAGTGAGGCTGGTGGAACCAAAACTCCCAACCTGTATATTCTCTGACTGAATTTTCTTCACATGGGGAGGATTGTGGACTTTAGGCAGAGGCACACCAAAGCACTCCGGGAGATAGGGAAGTCAGGGAAAAGCAAATGATCATTAGAAGGAAGAGAGCCAGAGAGCACAGCCAGGCTTGGAGGAAGCTCCTGCTTGGTGGAGGTGTAGCAACATGACATCCCCAACAGGCAAA
Source organism: Sarcophilus harrisii (assembly GCF_902635505.1). Lineage (NCBI taxonomy): Eukaryota > Metazoa > Chordata > Mammalia > Dasyuromorphia > Dasyuridae > Sarcophilus > Sarcophilus harrisii. The sequence continues at coordinate 572,474,051 of NC_045428.1, read as the reverse complement.
TGCATCCCACTTCAATGGTCCAGAGAGGCCCCTCTCTGGGGGGGGGGGGTCAACTCTCCCTTCCTTGACTTTCTTTTACTAATATTTTTCACCTGAAAATTAATATTTTTTTGGAAAATGTTGAGGGAACTCTTCACTAGAATTCCCCTCTTGCCTAGAGGGAGGGCAAGTGGCTGAGGAATTCCACCTCCTCTTTCCAAGCCATTTCCTCAGTAGAGAGGAGTCCCTCCATCTGCCACCCGCCTGCTCTTCAGCTGGCCTCCATCTGAGAGTCAAGGGGACAGGCCTATCTGGGCCACCTCTGACGGGCTCTCCCAGAGCCCTGACCACCAGGCCCTGACAAGATGCCGAAGCAGGGACGTAGTAGTGGGCCAGGAGAAAGCATGGGCACCTGACCAGGAAGCAGGGGACGACCACCCTGGGAGCGTCACCTCGACAAGAGGAAGACCTGATGGACCTTGTCCAGTACACTGAGGTGACCCACAGGACTGGCTTCGTGAGCCAATCCAGAGCCCATACAGATGGCAGGGCAAACAGCAGGGCCATATAAGCCAAAAGCAGGCCCGGGGAGTCCCCAAGGGGGCCGGAGGTTCTGACAATGGATGTAGAGAGGTGCCGGGGGGGATGGGGGGGGGGGGGGGGGGGGGGGGGGGGGGGGGTGTCCCTGGCCTACTTACTTCCCGAATGGCAGCATCACAGACTCGGATCACGTTGAGGAACGTGGGCATAACCTGGGGCAGGAACTGGACGCACTTGAGCCCCAGGGATTTAAAGATGAAAGTGATGGCCTGAACGACCATGGTGTGATGGTGGGAGAGGGATTGGTCACGGAAGATCCTCATCAGAGCCACCATCGACACGGCTGGGTAGAACTCATCAAGAGGCAGGTTCCCCATGTTGACCAGCATCTCACTGGTGCTGTAGTCGGCTGGGAGAAAGCCAGAGAGACGGCATCTCAACACCACACACGGCTGACTTTGGGGAGAGAAAACACTGCAAGCTGCCCCTTCTCACACTTTCCTTCTTGTCTAACATCCTGAAGAAGACAGCGGTGGTAGGAACCATCCCCATCAAATGAAACGACTCCAGGGCCTTTCTCCATTGCTCAAACAACAGACCCTCTAAGTCTGCTTTGTGGATTATGGTCCTTACAATGGTATGCATCTGACTTAACTTCTTACGGTTATTGTTCACATTTTAGCAGCTGAAGAGACCAATAAAAATAACTACTCTCCCAAATGAAAGTAATTGAAATTTAGTGGATTCATTTAAGCAAACATCTGTTCAACAGCTGCCTGGCCCTCAAAGCCCTGGGGAATTCAGCTGAGTTAATAGAAAATTATACCTGACCAGAAAAATCAGGATTTTAAGGAGAAGGGCTGTGATTTAACAGGGGCCTGAGAGGAATAAGGACATAAGCTGACAGGAAGATGAGGGATTGAGGGCGGATGTGAGCAAGAAAGCAGACCCTGAGCTTTCTCTTTCCAATGATGAGGATCTGCCAAGAAGCCAACAGTACTAGATCACTTACTGAAGCTTCTTTCTGGGCTGAGGAAGGAAGTAGGAGATTTAATCTCTTCAACAATAAAGCTAATAAATAAAGGCCTGTTTCACTGATGGGGAATGGGTCCCTGAAGTGGCTGTCAAAGGCAAGGACAAATATCGCCCACTGTGAAGACAAAGATACCCTTGCAAAAGGCTGTGAAGGCTAATGGATCTACTGTTTAGAGGAAATACTGGTTTTCTGGGGAAATCTAAGGACAAATCTGTCTTTTAAAAGGGAGAACAAATTCTGAACTCTACCTCCCAGGAGTGTTGTGAAAATGAATTATTTCAAAGAAACACTGGAAAAGAATAAGATATCAATATCTTTCTCCCTCCCATACCCGCTGTGAGAATTAGGAATAAAAACATCATATGAATCCAAAGCCCCAGAAAAGACAAAGAACCTAGAGAAAGAGGAGAGAAAGAATCCTTTCTCCCCCTCCCAGGGAGGCCCGGGGTTGTTTCTTCACTCTCCCCTTCTACCTCCCCTGGGGCCTTGCTGAGAACAAGTCCTCAATAGCTAGTTGTTTAATGAATGAATGCATACTCTGACTTGCCAGAAAACAGCAAATTTCAGTGAATACCAGGTAAAACTGACTTTTCATTCAAAAATAATTAAATGCTCTAATATTTTTGAGGATCAGAGGACATCCTGCCCAAGCTTCAAAGTTCAGGGACCTGGAAGGCTCAACTTCCCCTTCCACTTACAGGAATCCTGGCTGGACTTGGACTCAGATAAACTGACGGCAGAAGCATCCCGAGACTGATCAATCATACCGATGTTGACTTTGTGCTTGTAGGGATCTAAAGCACCCAAAAGCCCCAAAACTCGGATAGCCTGTGTGAGGAAGGGGAAAAGCAAATTAGCCCCAAGCCTGCAGCTGTCAGACACAACCCAATGCCTTCCCCTGCCCTGACATTTTTTTTAGGTCCCTGCAAATGAAGTCCTTTCTTGGGCAGCAAGGGTGTGTGTAGACATGGGGCTGGACTTATGAATCAGAAAACCCCATCTCAGAAACTTACGAGCTATGTGACCCCAGATAAAGCACTTCACATGAACCTCAACTTAGTCATCTGGAAAAAGGTTCACATTTGGAGCACTTGTTGTGAGGATTTATGTTAAGTGCTTTATAAACCTTCTCATCATTCTGATGGGCTGCGTACAGCTGCAGCACGAGGCCCAGGGACAGGTCACAACCTCTCTGAAATTTTGTTTCCTTGTCTAGTAAATGGGAGAGGAGGGGGAGTTGGACCAGATGGCCTCTGAGTCTCTGCTCTAAATCTGGGCTCCTGTGATCACACAAAGATGGCTGATACCAAGAAAGTATGACACTTCAAATTTTCTTCTCTCTTCCATTTCCACAGTAAGCTAAGTCACTTCAGCTTCCTACCTCCCTCCGGGTACCCTGGTTCTGCTCAGTCTTCAGAAAGTTCAGCAGCACTTCCAATAAGGTTGGGTATTTCCGATAGGGCTCCACCACATAGCCTGTGCTGGCCACCAGTTGCCCCAGGGTCCACAGGGCCACCTGGAACAGAAGCAAAAACCAACAAGTCACGTCTTTGGAGAACTAACAGGAAAGAGAAAACATCAATAGCTTCTGTCAGAAGCTATACCTAATATGAATGTTATGGAATATTATTGTTCTGTAAGAAATGACCAGCAGGATGAATACAGAGAGGCTTGGAGAGACTTTCATGAACTGATGCTAAGTGAAATGAGCAGAACCAGGAGATCATTATATACTTCAACAACAATACTGTATGAGGATATATTCTGATGGAAGTGGATTTCTTCGACAAAGAGAAGATCTAATTCAGTTTCAATTGATCAATGATGGACAGAAGCCACTATACCCAAAGAAAGAACACTGGGAAATGAATGTAAACTGTTTGCATTTTTGTTTTTCTTCCCGGGTTATTTCTACCTTCTGAATCCAATTCTCCCTGAGCAACAAGAGAACTGTTCGGTTCTGCACACATATATTGTATCTAGGATATACTGTGACATATTTAACATGTACAGGACTGCTTGCCATCTGGGGGGAGGGGAAAAATTGGAACAGAAGTGAGTGCGAGGGATAATGTTGTAAAAAATTACCCAGGCATGAGTTCTGTCAATAAAAAGTTATTAAAAATAAATAAATAAAATTTAAAAAAAAAAAAAAAAAAAGCTGTAAAGCAGTTTTTCTATACCAGAAATTTTTTTCCCCCCCTAAACCAGAAAAGTGTCTTCTATGTAATGTTCCTGTTTGTTTTCTGGAGGTCTTGGAGCAGCCTTCTTTTCGGCAGAGCTTTGGTCTCAATGGAGGAAGTGCAGGAGGCCAGCCACTACGGTGGTGTGAGACGAAGTGAATCTGTCCTGAGTCCCTCCTGGCTGTTATACACTCTCTTATAATTACATCATTGTAGGTGTGAATCCTGTAAGAACTACATTAAGTGCTAAGTACATGTACTGAACTAGAGAACTATTAAGTACCATGCTAAACCAGATAACCATTGTATCATCAATTCCACTGAGTTAGTACCTTGTAAGAATCCTTCTTTTAAGTACAAGAGTTCTGGCCCATAACACTTCTAAGTTTGGCAAAGTTAAATAGCTGGCTAACCACAAACTTCTACCAGAAAAGGGAACAACATACTGGGATTTTTTCTCATTCCTGGGATTAAAAAGCTTTTCTAGAAAGATCTGAGATCTGCTTCTACAATCTTAAAAACTAGCAAGGGAAGATAAGCTTTGGTTAAATCAGGCTCAGTAAAGAAAGGTAATGGGAGGTGATTTAAACACTGGATAGTTATTACTGTTCTGTGGAAAATGATGAGCAGGATGCTCCCAGAAAAACCTGGAAAGTCCTCCATGAACTCAAGCAAAGGGAAATGTACTGTGTATCAGCAATAAGATTATATCATGTTCAACTGTGATGGGCTTGGCTCTTTTCAACAATGAGGTGATTCAAGACAATTCCAATAGAGTTGATGGAAAGAGCCATTCACATCCAGAAAAAGAACTACGGAGACTGAATGTGGATCGAAGCATAGCATTTTCATTTTTTTTGTTGTTATTTGCATGTGGTTTTTTTCTTTCTCGTGGGTTTTTTTTTCCCCTTTTGATCTGATTTTTCTTGTCTAGCATGATGAATATGGAAATATGTTTAGAAGAACTGCACATATTTAACCTATGTTGGATTGTTTGCCATGTAGAGGAGAGGGAAGGAGGGAGGCAGGGAGAAAAAATTGGAACACAAAGTTTGGCAGAGGTGATGCTAAAAAATATTTTTGCATGTATTTTGGAAAAATAAAATGCTTTTATTAAAAAAAAAAAAAAAAGAAGAAGAAATGTACTGTATACAAAGTAAAATGTGAAAAACTGAGGACATCCTGATCTAATCTAATCCAAACCAATTCAACAAGCATTTATTAAATACCTAATATATGAAACTCTCTGGGAATAAAACACAAAAGTCCCTGCTAATCTGGAAAGAAACAGGGATAGACAGACTTCTGACTACTAAGGGAGTCAGGGAAGGTCACCTGCAGGAGAACACATGAGAACTAAGCCCAGAAAGAAACTGGGGACTCCAAGAGGAGGAGGGAACACAAGAAAGGCATGGAGCTAGGGAGTGATGGGGTGCTAAGTTCAGGCAGCAGCAAGGAGCCCAGGGCATCTAGAATGCAGACTGCACGAAAGGAGTACAGGGCCAACAGGCCAGACTGGAAAGGACTTTGGGAAGGAAGGAACTCAGACCCTCCTGTGGGCCAGGCACTGAGTGACGACCTCTACACATATGGCCCCATTTGATCCTCAAAGCACCCTAGGAGGTAAGGGCTCTTGAGATCTTCCCAAATGACAGTGACTCACCCAGCAGGATCCCAGCTGAGGAGGGTCCAGGCTCAGAGCTCTAGGAACACCCCCTGCATACCAAACCCCAGGGGCAATCGGGAGCCCTGCAGATTTTCTTGAATGGGGAAATGGCAGATGGGATTGGGCTTGAGAACAATTTAACTGTTTTGTACATATCTGTATTTATGCACTTTATGTTTACACTGTCTTCTCCATCAGAACTTAAACTCTTGTAAGCAAAGATTCTCTCAGACTGTTTCAATCTTTGTATTTTTATCTCCCACATCAGCATTGGATCTGGCACACAGGAGGCACTGAACTGACCCTGTGTGATGTGGTGAGGTCACAAAAAACAACAGGCCCAGTTTAAAAGGGCTTGTTCCCAAAAGGCCCTGCCTCCTGGTGCCCTCCTATCCCTTCCATCTCCCCCTCCCCCATTACTCCCTACCAATTCCCTTTCCCCATAAGGCCAAAGAGCAGAAGCACTTGCCTGCCTCTTGGCCAGAAGAGAAGAGTCCTGCAGCATGTCCATGATGATGATAAAGAGCTCATCCACCCACTTCCGCATTTCCAGGCCACTCACCTGCAAGAAGGGAGGGAGGGGCTTCCATGGAACTCTACATACTGACCCAGGTGCAGGGTTGGAAAGCCCAAGGCTGGAAGCCCCTCAGAGGACAAGCAGCGGGGCACCCTTACCTGTGCCAGTTCTCCTATCGTAGCCAAGACATTATTGATCACCCCTGGGTTTGGGTCAGGGTCTGGATCTTTCAGCTTCAGAATTAAAGCCTAGGGAACACATGAGAAAAGGCAGACAGCTCACTACCCACCAAAGAGGCATTTTCTTGTATCAGTTTGTACTAGACGCTCTCGTCCTAATGGACCAACCCAACCATGTACAATTGCCATTTTTCAGGGTTTCCTATGAGTGTCTATCTGGCACAGAGTTGGACTTCCCTCCCAAGACTACAGGCCTGACAGCTGAGAGTAACAGAATGGGAAAATACCGCACCTCGCTCCTACAAATATGGGATGGTGATTTACATAGATTTAAATATTAGGAAATGGTCTGTGATACTTTAACATGTTCAGATTCAAAACACATCTTCCATTTTTTGGTAACTATTTCTGGCCCTCCTTCCCTTCATGGCTTGGGGATTGGTGTACTTGAGTATGCTTCTTTTTTGGACCAAAATTCATTGCTCTAGAGAATTCCTGTGGGGGGGAAACTCCATCTTCCAACCCACGGCCATACCTGGGCTTTGCGCCCCAGTTTTAGAGAGCGGCCTGGGGCACGGAGAGCCAAGTGCCTCGTCTGAGGTCACAGAGCTAGTATGCGGGTGAGGGTTTCTGATCTGGACCTTGCCCCCTTGACCATGATGGCAGAGATTAGACAGCCAGCTATCTACCATTCGACACTGACTGAGAGCACGTCCCCATAAGGGGCGAGTTACATCAGCAAAGGAAAAGCCTCCACAGCAAGACAAAAAGGTGCCCACTGCCAGGCCTCCTCTACCTTCAGAATGGGCTCCATGTAGGGACGAATAAGCCGGGGGGCATTGGAAACCAAGTGCCCCAGCATTCGGGCACTCTGCTCCTTGATTCTTCCAACTCCACTGTGTTCCAGCTCGGTCAAAATCTGAAGGAAAGGATGATGTTTCATTACAGCAAAGGAAATTCTAGGAGAGACATTCCTCAGAGAAAGCAGGGACAAATGGGACTTAGGGCCACTGTGGGTTCTCAGAGACTGCTAGAGTGGCTTCTGACAAGCTGGCACAGGGGGAGAAACCCGCCTGACCCTTTCTCTTCTACGCCCACATGGGAGGATGGCCTGATGGCACTGAACTCTGACTGCTGGACAAGCTATGTCCTTCTGTGCAATACACTGAAACAAGACAGTGCTTCTCAGAACGGTCCCAAAGGTTGTCCTAACTTCTTTTTCTTTTAAATCAGGCCTTTGGGGGAATAAAGTTCACTGAACCTGCCTCTGCTTCCTGGCATGAACTCTCATAAGTTTCATGCCGGCTCCTCTGGGAAGTCTGCCTTCCTTCAGCCTTCCCTCCCGTTGCTATCCCTGGGGCCTCTTCTTCTACTTGGATCTACAGTTACTGCTAAGATCACCTGGTCTCATTCTCCAAAGAGACGTAAGCTCTAAAAGGGCAAGAATTGCATGGTTTTTCACTTTACACCTCTAGCACCTACAACAAAACTTAATAGTGGCAAACTTTGTGCAAAACTGCAATCAGTTGTTCTCAATGGGGGCTGTCAGTGTCATAAAAATGTGCTTAATAAGTCAGCTCATTTGAAACTGAGTCCCCTTAGAGGTAGAAATGTACAGGATATAGTGATGTCCCAGTTTAAAGTCAGAACAAGCAGGGCCGGGTATCCCAAGATAATCTCTGGATTATATATATATATATATATATATATATATATATATATATATTATATATTTATATAAAGATATGCACAATGGGGAGGGCAGTATCTGCTTCAAGGGCTGCTTTAACTTTAACTTCAAATCTGACTGCATAATAGTTTTGAAATGAAGCAAGTGTTCTTGCTGGGGCTTTTACAGCCCTCCACAACCTGCTGCCCTATTTTTCACTTCTAATCCCTTACTTTGCTCTCCAGGGACTTTACACCTAGTGACACTGGATTCTACCTCCAGACCTTTTCTCTGGCCATCCCCCAACCCCAGGTCTGGAACACTCTCCCTCCTCACCTCCGTCTCCTGGCTTCCTTCCCATAAGACTCAGCTCAAAATTTGCCACCTCTGAGAAGCCTTTCTTCATCCTCCTAAATGCTAATGCCTTTCTGCTAGCTCGAATTTCTTTTGTAAGAAGAGAGCTGTTTGTGTGTTATTTCTCCTTTTAGACTGGGAGCTACTTGAGAGAAGAGAATGGCCTTTCTTTGCAAGCCCTGCACTTAGCACAATGCCTGGATATAATAGGGGCTTAATCAATGTAATCTGACATTATTGTGATGCTGTTTTTTAAAAAATATTTTGAGTGTTGTATTTTGATAAGATTGGTTTCCTTTGTAATTCTCTGTATTTTATGCATTTAAAACCATTATTCTGAGAAGGGGTCCTCAGTATTCACCAGTCAGCCAAAAGGATGAGGAACTCTTGCTTAAAGTTAGGTTTGAATGTGAATAATAGAACCCTTTTTGAAGGTAGGCAATCAATCAAACCATTATTGAAACCAATCACTGGGTTGCAGGCCCAGGTTACTAAGTGACTCCACGCTGATTTAAGAGCTCCTTCTAAGGACAGGTCTCAGTCTATCTGTGCTTGTCCTAATCTCCAAAATCACAAATAAGGTTAAAACCACTTTCTAGTCTCCAGGACTCAATGTTTGTTTTATGGGCTCAGCCCTCTTCTTTCCCGACCCACCAAGAGGTCAGTCCCATTCAGAGGCGCTCGTCCCTGCTGCCCGGCCAGGCCTTTTACCTGAATGAGCATCTTCCTCAGGAAAGGCATGACAAAAGCAGGGTTCATGCTGCTGAGGCGGCCCACGGTGCAGATGGCCAGCTCCCGGATCTCAAACACCTGGTCATTCAGGGCCACAAACAAGGCTTGCAGGTTCTCTGCCTGGGCCAAGTGAGCATCAAAGCGCTCATCCAGGGAGGCCAGGACACAGTAACGGATGTCAGGGTCTGGAAGAGCAAGTAAGAGCTTGACCATGTGTCCCCCTACTCAATTTCACCTCTTCCAAGCCAGTGAATGCCACAGACACTTAGTGAGTGCTTCCTGGGTGTCAGGTATTGAGGATTCTAAGTCAAAAAACTTATGAAACAGTTTTTGCCTTCAAGGTGCTTACAGTCTACTGGTGGCACATTATGTCCAGAGAGAAATTTTCAGAAAATAATTTTGGAAAGGAGGAAGCAATAAAAACTCAGGGTATCAAAGAAGACTTTGCTGAAGGTGAGGAACAAGTCCCAGGCATTAGGAGACAACCTGGGCAGAGCCACGGAGATGAGAAATGGGGAACAGCTGGAAGAGCAGTTTGTCCGGAGCATAAGGCATGAAGGGGAGTGATATGAGGAGCCAGACTGTGAAAGGCTTTCAAAGACAGACCAGAGAGTGGGATCCAAGTTGGGGCAAGACCCGGGCAGACCGTCTTAATCTACAACCCACTGGAGGATGGACTTGAGGGGGTCAGAGGCCACAGCAGAAGGGAGGCCGGCAATAGGTTCTGAGGGCCTGATTGATGGCTTCGGGAGATGAGTGAAGGGGACAATTAAGAGGTGTGGAGAGAGAATCAGCAAGACTCCAGCAGCTGACTGGCCACGGGCCATTGATAAGAGAGAGGGGGAAGTCAAAGTGATGCAAGGTTATACACTTATGTGACTCAAAGAATGGGAGTGACCTCAAGCTTCTAGTTACCCAGGCTTGAAGCCCTGTTGAACCCCCTCAGTACCATCGACCCAACTATGAAAGCTCCTGAGTTTCTTCTCTCATTTGGAGCCTCTGGATTTCTTTCTGCCAGTAGAAATAAAAGGTGATGAAATAAAAGAAGATTGACTTTAAGCATCGAGGCCAATCCAGTCAGAACTGGCTGGAGCTGCCAAGCTCAAAACCTCTGGAAAGAATTATTATTTCACTTTCAAGGATGGATCAAGGCAATTCTTCCTTAGCAGAGAAGCCTCTGGCCTACTTAACAGCAACACTGTTTTCAAAAGAACAACTCAAGTCTTTTTCTCTACAAGGGCAATAGGTATAAAGTAGGACAGAAGAGTGATGACAGCCACAGAGTGTTATGGGCCAGAACTCTGAACTGGAAACAAAGGACTCTTACAAGGTACTAAGTCAGTGGAATTGACAGAGACAGTAGTTATCTAATTTAGCATGGTTCTGTATGATTTATCTGATCCTACAAGAAGGTGTTATGGGACAGAACTTGAAACAGGTACAAAGGGAATTGAGGAGACAGTGATTAAATCCAGTTTAGCATTGATTTAATCCTGCAACAAGTAATGGCTTCCTAGGGATATAATGATTGGTGTATACTCAGTGTGGGGTATATAAGGGAGCTCTTGGAGCCAGAAGGAGAACTAGGGAAGACAGAGACCATGGTGGTGATCCTCCTGCCTCCCCCACACATTCAGGAGGACCTCAAGAAGCTGGTAGAGGCAGAGAAGACAAAGGACTGGCAGCAGGAGCTCAAGCTCTCGGAACCAAGGAGAGGAATAGAACTCTAAGAAAGCTAACCGGGCGCCAGGAAAGGAGACAAGACTTGGAAAGAGACAATAAAGGATTTGGACCTTAATCACTGGCTGCATTTAGAGAGAATATTACAACAGAAAGCTGCAGTTACATAGGATTAGAAGAGGTCTTAGTGACCAGTTAGTCCACCCATCTCATTGTTAACAAAGGCAGCACCTGATCCTGACAGGGAGGCTAAGCAAGGCACCCATCGTTATGTAGGCCCAAAGAACAGAAATGGGGCTCAAGTTGAGATCTGGACTCAAAATCCAGGGCCCTTTGGCAGTCAGAATGGCTGACCAGTCAAAGAACTTGGGTTTGCTTTATTTGCAAGTTTCTAGACTTGTAAGCATAATAACCCATGGCCCATGATGACAAAGGGACTAGAAGGAGACAGAGGCTGGGGACAGCTATTCGAGGAGCACCTAGTACAGACCGGAGGGCAAATGGCTCCTTAACGTACTGCAAATTATAATGTCAATGCACCTGGGTTCAGGCAGGCCCAGTTTCCTCCCCACCCCCTCCACACTCCCCTTGGCAAACAGCCTTTACCTGGGTCCGTTATTCCAACCACCAGCAGTTTGCTGAGCACATCCGCTACCACCTGCACAGCCGTCTGACTGACCACGTGGGCGTGGCCGCTGATGAGGTGGATGGAGGGCGTGAGCAGGCGGGAGCAGGTGCGGGCAGCCTCCATGCGGATCTCCTTGTGCTCGCTGTTCAGAAAATGGTCGGCACAGTGGCGGACAAACTGGGTCAGAGAGTGGCCTGGGCACACGAGGGAGAGGAGCAGGCAGACAGTTGGCATTTCGAATGCACTGGAGGTCTCACTTCCCTGCCACCAGGCTGGGCTTTCCCCAACTCCACCTCTTGGCTTCCATCCTGTCCCAGTGAAAATCCTACCTTCTAGAGGAAGCCTGCTCCCCCTTTCCCTCCTTAATTCTAAAGCCTTTCTTCTCTTTTTGTTTACTGCTTGTCCTGTATATAAGCTCATCTGTACCTACGGGAGTCTTCCCTATCAGACTGAAGGAGGTCAGAAAATGTCTTTTGCTCTCCTTGTGTCCCCAGTGTTTAGCACACAATGCCTGGTGCACAGGAGGCCCTCAATAAATGTATATTAAAGGACAATTCTCTTTCCAGGAGGGGAAACCAAATGTGGCTTTGTTCTGAGTGGGCAGGGTGTCATGTAGGAAGAACAGAAAGGAAGAATGGGAAATGATTCCCCTCCCCTCCAAATTACGTGGCTTGTTTTAGCTATGCTTGCTCTGAATGTTCCCAGGTAGGATGATTAAAGTATTTCCCAATCTCTGGGTAGGGACCTTAAAGCATCTAAGAAAGTACCCAAAAGGCAGTGTGATGTGGGTACAGGCCTAGGTGTTCATCAAGGCAAGCAGGAGAGGGACAGTAAGGGAGCCCCGGAAAGATGGTTCTCCTGGAGCTGTAAGTAGTGCTTGGCCACCTGGATCCCACAATTCTAAGTGTGCTTTCTTGTACTGCAATCCCTCCCCAGGGCACTGGAAGGGCTCATCAGAGCCCTGGAATGTCATTATCTAAGGGCATAATAAAAGCTAAAGGATCCGGGACTCTTAGAAAAGAGCAGCCTCCAGCAGGGGAAGTACCCAATGTACTGTCCCTGCTGACAGATAGAGCTTCCAGAGCCACCAGATTGAAGCACATTAAACAGGCAGCTCTGTGGGATGCCCATCCAGGGGGCATCTTCACTGTTTCTTAACCCATCACATGCTGCTCTGGAGCACTGCTCAATCCATATGTAGGATAAGAGGAAGTAAAAAAACCTTAGGTTTGGGAATTAATTATCACAAGTTCAATAATCCTCAGTTATACCTCTGGCAATACACCTCAATTTCACACCTTTTAAGGCTCAACTCTGTAAAACATGAAACCCAGTCCCTCTGAAAAGCTTCAGCGTGGCCTGTTTTCCAGCCTGTGACTCCCAGTCCCACCACTGGCTGAGTCTCTTACCTTCAAATTCAAAGCTACCAAGGGTTCGCAGGGCAAGAGTGATGCTCCCTACGTCGCTGGCCTCTGGAAGGCTGGTGAGGCTAGGGGAGGCCAACTGGTGGGCCAGGCCCTTGGGCATCCCGGGGTGCCGGAGGGGTTTGTGCATGAGCACCAGGGACAGCATCTTGAGCAGGCCATCCTGGATGTCTTTCTTCAGCTGTGGAATTTGCCGGCTCAGGTCATAGAGCACAGCAGTCAGGGCAGGGCTGGAGAGACAGTCCCTGAAGTGTTAGTCAGGGCTCAGAAAGCAACAAGTTTCAACCCCAAAGCACAAATCCCACTCCTCTGCTCATGTTTGACATGATGACAATGGGAAACACTTCCTTTTTCCGTTAGTCCTCACAGGTGATCGGAGACGGACCCATATTATTAGGCATCTTGGGCAGGTGAGCAAAGTAGGGCTTGGAAGTCCAAGGTAGGCCTGCTCATGACCTAGCAAGGTTTCACCTGCTGTCAAGGAGCCAGACCTGATCCCCTGCCTGCTGGGCCCCCCAAAGCGCATCTGAACACGTACCTCAGGCCCACAGCCAGCATAGGCTCGAGGAGCTCCTTGATGTCCTGCTGGATGCCGGGCCCCATGGCTCGGGCCAGCATGCTGATACAGGTGAAGACTGTGGCATCCACCTGAATGGCCTTCTGCCTCCTGGGGGGAAATAAACAATGGCCCACTTGAAGGCTTTGAGGGGCTGCCCTACTCCCTGCCTCAAGATCACTCCTGGAGGTGCCACCTTTTATATACTCCTTTGAGCCCTCCAGATCTCTCTGGACTCTCCTTCCTTAAGAGGGCCAAAGATTCTGTGCCCAGTTCTCAGAGAGGTATGTGAAGTTTGGGGACATTTAATGACTCACCTGTGGTGATTCAGAAAGTACATGGGAAAGACATCAGTGTCCTTGTTGTTAGAACAGAGCACCCTCCATCTCCCCCCCTGCCCCCCCCCCCCCAGGATCCTGACCTATTGTCCAACTCAAACTAAGCTACTTGACCTCCAGCCATAGGTTAGAGGTTTCTGAGAGCTTGGGAAAAGAATGGAGGTGGGGGGGCCTTGCAAATCAGAGGGCTGGAAAGGAAGCCCAGAGGCTGACTAGTCCAGCTCCTAGAAGAGAAAAAGAGGCAGCTAGACAAGGTCCTGCACAAGCTGTCATCTGGACTCCACAGGGATGCCACCCCTAAGAAGGGGCTGCCTGTCACCTCTGCAGAGTACTAACAATGGGGGAGGGGGGGGTTTCCTCTTCCCCCTGGTGCTCCTAGTTTTGCTGAGTCTCATCCTTCTTCATGCCATCACACTCCAAGGACCTGAGCTGAGAAACTTCCTTTGCTTGGACCCTCACAGACAAGGCTGCTAGGGCCCAACACCCTGGACACACTCTTGTCTGGGGATGCCCTTTGTGAAGACCTCAGATGTGGCCAGAGCAGAGCAGCAGACAAGGGACATGTGCTTCCTTCTTCTTGGACATACTGTTCCTCAATGCATTATGTCAATCATATGACAATTGCCACCTCTTTCCTTTTTTTGGCCTGTGCCTGTTATTCCTCATGTTCAATGATTTGGGAATGTCATTTATGATAAATTGCTGCCTCCCTCTACTATGTGATTTGCACCATATTTTTTAACTTTTCCAAAATGCTGCTAAATATGGCCTGATATAGGAAAGGTCTAATTCTTTCCTCTCCCACTAAAGATGAGGGGCCACTTTTCCCTGTGCCATTAGCCATATTGCACACTCAGAAATTTAGGTGAAAAAAGAACTTGGAGTGACATGGAAAATGCCACAGGAAATCCCCCCCTCCAGCCAAGCAAGGTAAGACCAAGATGCTTACTTAGGAGCAAAGTCCTTGGGTGGGAGGGCTGCTCGGATGATCTCCAGAACACGAGGCAAATAGACCTTAAACTCGGATCTCACGGCCACAGAGAGCAAGCCGAGGGCCTGAAAAGCAGCTGTGCGTTCCTTCTCCTTCTTGACGCAACTAAGAACATGGTTCATGGTGTCCTGGAGGTACTGAGTATCTGAAGACAGAACAGAGAGACTCTGGGTCTGCACTTGGGTGGTCCTGTCCTATTTACTTTTCAAGGGGAACATGGAACACTGGATGGATTCAAGAAGTTCCTACGATCCTACTAAGAATCACTTGCCTTATGCTAAAGACACACGTACAAAAGCACTTTTGGAAAGAGGTGAAGCAATGTTAAAGAGAAGGCAATTTAAAGTGTTTTCCTAAAAGTAATGCTGATCAGTTACCTTGTTCTAAGGCATTTTTACAGACTTACACTTAGCTATCTGGGTCACAATCATCAAGCTGAATTTCTTCTTTATGAAATACAGGTCAAATATTCTAACAGTGAATTCTAAGGGACTGTGTAAATTACTTTGTGTTGAAAATGGCTTCCAATAAATGGGCCAATTGCTTGGAAATCTTTTGTTGCCCAGATCTTCATCATAATGATACTTAATGTTAGGGGATTACATCTATAATTTGGAAAGCCTCAAATGTTTTTTCTATTTGATTTGCATAAGCTAACATCCATAGGCCAGCAATTCAAATTAAAGTGCTACTGCTGACACTGTCTCAATGTTGACATTGATTCGCTTCTATCTTTGATCCTCCTGGCAGTGTCTCAGAAGCCCCATGCCACAAACATATGGAGACATAGGGTGGCCCAAAGAATGACAGAAAGAAGAACTGGGATTGGGGGAGCACTGAGAGGACAGTTGGGGAAATAATGAAAGTATGTCATTTATTTTTTTACTGTAAGAGATAGGGAAGAATTAAAATATTCTCTATCCTGAGTTCTTAGCAAAACATGGCTGGATGTGCTGGGAAAAGGTTACTTTTACTGTGAAAATAGGAGGCTGTGACACTGATTAGAATAAACCAGAAGATCAAGGATTTTATGTGCAACCACTCAAATCACAGGTTCTTTGAAGTCCTATTACCTCGAACAAAGGCCCAAGAATAGCACTAGCTGGGGCAGAATCGGAACCTAGATCTTTCAAAGTTCTTATCCACTGAGATGCTCAGCTTTAATATTTGGGGGGTGGGAGGGCAGGAAGAAGGGGCACAATTTCGACAACATGTAGCTAGGTTTTGGAAGAGGAAGCCAAGAGGGGCATTTATTTTCCTTTTCCAGATTTGGCAAGCTAAAAAAAGGGACCGCACAGCCCCAGTGTCCCCAGGATCACAACTCCGGCAAACAGAACGAAGATTCCTGAAGTCTACATTTTTGTGAACTCAGAACGAACCCCAGCCTAGAAAGCTTCATCCAAACAGTGGTATGCATGAATTCCTGTCAGGCCCGATTGCGGTGACACATTTTAATGTATTGTTTAAGAAAACACAGAAAGAGCCCACATCAAAGGCTTCCATCCTAGGGCCTTCTGGGGCCTTCTTTCCTGCTGAGCAGCCCCTGAGCTGGTGAAGGTGGCTGCTCCCCCGGAGCTGAGCCATTAGCCCCTTGTCAACCTTGGACGGCATCACATGTTTATTTAGAGCTTGACTGAACAGGGTTAGGGCAGGCAGGAAGAAGGGGGGAAACTGAAAAAAGATGGGCCATGCCGTCTTGAGATCATTTCTCTCTGGCTTGACGGTTTAATGCTGCTAATTGCCTCATCCTCCTCCTTTGATACTTCCTAATTCTCACCCAGCCTGCATGTAACACCTCCCTGGCTATATTTGTCCTGCCGTTCTGTCTCAGTTACGGGCCTGAGAGGAGTCAGTGTCTCAGGGATTCGTAGATGTACAAGAATGGGGCTGGCTGGCCCTTCGCTTTTTTTTTTTTTTCGGAGTGGGGGGTGGTGGTCTCCATCCATATGCATGGGGCCTTGGATGAAGAACAGCAGGTGTGCCCTAGTGCCCTTGGACACATACTAGTGTGTGGGGAAAGAGTCCTGCTCAGCCCAGTATTTGGGAGCGGCCCGTCTTGTGCTCACCAGTGAAGGCAGATGGCTGAAACGCAGCCAGGCGGGGCAACAGATTAAGGATGGTCATCTGGATGAGGGAGTTCTTGCTGCTCCGGCATTTTAGCACCCACTGGCACACCTGGGACAGCAAAGGTAACAACGGGTCAGAACAAGAAGTGGGAGAAGGGAGGCTGGGAGCCAAAGGAGGGCTTCCCTGACTCACCTGATCAAATTTCTCTTCCATCAGGTCTCTGCAACATCGGCTTTCCACCAAGGTGGATTTGGCTGGGAGGGGAGACGCCCCAAATCCCATAATGCCTTGGTGGGCACTGTAACCCAGCAGGCCGACCAGGGCATTGGACTGCTGGGGCTGCACTGCCTGGAAGCTGGTGAAGGGAGTGATGTGACGAGGTTTTGTCCCAAAGCCCATGAGGTCTTTGCAGTACTTGTCATGCACTAGCTGCTGCTGGGTTATTTCTTCCATTTCTTCCCGGAGACGCTGCAAGAGAGAAAGAAATCATCTTTGTGTAGCAGCAGCTGCCAGCCTTGACCTCAGCAGACTCTTTAGAGCAACCCAGGCAGCCAAAATGGAGATGGTTATCTCTGCTATGGTCCAGCTCAGCAGCTGGCAGAGGCTTGGGTCTCCTTTAAGGGAAGAGCACCACCTACTGAAACACTAGGGAAACATCAGGGGGCATTCAGGGCGTAACACCCACCCACAGCTGGAGCCCAGCTTCGCCAATAAGGCAGAACCAGGAGCCCCAGCCCCAGCCCATGGACCATCAAGTAGGTGGCATGAGGAGAGCCTGGGTGGGGGGGGGGGGGTAAGGGGGTAAGGCAGGTTCCCATTTTAATCTCCCCAGAGATCCGGCGAGGAGCAAGTCATGGCTTTGTCAGTCCCAAGGTTCATCAAACTGGATGGGAAAGCTTCCAAGAGGGACCCTGTTCTGTTTTCTGAGAAGTGTTCAATGCTGTTCATCAACATGTCCAAATCCAACACCACATGCTATTACTTGATGGGAACTGACAATTCTCTTGGTCCCCCTGCCTATAAAGCCTTGCCTGCTTTATTTTCAGTTCCTGTAAAGTGCTGACACAAGCAGGCTATTTAATCTGGGACACACGGCGGGGACAGAGCCATTTCCAGGTTTCGTCCGGTAAGCCCGCACTGGGTACCTGCCGTGGCACAGGAGGCAGCAGCCCCGGCCCAGATCTGGCACTCACCTCTCCCTCCATGCTGCTGATCCTCACAAGCTCATTGAGAATCAGCAAGGCCCCATGAATCCGGTCGTCCCGATTCATGCCTTTCTCCTTGGCCAGTGTCTCGTCAAAGCCCTTCTCTGCTTCTTCATAGGTGTGCTAGGGAGAGATGGAGAGTGTCTTCAGTGACCATGTGCAGGCTGCAGCCCACAAGCCGGTCCTGGATGGTAGGGCTCCTGTCATGGCAGTCGGGAAGTTCCTACCGAGCTCCTGATGCCCCCACCGAGCGCTCTTGGAGGCAGTAATGGGGTGAAGGGAGACATTGAGCACAGGGTAGCTCTACAGGCCTGGGGCTCACCAGAAAGGGAAAGCCTCTCTGCACTCCTGGCCCAGATGCAAGTTTTTCCATTTGTCAAGTTAAGTGAAAGCTACTCTGTATCAGTGGTTGCTTGGGAGCTAAAAGCCCTTTTCCCTTTTTTGCAGAAACCTAAATAGAAGCCAAATTCTGGGGTTCCTAAGGAAAAACAGGATGTGCGGACATTGACCCGATCTGTGAGGAACCCTGCCAAGGGAATCTAGGCTGTTTAACCCACAGCTCTGGTTTGGGATTCCTGATAACAAGCCTGGTTGAGAGCCAGGGAATAGAATGCTGTTCTATTTTCTGGGACACAGGTGAACACATGGGAAGGCAGCATGGAAAGGGGGGAAGAGCTCTGAGCCTCTGCCCCTTATTAGCTGTATGATCCTGCATGAACTACTTCCCCTCTTTGGGCCTCTGTAAAGTGAAGGGGGCAGACTCAACTGGACAAACTCTGGGATCCTGACTCACGGCTCTTGGGATATCAGAGGGCCCTACCACCAGTCCAAGGGAACAAGGTGTGTATATGTGGAGGGGATTCTGTTTAAAATGTGTGCTTTGATAGCTGCCAGAGACATCTTATCCAACAAACATCAAGTGCCTAAGCATGAAAAGCAGCTTGCACTCTACTGAATGGACCAAACCCACTCACCCTGTACCACTGGGGTTTCTGCATCTCTTTCGGTTCACGCTGGGTGGTGAGGATCAGACAGGCTCGGAGGGCAGAGACAGCTCCTTCCCGGATGGCCTGTTTGGGGTCCCAGACTGCCACAAAGATAGTATCAAAGAAAGGCTGCACTTGCTGGAAGAAGAAGGTGGGGACGCTGATGGCCAGCTCACGAAGGACAAGAACCTGCGGGGGAAAGAAACAAGTCAGCATCCTGGAGGACTGTGTGTTGGAGGACCAACCATATGACACTTTTAGTGCCCATTGGATTAAGACTTAGAACGCTGTTAACTCTAATGTAGAACGCACCACTCCTCCTGTATTCTCACATTTCTCTAACATCGCCATTAATTTTCTTTTAAACATGGGTATATAAACGCATGCACACCCATCCATAAAAACCCCTATTTCTAAACCTCATTTCTCTTAAGCCACAATCCACCCCTGTCTGCCCTGGGCCCAGGCTGGCCCGGACTGGTCTTCCCAGTACTCACAGCTGCATGTCTCCGGCCCTCGTTGCGGTCGGCACCCAGCCATTCGAGGGCCCGTTTCACCTCAAACTCCACATACTCAGCTGTGCAAGTGTCTCCCGCCATGGCCAGGCGGCCGATGGCCTTGGATGCCATCTCCATGACAACTGGGTCATTGGAGGGAAGGAGGTTCCGAAGGTAGTTAGCAAACCTGCCTATGCGGGTAGCATATGCTTCCACTCCTATAAGGCTGGCTGCAAGGGAGGCAAGAAGACAGGGGATGGGGCGGGGACCCGAGAAGAAAGGAACCCTCTATCCCTTTATTTGTAACATCACAATCTCAGTTAACTTGTAGAACAAATGGAAGGGAGAAGCAGATTTCTGCTGAACCCTAATTTTGAATTAAAAAACAAAACAAAACAGGCTTCATGTTTCCCTATTTCAAACCTATTGCCAGAGCCCTTCACAGGGAGCAAAATTCTCCACCTTTGGACACAATTATCAACATGGTCTGCTCTCTGCGAGAGGTGCAAATGAGCAGTGAAGTGGCCCAGACACAAAAGCACCAACCAGGGGCTTGGACAAGTCACTGAAAAGGTGGCTGAAGTGTGTGACTCGTGGCCCTGCTTTGTTTGAGAGGCCCCCAATTAGCCCAGGACTCCTGAGATCAAGACTCTGCTTGGCTGGTTCTCTCTTACCTATGGCCAGGATGCCCCCTTTCCGCTCATTGGCATCTGAGCTGGACACCAGTTCAAAAATGTGATGATTCAACTGATCATAGAACCGGGTAGACTCCTCCTGACTCATCTGAAAATGGAGGAAGTCTGTAGTAACTTCTTTGTCCCCTTCCAGACATCACAACAATTCAACCTTTACAAAGCCCCTCCTACGTACAAGATTATGTGCTAAGTGCTGAAGACCCAAAGAAGGTCCTCCCCTCAAGCTTATGAGGGAATGCAGCACTTCCACAGGAAAGTCGATATAAAATACATAGCAGCAACATAAAAGCAATTTCAAGAGGGAAGGGACACTAACAAGGGAGGCAAAAGCTTCAAAGAAGAGGTGTCTCCTGGGTTTTGCTTCAAGGGAAGCAAGGATTTTAGGAAGTGGCGGTGAGGAGAGCATTGGTGATATGGGAAATCATAACCTCAAAGGTAGAGCCGTAGTGGGAACAGCTTGTAGGCCAGGAGTGCATGAAGGTGCAAAACACAAGAAAAGGCTGGAGAGCCTGGAGGAAGGCCCATGGAGGAGGGCTTTAAATGACATGTTGAGGAGACTGTATTTGAGACCACTGGGAGCCACTGAAGTTTGTTGAACAGAGGAGTGACAGCACAGCCCTGTTTTTGGAATAATGTGTAGAGGATAAATCAGAGAGACTAGAAGCAAGAGCAATGGGGGATACAGAAATGGTTCAGGTGAGAAGACAGCTAATATCGGATAGATGGGGTTCAGTGGAATGAAGGGAGAGATTCAAGACAGGCTGTAGGTGGATCAACAACAGTTTGGCAAATGATTGGCTCTGTGGAGTAGATAGAAGGAGAGGGAACAGTCAAGAGCTACTCCAAGTGAGTGACTGGATAAATGGGGGTGCCCTCAACACACCCGGAGGTGGGATGAGACACTGCCACAGTCCCTTGTCCTAATTTCACACGGTCAGATTCCTGTCTGAACCCACGTTTCCATATGGAAATGTATCAGTAAAGCCACTTTGCAAGAAGATGGGACAGATAACTTTCAGCAGGGAAGGCACACGTGTGTGACAAAGGACGTATCCAGGAGGTCCCCACAAACGTGCATGCTTGCCTATGGAGAGCGCCCAGCCACCACACCTCCCCTGCCCCAGGACCACGCGGCACTGACCTCCCGGAGTTCCAGGGTGACATAATGCTGCAGCTCCTTGGCAGTTTTGGCCCGCGTCTCCTCGCTGCGGCTCTTCAAGCCACTGGCAAACTGCTGGAGGATGGTCACGGTGCCCGACATGGTGGGGCTGGGTCCAGGCCTGGGGATCCAAGAAGAGAACTGGAGATAAACTCAAGGTCCTCCAGGACAAGACTTTTGTTATATGAGTTAAGAAAAGAAGCCCAGAGTGTGAAACAAGCTGCCTGCTCAAGAGCAAACTGAGCCAGTGAGCGGCCTCCATGGCTGGGCCTCTCCCTAACATCCCATTTCTACCAGCTGGCTGAACTCGCCGGCTCCAACCAGCCCAGCACTCCCTGCCTGAGGGCCCAAAGCTGCCAGCAGCCCTCCCTTCACACCCCTCCCCCCCCCAAGGAGCCAAATTCGGTGATGATATCATAACCCCTGCATCCTCAACACAGAGCAGCACAGACCCTGGAAAAATGCAGCGAAGGGATTCTAGCAAGGTCCATCCCCGGATGGCAGCATGGGAGGCTCCCCCGGGGACCTGCCGAATAAAGGCCCGGGAAGTTTCCCCACTCTGACTCGTTGAGATGAGGAGCTTGCTTCAGACTATTTCTGAGGTCTAACCACTATGTAGCCCCAAGAGGCTGAGAAGATGCCAGACCTCCAAAAGACTAATTTTAAGAGTCTGTATAGATCTTCGTTTCAGACTAAGGCTAGAGAGCCAAACTCAATTATCATTTCTCTGCAGAAAAAAGCCCAAAGAAATAGTGACAAATTATTAAGGGCAACGTGAATTACAAAATACTATGGACGTCTATGCCTGGTTCTACTGGGAAAGCTACAAGAACCAGGCCCTCTCAGACTTCCTGTCTCCCAGAAACGGCACGTCCACTACAGAGGGCGGCCACAAAGTGGTGTGGTGGGGACCAGGCATCCCACCTGAGACACCAACTAGGTGTATGGCCTTGGACAAGCCATTTAATCTACTCGCTGTGCCTCAGTTCCTTCGTGTGAGGAGGTTCTAAGGCCTTCCAGCTCCAGATGTAGGATCCTATAACCCATGCACAAGACAGGAGTCTTTATTAGGCCATTTTCTGGGGACTGGGCCCAAGGGAGAAGGGCGGGAGACAGATGAGCCTGTATGGGGGTTTCTGGAGAAGCTAGGGAAGATGGAGGTGGACCTTTAGAATCTGGGTCTCTGTAAAGAGTGGAGACAGAATTATATCCATAAAGTACTATTCTGGAGAGGGGACTCTCAAGAGCTGATAGGAACTTCAGGAATCATCCAGCCTTGGGCTTGGGAGCAGCTTTTCTCTCATTAGAGGTTATCAATTCAATTGAAACATTTGTTAATAAAGGTGCCTGATGCCCAAGATTAACTTTGTGAAGTTTTAACAAACCACTGAAAGGTGTTATGTGTATCAATAAGTGCATAAATATATAGTTAATTCTCAGGGATTTTCATTTCTATTTTTATCCCGTTTTTGGTTGAAAGTTTAGTAATCAAAAAAGTTTCAAAGACACAAAGATCTTAAAGATTTGAATAAAGTACTTAGTTTTGTATTTTTTTAAAATAAAGATGAAAAAAATTGTTCTTTGGCACCTTCTAAATTGTTTTTCCATCATGCATATATGTATGTCCATATATATATGTGTGTGTGTGTGTGGACATACATATGCGCAGCGCATATATGGAAGGAAATATAAATGTGTCTCTAAACCTCTGTGAAATGTCTAATATGTAAGGCACTGTACTAGGTACTTGGGGAGATGAAGGCCAAAATGAAACAAGTTTTGCACTCAAGGAGCTTAAGTTCTGGTGAGGGGGTTATAAAATGTACCCATATTATATGGGTACATATATATTTATTATATGCCCACATATATGTGGGTATATATATTAATATATTATGTATCACATTAAATATACATATGTACCATATACCCATGTAAACACATAATATTATGTATTATATATACACATATGTATTAATGCCCACACAAATAGGACATAATCTGTGGAGGAAAGGGTACCAACGACTGGGATGCTTGGGAAAAGCCTGGGCTGAGCCTCAAAGGAATCTGGGGGGTCCTACGGCAGGTTTGGAGGCGGGGGATTCCAAGTACAGGGGACGGCCCATCCCAGTGCATGTGAAAGGACGCAGAAAAGTGAGTCTGGGGACAAATAGGAAGACAGCGTGGCTGGAAATGATGAGAAACATCATTTTACCTGAAAAGGTAGGGGAGGATAGGCCCTGTGGCAGGGGGTGGAAGAACGAACCTAATTAGTCCTCAAGCCCAGACCATTGGTGCCAAGTTCTAGTTGGACGGGATAGGCTGTGGAGGGCCTGGGACTTAGTGGCACCTCCCAAGGTGAATCCTGGTTCCCCAGCCTCTGCTTGCATATTCCTAGGCGATAGGGAACTCACTACTTTACAAGGTGTGGCAAGTAAGACAAGAGTGGAGCCTCAGCTCTGGGCTAAAACAGCTGGATGCAAGGACTAGCATCCTGCAACATCATGTTTTCTAATTGTAAAATGGAGATCCCGTTTAGGCACAACAAAGGTTCTATCCTGAGGCAGTAGCCAATACCTGGGCCGGAGGCTTCCTGCCCTTCCCACCCACGGCTGGTTCTGCCCTTAGGGGCCCTTGGAACGCCCCCAGCCTTCCCCTTCTCCTGCTGCCTCCTGGAGCCAGAAGGGAGCCCGCTCTGCGATGACAGCTACAGGTCAGGCTGCAGAAGTGGGGGCTCTGGCACTGGACTGGAGCCTCTCCCAGATGGCCCAGGGGGGCTAAGTCCCCTCCCCGCCAAGACCCACACTCAAGGGCAGGGGGTTAGCATAAGCTCCCCGAGGGCAGGAAACGGCTTGCTTTTTCCCTTTGCATCCTCGGTCCCCGCTCGCTGGCACACAGCAGGCACTTGATAAACGCTCGCTAACTATTTAGGCCTCTTTGAGGAGCCGCGCTGGGCGCTGACAGGGACGTTGACACTAAAGGGTTTCTGAGGCAGACGGGTGCTGGTCCTGGGGGCTCCGGGAGACCGCGGGCTCGGAGGCTGAGGGGGAGCTCTGGGGATCCCCGAGGACGGAGGCTGCGGGGAAGCCTGGGAACGTTCGGACAGGGCTCCTTGGGAGATGGGGGGCCTCGGACAGCTCGGGAGGGTCCCGGGACGCCCCTCTGGTCAATCAGGAACTTCTGGAAGACTCCTGGGCGGGGGAACCCTGGCAAGGCGGCCAAGCTTCGGGGAAGGGGCATCTGACCAAGCGGGGGTTTCTAGCAGGGCTGGAGGTCCCTGGGGTGTCGGGGGACTTGGGGGGCCCCGGACGAGGCAAGAGGCTCTGAGGTGTCCGGGAAGCCCCGGGGCGGAGGACGCCGCGAGCCACGGTTGGCGGCTGGGCCGGGCAGGGCCCGAGGGACGTCTGCGGGGGCCCAGGTGCCCAGCGGCGCCGCGGCCTCCCTCCAGCGCGGGGGTCCGGGCCCCGACCCCGGCCCAGCCGGGGAGCCGAGCGGCTGGCGCCAGACTCACCGTGACTTGCGTGACTCGCGGCCTCCCCTTCAGCCGGTGCAGCTGCCGAAGGCGCCGCCGCCGCCGCCGCTCCAACCCCCCCCACCCCCAGCACCGCCCGCCTTCCCTCCCGGCGGCCCTCCGAGCCGGGTGGGGAAGGGCGGGGCACCGGACTCCTAGGACCAACCGAAAGATCGGAGGAGGAGACAGGCGGGCCTGGCGACCAATGGCAGAGAGCAAGGAGGAACGCGCTGGAACCCGGCCCCCCGAGGAGGCGGGAGAAGTTCAAATGGACAAACCACGCATCCAGTAACAAGCGAGCGCCGCGCAGAGCAACACCGCGACAGGCCAATCGGCGGCAAGTCGCCCTCCCTGGCCACTTCCGACCCGGCTTCCAGTGCGTGCTGCCTTGAAATGAGCCCCCTGCACAGCTGGCTAGCTCTTCCGGATACCGCCTCCGCCGGGCTACCTGGAAAGCGGGGTCAGCCCCCGCCCCCTCCCCCTCCCCTGAGTGGGCGCCGAGTGCCTCCGCGCACGAACTCGGGCCGCAGCTGCGGACTTCCCGTCCGCCTCATCCCCGGACGTCCCTAGTGTCGCATTCGGGGTTTGACACGGGAAACGAACCCCGGGGACACAGGCGTTTCCCCAACAAACCCCAGCAGAGATGAGCGAGGTCCCCGAGGTCACGGCCCGCCAGCGCCAGGGCTCAGGTGTGTGCCCGACTCCAAGCCTGGCGGCCGGCCTTACACACTGCCCATTCATGTTCTTCTTGGCTTCCTGCCTAGAGCAGGGCGCGCAGTCGTGGGAACTGGGGGGAGGGGGGGTTGTTGTGTGTGTAGTTGTAGAACTCCGGGGTCAAGTCTGCAAAATGGGCAGAAAAATACTTGCCCAGGGCTGTGGAATCAGTCTAGAGGTGAGTTTTTACACGGTTCCCAAGTACTGATCATTCTTCAAAAGGCGGAGCTCTCCGCTTCCCTCTTCCGCGATCCAGCCTAATTTATGGGGTGATCTTCCCTTTAGAGTCCTTCCCTATATAATTTGCATATGATGCCGGCTTCCCTTGGCTTCTGTGATCTTTGGTGAATATTTCCTCCAGTGTGCACATGTCCACCAATGATCGCGGCTTTGCTCCTCTCCTACCCTCAACATCACCCGGGTACCAAGAAGTTTGTTTTCCTCTTGTTGATTTCTCTGCCTCCTCTTCCATTTGTAATGCGCCAAGTTAGCACAGTTCGGGGCACAGAGTAATTAGAGATTTTCATCAGGATTTTCTCAGAAAATATTAAAGTGGGAGTCATTCCGAGATACTCCACCAAGCCCCCCCTCCCCTCTCTCTCTCAAAATAAATGCCCACATAAAAAATAAAGGGGAGAAAAGGACCAAGACCCGGTGAGGAATGGAATCTATTCATGAGTTCCTGTTAGAATTGCATTCTATCTTGGGTCACCCAGAAAGGCAGTGACTCGACTGGAGATAGGGTCACGAGATCTTTCTTCCCTTTCTCTCTTTTCCAACACCGAGATTGCTCATCTGGGGCTCAGGGAGGTAACGGAAAGGGGAATGGGTTCGAAATTGAAGAAATGAAACCCAACTTCTATCGCTGGGACCCTGGGAAAATGTTATTCCTTTTCAGACAGCCTTTCATTTAATTTAAAAAACACATTTATTTTGTACCTGTGCTATATGTTGAAGCTACAATAATAAAAAAAAAAAACACATTTATTTTGTATCTGTGCTATATGCTGAAGTCACACAAAAGAAAAACTGACATGAATGGACGAAGCATAAACACTGTGACATGTTGCTGGGGGTGACCAAGGTCACACAGGTTACTGGAAGCAGTCCAGTGTTCTTTCCACGGTTTCTCGGCCTTTCCTCTTGGTGTCCCCCATGCTTTGCATATAGCAACGTCAATTAAATTCGTGACTGGAACCGAATGGATAGTCTTAGGGCGGAGGGAGAGAGAGTTCCTGCAGTGTGGTGGGATGAGACCTTTTTTTCCCGGGCCCCACGTACTCAAGGAGCGGGTTTCCGCACGGCCGACAAAGGCCGGCGCACAACATGGCGGCCCCTAAGCCTTACGGAGTGCTCCGGGGCCGTCGCCTGCCTCGCTTCTGACCGAAACCTGGAGGACTGGAAGACGTGCCAGTCGCAGGGTCAAAGGAGGTCAGGCTTCCAGCGAGCCGGGCACCCGTCTCCGGCAGCCCCCCTTCCCGGTGCGCCCTTCCTGCGCTCGGCGACGTTTCAGTCTTCTCTCCCTAGCGGCGAGCCCCTCCAGAAGCCCTCCCGCCTCGCTTCCCCGGAGCCACGCTTTCCAGGAGCCGCGGGCCCCGCTCCAGCCCGGCGTAGCCCGCTCCAGGTCCGCACCCCTCCGTGCCGGGATAGTGCCGGGGTCGTGGCGGGCCTGCAGCCCCTCCGGACCGGTCTCACCCGCTAGCCCCGCCCCCTCCCCTTGTCCCCTTTACCTCTAGCCCCACCCCCTAGCTACTTTCACCCTCGGGCCCCGCCCCCTCCCTTGTCCCTTTTGACCCTAGGCCAGCCCCGCCCTTGCCACTTCCACCCCCTGGCGCCGGCTCTCCTCCAGCCGTGAGCCCCGCCCCCTCCTCGTGCTCGCGCCGGCTCCTCCACGTGTTCCGCTCGCCCGGCCCTGGAGCCCACCCTGGCCCCCTCCATGGCGGAGGCCCCGGGCCCCGGGGAGAAGATCAGCGTGCAGGCGGGCAGCGAGGGCCCCACGGCCGCAGAGAAGGCCAAGGCCTGCCCGTGCGACGACTGGTCGGCGCCGCCGCCGCCGCCCCCGCCGCGCACCTGGCGCCAGAAGTGCGCCGCCTACGTGCTGGCGCTGCGGCCGTGGAGCTTCAGCGCCTCGCTGAGCCCCGTGGCGCTGGGCAGCGCGCTGGCCTACCGCACGCAGGGCGCGCTGCAGCCGGGCCTGCTGCTGGGCAGCGCCGTGGCCGTGCTGGCCGTGCACGGCGCCGGCAACCTCGTCAACACCTACTACGACTTCTCCAAGGGCATCGACCACAAGAAGAGCGACGACCGCACGCTGGTGGACCGCATCCTGGAGCCGCGCGACGTGGTGCGCTTCGGCGTCTTCCTCTACACGCTGGGCTGCGTCTGCGCCGCCTGCCTCTACTTCCTGTCGGCGCTCAAGCTCGAGCACCTGGCGCTCATCTTCTTCGGGGGCCTCTCGGGCTCCTTCCTGTACACGGGAGGTGAGGCTCCCCCTGGCGGAGGGGAGGGCGCGCGCCCCGGGAGAAGCTCCCCCGGGAGGGCCCGGCCTGAGTGTGCACCCAGAGGTCTGCGCCCGGCCTGAGAGTGCTCCCCAGAGGTCTGCGCCCGGCCTGAGAGTGCTCCCCAGAGGTCTGCGCCCGGCCTGAGAGTGCTCCCCAGAGGTCTGCGCCCGGCCTGGGAGTGCTCCCCAGAGGTCTGCGCCCGGCCTGGCGGTGCTCCCCAGAGATCTGCGCCGGCCTGGCGGTGCTCCCCAGGGGCTCTGCGCCCGGCCTGAGAGTGCTCCCCAGAGGTCTGCGCCCGGCCTGGCGGTGCTCCCCAGGGGCTCTGCGCCCGGCCTGAGAGTGCTCCCCAGAGGTCTGCGCCCGGCCTGGCGGTGCTCCCCAGAGGCTCTCGCCCGGCCTGAGAATGCTCCCAGAGGTCTGCGCCCGGCCTGAGAGTGCTCCCCAGAGGTCTGCGCCCGGCCTGAGAGTGCTCCCCAGAGGTCTGCGCCCGGCCTGGCGGTGCTCCCCAGGGGCTCTGCGCCCGGCCTGAGAGTGCTCCCCAGAGGTCTGCGCCCGGCCTGAGGGCGCTCCCCAGGGGCTCTGCGCCCGGCCTGAGAGTGCTCCCCAGAGGTCTGCGCCCGCCCGAGAGTGCCCCCAGAGGTCTGCGCCGCCGAGAGTGCTCCCCGAGGTCTGCCCTGCCTGGCAGGCTCCCCCAGAGGTCTGCCCCGGGCCTGAGGTGCTCCCCAGAGGCGCGCCCCGGGCCTGGAAAGGCTCCCCAGAGGTCTGCCCGCCGGCAGTGCTCCCCCCAGAGGCTGCGCCCGGGTCTGAGGTGCCCCCCAGAGGTCTGCGCCCCGCCTGGGGGCTCCCCAGGGCCTTGTGCCCGCCTGAGAGTCCCCCGAGGTCTGCGCCGCCTGAGGGCCCCCCAGGGGGCTCCGCCGCCTGAGAGTGCTCCCCAGAGGTCTGCGCCCGGCCTGGCGGTGCTCCCCAGAGGTCTGCGCCCGGCCTGGCAGTGCTCCCCAGAGGTCTGCGTCCGGCCTGGCGGTGCTCCCCAGGGGCTCTGGGCCTGGTCCTGCTGCCCAAGGGGTCCAGAGCCCCGGCCCGACGGTGCTCCCCAGAGGTCTGCGCCTGATGTCTAGCCCAGGATGGCCCAGGTTCGGTGCTGGCTGTGCTCCCTGGGAGTTTGGGGATCGGGCCTGGCCTTGTTCCCCAAGGGGACAGTGAGGGGCCTAGGTAAGGCCCCCTTCAGGGGCCCTTGCTGCCTCTGTCCTTCAGGGAGGGCCGAGTGCTTTGGGCCCCCATTTCTTTTTCTTGGTCCTGAGCTTCCTCTTGTGCACAGTGAGGAGCCTGGATCCGAGCACCCCCAAGCTCCCACCGACAGTCGGTGATTGGGAGGGGAAGGGCACCTTCCAGGCCCCTGGGAGCGGGATTTCCCCTTGTGCGGACAGGCCTTGGAGGAGGTCCTGCTCTTGCCACTTGCCACTTCGTGCGGCACTTTGTGCCCTGAGAACACTGTGCGAGTTCCCAGCGTCCTCCATGCCGCCTCCTGACCGCCAGAACACGGTTCTCCCTTCCAGGAGCAAGTCCAGGGAGCTACTGCTGAAAGTGGTGGAAGGCCCGCCTCGGCAGCCGGCTCTGGCCGGCCGTGGGGTCACCGTTTCTAGGGTTATTTCAGAGAGGGGAGCAGAACAAAAAGGAGGGGAGCGGGCTTCAATTTTCAGCTCCGTTCAACAGATATTTCTCCAGTACCTATTGGGTGCCAGACTCTGGGTAGAAAGAGACAAAGCCGAAAGGCTTCTCTTCTGCAGGGGGGCAGTGGAGTTTGGGAAGGAGCCAGAGGGGCCTTTGGTGAGTGTGCTGGGCCGGGCATGGGGACAGCCTGGGGAAGCGCTGAGAGGGGGTGGGGACCTGAAGCCCAGCCTTAGGGGAGAGACCCTTCTGCCCCTTGGCGGCTCTGGAGGAGGAAGCAGTCAGCTCCAAGCAGGGGGGCCTGTTGGGAGACCTCCAGGCGTCCGTGGGAGTGCAGGAGAGGGATTCCAGAGGTGCTTGGAGGGAGGGGAGCCCAAAGGCGGCGGTTGTTTGGGTGGGGAGAGAGGTGAGAGGGAGAAGGGAGGAACTGAGGCTGGTCCCGTGGATCTGCGCTCCACATGGGCCAGGGCAGGACCTGGATGGCTGGAGCCCAGGCGCCTTGGGATGCCGGCCTTCAAGTCTTGGGAAGAGACTCTAGGCTTCCCTTTGTGAGATCTGCCAGCGGTGGCTGGAAGCTGGGCTAGGGAGAACCTGGCCTGAGTAGAACAGGAGGGGAAGGACTGCCGGGGGGAGGGGAGGGGGGCAAGGCTGTAGGCAGAGGCGTTAGCAACGATTGGAGAATGCTATTTGGGGTCCTCCCATCATGCTGGTTCTCAGAGACCTGAGGGTCCTTCCAGCCTAGCTTGTCTGACCTGGGAGAGAGAGGACAAGGAAGCCGATTGCTCTGCTTGGTAGCCATAGGAAGCAGAGCAGGGAATTGGGGGGAGGGTGTCTACCCCCAGCCTGGGAAGACCTCCCTGGTGGATTGGGTGATGGAGAAGGGCTTATTCTGGGGACCGGCCCATCCCCTGCATCCTGAGTCTTTGCCCCTGGACTGACAGAGAGAGAGGGCCTGGGACTTGGTGAAACGCGGGCGCTGGGATCTGGGTTCTCTCCTTGAGGCTCCTGCCAAGCCTCTCTGGGGCCCAGCTCCGTTTCCCGAATGTAGCTTTGGTCTCGGTACTGTGTCACATTTAAGGAACCCTCATCCCCCCTGGTTGCTGGCTTTGTTTTTAAACACCATAAAACCAGAGGCTGCACCGGAGAGCAGGCGGGTGAGCAAAGGGAAGGGCCCTGGCTTTGCTCTTACCCGGCCCCAGAAGGACAGAAGGCAGAGAGGCAGCGGGCGCTCTTCGCTCTGCTTGGCCAGGCTCGCGAGGGAAGCTGCTTAATGCTCCTCCTCTCAGGCCGCTCCTGCCGGTCTGTCTGGGAGGGTAGAAGGAGCCTAAATGACTTGTGTGCGTGAGGGGTTATTCTGAATTACGGAGGAAAGCCCAGGGGCTGTTCTCGGGAGCGGGCTGAGGCAGGTCAGGCAGCGTGGGGACCTCCTGTCCTCAGCAGTCTTCAGGAGAGAGAGCTGCCGTAGGAAAGGGCCGAATCTGGGAACCCTCCCCGGCTTTTGTGTGCCTCAGGGCCCTGAGCCTCGGCTGCTTCGGGGACATCGTGCTCATCCTGGGCCTGAGTGTTTCTGGGGGACCGAGGGCTCACATTCATGGTGACTGGCGGTGGGCCGGTCCCGCCATGGAGGCTCTTTCCATCTGGAGCAGTCGGGAGAAGTGGGGGTGGGGAGCAGGGAGGCTTGCCCAGAGCTGTGCACTAGGGATGCTTAGGAAGGGGAGCCCTGTGTGCGAAGGGGTTCTGGGGACCGGGTCGTTTCCTCACCCCCAGCCCCCTGGGCACTTCACTGGGTAAGCTCTGGGGGTTTCATGGAGACTGCTGTTCTAGAATCAGTAGGGTTAGGTGTTGCTCACTGGAGGATGAAGAGGATAAAGAATGAGCATCCAGGGTGCAAGCGCCTTCCAGTAGTGACTTGTTTAAGTGCCCAGGGAGGGGGATGCCTCCATTTTACAATTGAGGACACTGAGGCAGAGATAAAGTCACCTGCCCTGGGTCACACGGCTGGCAAGGCTCAGACCCTGCCCCTTGGCCTGGCACTCTGTGTCCCTGAGGAGGCAGCTGAAGCTGGGAGAGGTTAGGACCCCCTGTGTCGGTGTCTTCCTGCCCCACGCAGATTATAAGAGCCTTGAGGTCAGGAAACAGCTCATTAAACTTTGTGTTTCATCTAGAACGTGGAGGGATACCCTGGATAGTGGGCACCTAATAAATGTTTGTTAGGTTATTGGGAGAGTCGTTGGAATATTACTGGGGGCTTGGTTGGAAACAAATTGATTAGTAATCTTTGGGTCCCTTTGCTGTATCTGTGAACAAATCCATTTTTGCCCTTGCCGCTGTTTAAGAAGGCAAGCTGATGGTGGGCTTGCCCCCTGCTTCAGGTTCCCTTTTCTTACAAAGCTCCTTGACTTTTGACAGTAAGAGTGAAATGAACTCCTTGAAATGAACTTCTCTGTTTGGGTTTTTTTATAATCCTCTTAATTCACAGCCTCTGATTTCATGTCAGCTCTTTGTTTTCTGGCCCTAGGGGTTGGATTCAAATACGTGGCTCTGGGCGACCTGGTCATCCTCATCACCTTCGGCCCGCTGGCCGTGATGTTTGCCTACGCCGTGCAGGTGGGCTCGGTGGCCATCTTCCCCCTGGTGTACGCCATCCCGCTGGCGCTCAGCACGGAGGCCATCCTGCACTCCAACAACACCCGGGACATGGAGTCCGACCGAGAGGCCGGCATCGTGACCCTGGCCATCCTCATCGGCCCTGCCTTCTCCTACATGCTCTACAACACACTGCTCTTCTTGCCCTACCTGATCTTCAGCATTCTGGCCACGCGCTACACCATCAGCATGGCGCTGCCCCTGCTCACCATCCCCCTGGCCTTTGCGCTCGAGAGACAGTTCAGGAGCCAGAACTTCAACAAACTGCCCCAGAGGACTGCCAAGCTCAACCTCCTGCTGGGGCTCTTCTACGTCTTTGGGATCATCCTGGCCCCGCCGGGCGCCCTGCCCAGACTCTAACGGGCCGGGTCAGCCCTCCCTCCTCCCCCCTTCCCCTTCAGCGGACCGTGACTCCCGGACTCAGGGTGTGAATCAGTGTCTGAGAAGGATCTGGGATCTGGGAGCTTTCGCCTTTGGGGTAACAGAACCTTCATAGCTATCCATGTTTTCTCGCAGTCCTTGGGATTCTGCCGGGACCCAGGAGCATTCTGGGGGCACCGGCTCGCTCTGCTCACAGCTTCCACTAGAGGGCAGCGTCGGGTCACTTTGAAATGAGACTGTCCCTTCCACGTGTGGCCAGCCTCTCCGGCCCCTCACTACAGGGCACTTGTAGAACCCTTACATTGAAGCTCATTCCCTTACCAGTTTTGGTCTTCTGTGGTAATGTGGGCTCGCTAACATGGGCCCGGCCATCTCTTCCCTTTGGTCTCTGGCCCAGAAAAGGGCCGAGAGAGCCCTCGTTCACAGCCCACGGGCTCAGATGCGCTCCCCCGACGGATCCGCTCTCTGGTCCCTGGCGGGTGTGGGGAGGGCAGAGGCTGCTTCCCTTGTAGGAAACCATAAAGGAGGCAGGGCCAGGAGTTCCTGCTGTCCTTGGCCTGAAATGACAGCATGGTCAGCAGTTTGAGGGCGTCCAGGACACCGTTTCTCTTCACCCCTGCTCTCAGCCCTTCCCCTTTTAAAAATCTTTTAATATTTCTTTTGAATACCCTTGCCCAGTTTTCTTAGAGAGAAGAAAAAACAGCATTCTGCCACTAGATTTCCTGGTAAGAATTTAGAAGCTGTCGCAGAGCCCAGGGTAAGCCAACTAAGCCCACAAATCTTTGGGGTTCCCGGGTCAGGCCCGTGGGCCGTTTCTGAGCCAGAGTGGGCCAAGCACAGCGAATTTAGTCTCTCTAGGGTATGATGACATCATCTGACCCACCCCAAATATTTGCAGCCCTTCTCCCCACAGCAGCTCTAAGGCTTTGGTGCCCAGGGTAGAGGGTGGACCAGGCTCACCATATGGTCCAGACCATGACCAGAGCGGGTCACATCACAAAGAGAAAGAGGGGAGACCCTGGAGGTTCTTGGCAACGGTTTTGGTCCCGACACAGAGCCCACAGCAAAGAGAAAGGCTGAAGTCCTCCCCAGCACTCCTTTCCCAAGACCTTGGTAAGACGCAAATTTGGGGTTTGTGGAGTTGTAGGCGCTGCTCCCGTCCATCCTTTCATGAATTGGCCCCTCCCAGAGCTTGGCCCTCTGGGAAGAGGGTCTTCTGTGGATCCCCAGGTTGGCCACCGCGTCTTATCCTGTCCATTCTGTCTCATTAGCCTGCAAGCTAGAGTCTAATGCCGATTTTAATACATTTTTGATACATGCACACCCTGACAAAGCCACATTTGGTATTGAGTTTTGTACACGGCTCACCATGCATTTATACGGCTGTTGTTGATTCAGTGAATTTTTCTTAGTCTTGTTGATTAAAAAAAAAAAATGAAGAATTCGCTCATTACCAGTCTCTGGCTTCTCTTTGCCTCTCGAGCACCTTCCCCGCCGGGTCTCTTAAGGTCCCTGGAACACGACACAGCGGTTTGATCCAGTGGTTTAGCAAAGTTGGGTTCTTAGCCAAGCTGTGCCAGCGGGCACCCTACCCCCCTCTCAGAAGGGGTTCTGAGTCACATGTGGAAGTTTAAAGTGAGACTTCAGAGCTAGAAGGGACCCACATCCGCACTGGTCACACCCCCCTGATGGATCTTTGTGTGTGAGGGAGACACGTCACGTAGGGACAACTTGAGCACATCTCCCAGGAGCCAAGGAGCTTCCCCTCCCTTCTAGCTCTGGGCTCACAGACCCAAAGACACGGCTGCACCAGCCCGTGACTGATCGGGGCAGGGCTCTGGGAGACCAGGCTCCTTCAGTCCTACCTGACAGACACTGAGGTGTCATGGGCCAAGACAGAAGGGCTTTCACCCGGGAGGAAGCTGGTCCAAATAGGGGAAGGGAATGATCCGAAGCCAGCCAGCCGCGTGCCTTAGAACCTAGCCCAGCCTTGTGTCTTCCTGCCTGGCGCTACCTCATTCCTCGGCCACAGTAAGGGAGAAGGGCTGGAGCAGGCATTTCATTGGGGTGGGAAAAGCTTCTTAGGGTCACAACTCCACAGGGGGTCAGCTAACTATATTGTAAAATTATCATCATCAGTAAATGTTTTATTTGTCTTACCTATTTTATATATCCACACCCAGGGTCCCATAAACATCTATTGTGCAAAAAGGGCTTATAAGAAACAATTAAAGAAGCCCGGGGGTAGGGAAGCCTTCAGTAAAGAGTCTTTCCCCCAGTGCAAGTCAGCACCTTCCCAGTAACTTCTGCTCTTGGACAGTTGAGAGCACGGAGGGTAAAAGTAACTTATTCAGGGTCACCTAGCACTAGGTGTCCCGGGCACATGGGAAGTATTTAATCAATGTTTGTTGGATTAGGTGCTGGACATTAATCTCTCTGCCAGTGGTAATGAGCTCAGCCGCTATTGATAGTTTGTGTGTCTTGTGTGTGTTGGAGGTGTTTGGGACATACACCCAAATATATAGAATTGATTTTATCCTTTAAAGTCCTTCAGATGAGGATGGCTGACCATCCTGGAGAAAGCCCCACTGCTAGGGGGCTGTCACTCTCGGGCTCTGGCCTGGAGCTCTTGATAAAAAGTCAGCCCCTCCGACTAATTTGGTACTGGAGGACATGGGCTGATGACTCAAGTTCTCAGTCAACCAACATTTATTTGTTTTATGTATTTATTTTTGGTGAAACAATTGGAGTTAAGTGCTTGGGGATGGTCACACAACTAGTAAGTATTAAGTGTCTAAGGCTGCATTTGAACTCATGTCCTCCTAATTCCAGAGCTGTGCTCTATCCACTGTGACAACCAGTATAATGCCAAAGAAACTGAGCAAAACAAGAGATTAGAGACCAATTCAATAGTTTATTAAATGGAGAGAAATACTGGGAACAATGGATCCAAGGTTGATCCCAGGGCTAGAAGAAACTATCATCTCAAAGAGTCTAGCCCCTGAATATTGGGACAGCAAGCTTTTTTATAGGATAACAAGAACAATGACATAGTGGGGGAGGCACCTAGATGGGGATAATCTAATGGAAGGAGGTTACTGATATTCTAATGACATCTAAAATGGATAAACCTTTATCTTGTCAAACATTAAGGAATGTCTATAAAACCTTTATTTCAAACATTAAGAGGGAAAGGTTATAATCTGAGGCAGAATAACTAAATAGGACAATTGGAGAAACTGGGTCATGACATTAAAAAGGGAACTTTGGCACAACACCAGCACTTAATTGTTTGTTTATATATTTATTTTTAATGAAACAATTGGAGTAAAGTGACTAGTGAGTGGTCACACAGCTAGTAAGTGTTCTAAGGCTGCATTTGAACTCGTGTCCTTAACTCTAGAGCTGTGCTCTATTCACTGTAACATTAAGCAACTGCTATGTGCGGGGCAATGAGCATGGGATAGTTTCTATCTTTCAGGAGCTCTTTATTAAATGGGGAGACGGCAAGCAAACAAATATGTACCTCCAAGTTATAGGATCACTTGAAAATACTCCTTAGAGGTAAGGAACAGCCGCAAAGCAGATGGGAAAAGGCTTCTCATAAAAGGTGGGATTTGAGCTGAGACTTATAAGAAGCCTGGAGGAATGAGCATTCTGGCCATGGGTGACGGGCAGGGCCAATGAGAGATGGAGGGTCCTGTCTGAGGAAGAATCAGGAGGGTCACAGGGTTGGTTGGTTGTCATGATTGTGGGCAAATTCCTTGATCTCTACCTCGATTTCCTCCTTTGTAAAATGGGGATAATAATGCCCCCCTTATCTCCTAGGCTTGTTGTAAGGATCAAATAATTACAAAGTGTTTAACATAGTACTATGTAAATGCCATGATAATAACCAATAATCAATATTATTATAATTATTAATATTATTACTGATCAATATTAATTATCCCCCTATGGAACATTGTCCCTTAGCCCTTGAAGCAGATATTACTATCACAGTTTTGCAGATGAAGAAACTGAGGTTCAAAGTGATTGAGACTAAAGTCATATATTTAATGGGGAGGGAGGACAGGGACTGAAAGCCACGCCTTTTGCCCCATGATGCGCAGTGCCTTGGTCTCTGCGTGATTATCTCTCTAAATACAGTGATGACAATTTGCCAGGGAGGCTAAAGGTGAATTTAGGGATTACGAAGTGAGTGGGAGACTGATGGAATCAGTTAAGAATAAATCTCCCTGGGAGGCCTTTTGTAGGAAGTAGGACAGCTCCCAGAAAGTAATTCAGAGCCTGTTGACCGGTGTGTCCCTACCCAACAGAGCAGTTTCCTTGGAAACGAGCACGGTGGCCAGCTGTCCCCAACTAATTGGCTGGAGAAAGTCCCCGCAATCTCAGCCCGAGGAAGCGGATCGCCCAACTTTTCCTTGCTCGGACTCCGTTTGGCCAGGCAGCCAGGCAGGCAATTGGAACCCAGACACAGGCCTGCCGAGGGGCTCTTCCGAGAGCTGCCAAGGTCAGAGCTGTCTGAGAAATTAAAAATCCATGATGTTCCCGAGCTGGGAAACAAACAGGAGGGTTTGGCAGGGCATTTAATCAGCCACAGCTGCCAATACCTAATCAAGACAAATGGCCCCGGGGAGACGAGGCCCAGGGAAGGCAGTTGTGCAAGCCGGGCTCCTCCAAGGCCTGGGAGAAGGTCTGGACTCGGGACCCAGCACTTTGCCCCGGGAGCTGAAGGGGCTGCTCTCCCCGGGGAATCAGAAATAACGTGTATGTGTGATATGTCCAATCGGCTAAACGTGAAATTCCCACCACGAGAGAAAGGAAGTGCCTTGAAGGCAAAGGATTGCTTAAATCTTAAAAAAAAACTTTTTTTTGGATAGAAAAGATAGATAAAAACTTTTATCTGATAGGGAAACTGAGGCAAGGGGTGATGGATCCCATGAGTAAAAGGAATCAGAACAGAATTTGAACGCAGGACCCCCTGACAGCTGAGCTGTACTGACTCTGGAGCATAGTACAAAGTAGGGGCTTAATGCCTATTGAATTACCATGGTGCTAAGGGTGGCAGCTGTGACCGCCTCTGTCCATTACTCACTTTTTCCAGACACTTTTCATTTCTGATAACGCCATTGAACCCTCCTTCTTGTTGGCCTACGGAGCCCACGGAGCCAGCTGGCTGTCTTGTCCATCACCGCTCTCTGGCCATCTTTTCCCATCACCTTCCCTGCCTCGGGCCAGGAAACCCAGCCCCCTTCTCCCCACTGCTCCCCGAAGCTGGTGACTGGTGACTTTTGCACAAAAATAGCTCCTGAAGGAAGGCTAGAAAATAATCTCCACGGGCCAATGAGGCATGTGCTCTTGGGGCAGGGAAATCCAGGGTGATTTCCTGGGGCAGGGGGCCGCTGCTGACGGCTCCCTCTCCCTAAGGTGAGCTCCTTAGGCAGACGCACCTCCTGCTTGCTTGTGGAGAGGCAATTTTGTGGAGAGAATAATTTTAAGAACCACAGCCCAAGGCATTTAACTATATTGCCCAGTACCATCCCAGAGCTTTCATTGGTTCTGTCCCAGACAAGACTGAGTAGGTCTCTCTCTTTTATTTTTTTGCTGAGGCAATTGGTGTTAAATGACTTGCCCAGGGTCACACAGCCAGGAAGTGTTAAATGTCTAAAATTTGAACTCGGGTCCTCCTGCCTTCAGGGCTGGTGTTCTAGCCACTGCGTCAATTAGCTGTGGTC
The DNA here is from genome assembly GCF_902635505.1 of Sarcophilus harrisii. Classification (NCBI taxonomy): domain Eukaryota; kingdom Metazoa; phylum Chordata; class Mammalia; order Dasyuromorphia; family Dasyuridae; genus Sarcophilus; species Sarcophilus harrisii. The sequence goes on along the minus strand of NC_045428.1, from coordinate 572,435,817 downwards.
TCAACTCAGTAAACATGTCTTTCTTTTTGTTGTTGTTGTTGTCGTGTCCAGTCTCTAGGACCCCATTTTCTCAGCAGACATACAGAGTGGTTAGTCATTTCCTTCTCCAGCCCATTTTATGGATGAGGAAACTGAGGCAAAAAGAGTTAAGTGACTTGTTTAGGGTCAAACAGCTAATGTCTGACGCTGGATTTTGAAGTCAGGTCTTCCTGATTCTAGACCTGTTGTTCCATCCATCCTTCCTTACTAAGGCACTGTATTAAGAGCTGGGACCAAAATAAAAACAAAAACCAAAAACAAAAACAAAACAAAGCAAAACAAAGACTTTGCCCTCAAGAGAGTTTATACCCTGGGGAGAGGGAAGGAAACCATCTCCACACTTCTGAGGAGGGAAAGAACAGGGATCGGAGAACCCTTCCCCTGTGAAGTGTCCATCCTTTTGAGCTTTAGAGGATGCAAAGGATGCTCAAAAATGTGGAGGTGAGGAGGGAATTATAGAATTTCAGAAATAGAAGGGGTTGCTGTTGATTAATTAGAGGTATAGGACTGCAAGCTTAAAATTAAAAGGGACATTTCAAGTCCCCTGGTCTTGATACGGGAAAGATTCCAATCTTTGATTCCCAACCCCCTAGCTAATGTAAATTACCCTTTGACTCACAAATCCTGGTCCCTTTGAATTCCAATAGAAGGTCCGGACCTATCCCACCCGGATCTGAGCCAACTCTGGGGCTACACCCCAAAGCCCCTCGAGCTAAGTCTCCGACTTAAAAGGACCACACTGGGAACCCCTCTTTGCAGAGATTCCAAACATGGTCGCCATGTGAGGACCCTCTGTCCACTGGACCCTCTGTCCAGAGCCCTCCTTATCTTTACCTTCACCTATCTCCTACTTCTAAACTCAGTAATAAACCTCTTTTATTAATCTAGCTCTCTGGGCTAATAAATGCTTTTATTGGGAATCCGCGCCGCTTCTAGACCTCATATACCGTCGTATCCTTGCGCCGAATCTAAGGGGGTTGCAGGGGAACTCTGACTCCCTGTACCCCAAACCTGCCACTAGACCTTAACTAAACCCTAATTTCATTTAGGTACCCCAAATGTAGACCTCAACACATGTGGTCTACACCTCACCACTTCGGTTCCAAACCTCAACAGTCTAACCTTTCATTTTAGAGATAAGGAAACTGCCCTTGCCCTAAATTACCCCAGAAGTTACACAGGATTCAAATCCAGAGCCTGACTCCAAATTCAGTATTCTTTCCTGCTGCACCAGACAAGTCTGTAACCTCCACAAAAGACCCCTCTCTAACATGTTTGACAGGTGAGCCAGTCAGCCTTTGCTTAAAGATCTCTTTATTTTTTCCCTTGAAAATTCTTTTTCACTATGTGCTTAAGGAGATATGAACATTTCAATACACAAAGGAAAGGAGAAAGGGAGATTAGATATGAAGTGGTAAATTTCTGTCAAATTTTACAGGAATCAGGAGAGGATACCAGTCATGTGACCACAGGGAAGTTTAAATCGAGCCTTCATCTAGATGACATCTTTTTTTTTTTTTGGCAACTTCCTGCCACCCCTCCCGGCTTTCTTTTTTTCTGCCTTGGAGAGAGGAAGGGAAGGGAGGGAGATGCTAGCTTGAAGGCATGAAAGGATGGGAGAGAAATTATCGAGTTCAGGGGACCACTGGTCTGTGAGCTTTGCTGAAATGTAGAGCACTGGGCAATTGCCTTACAAAAAGTGGCAATACGAAATATAAATCAAAGGGTGAGCAGCCGATTGTGGAGCCCTTTAAATAAATTTTCGACTGAGGAATTTGTATTTTATCTTGGTGGCAATGGGAGCCATAGAGTGTTTTTGAACAGGGGAAGGAGGTTGGTTAGATTTATGTTTTAGGATTATTATTTTGGCTGCTTCGTAGAGGGAAATGACTGGAAGTCGGAACCCAACTCAATTACTGTAATAGTCCATTAGTGGTGGCTGTTTGAAGTGAAAAGATTTGAGAGACACAGATGTAGGATTGACACAGCCTGGAAACTGCTTGGATATGGGGAATGAGGGAGAGGAAATGTCAGAGATCACTCCAAACTTCTGCAATGGATGCCTGGATAGTTGGAAGTACTTTATTATTTTTTGTAACTTTTTTAGGGGGAGACATTGTGACCACTAAATGTCTTGAATTCAAGTACTCCTCCACTGCACCACCTACCTGTCCAGGTTACAGAAAAAAAAGTTTGGATAGGGGTTAGGTTTGGGGTGGAGGGATAGGATAGCCCTGGGGTTGTAATCAGTCAATTCATTAGCAAGGATATCACAAGCATTTGTGGTGTGCTCCTTAGGAAAGGCCAAATAACCCCTGAGAGGGAAGAAGTTTACATTCTAATTGGATGAGACAACTTGTAAATAACCTGGGGCCATTATGTGGCACAATGGATGGAGCACCAGACCTGGAATCTGGAGGATCTAGTTCAAATTTATACACTTACTAGTTGTGTGACTTTAGGCAGGTCACTAACCTAACAATAAGAATAATAAAAATAAATAAGAATAAATGGTCAAGCAGATTTGATACCAAATGACATAAAGGAAGTTATGGAACCCCAGATCTTTGATAGAAGCAAGATAGCGCTAAGGAGAGACAGCCCAAATAGTACAGTTTAAACTACTCCCTGAGGCAAGCAGGAAGAGGCCCAGATTATCTTGATACTTAGATCTTAATTTTTGTTGTTGTTGTTGTTTAGTGGATCTTTACAGCCCCACCCCAGGTGGAAGTCTCCAGTATAATTCTTTACATTGATAAAATCATCACAACTCCACAGAAAGCCTAGATAAGATGCCTTCTTCCTCTCCCGTTATATTTCCCTTATAAAAGAACCCAATTGTACCTCACTAAATCACTAGCTCCTTTTTAGGGTTAGCTTGCCAGATGGATTCATTAGGAATTTGCCTCACCTTAACCTCAGTTTCCTACTTAAATGGCATCTTCCTCCTGGTTGATTGTGAGTTGTTAAACAACAGAACTTTCTCCTTTGTTAATTGTCTTTTCCTCTGTTAATTGGTAAAACACTTTTTCTTTACTAAAAAACAAACAAAAAACCCTTAGGGGGTTGATTTGCCTCTTGATTTGCTTACAAATTCTTTTGAGACAACTTGCCACACTGGCCAGAGATCCCAATATGCATTTGGGTCCAAAACCCCCTCTCCCCAACATTTAATGACCAAACCCCATAAGATACTAGCAGTGGAGGGACAGAGAAAAGCCTCTTGCAGAAGGTGACAGATATCTCAGCTTCCTTGGAAGCTGGTGATTTCTAAAGACAGTGATGAAGAAGGAAGATCATGACAGGAGCTGGGGAGAACCCATGCAAGATGTGAGAAGAGATAGAATGTCCCGTTTGAGGTGGGGCTGGGCTGGGAAAGCATATGGAGGGGAATAAAGACCAGACAGGTACAGAGATTACCAAGAGTTTGAATGCCAAACAAAGGGCTTTGTTGTAATGCTGGAGAAACTGAGGCAAGATAGAGGTTAGAGAGTATTTAATATTTTATTTGAAAGAGAGAGATTTACTGGAACCAAATGAATGTATGGTTTGGTCCTAAGGCTGAATGAGACCTGTCGTCTCTAAGAATCCATCAGGAATGTCGGATACAAGATTGTTGTTACAGGGTAACAAGAACGATGACATAATGGGGGAAGTACCTGGGATGGGGAGGGCCTAATGAAGGGAGACACCTAGGATGGGGATGACATAATGGAGGGAGGCCCCTAGGATGATATAATGGAAGGAGGTACCAGAGGCTCCTGATATTCTAATGATGTCTAAGATATAAGATCTTTATCCTATCAAACATTAAGAGGGAATAATTATAGTCTGAAGTCTAAGATATAAGATCTTTATCTTATCAAACATTCTAATGATTAAGAGGGAATGGTTATACCCTGAGGCAGAGTAACTGAGGTATGACAATTAGGGAAACTGAGTCAGGACTTTAAAAGGGGACTGTGGCTCAACATTGTTAGCCCTGAAATTAATAGGGACTTTAGAATTTATTGAGCATGACATGGAAAATCACTTTAATAATGGAATATTATTGTTCTATAAGAAATGGTGAGCAGGCTGACTTCAGAAAAACCTGGAGAGATTTACATGAACTGATGCTGATGAAGTGAACAGAACCAGAAAAACATTGTACAAAGCAGCATCAAGATTAGGGATGATCACCTGTGTTAGATTTAGCTCTTTT